>NC_046614.1:21232332-21556082 GCF_900324465.2 Anabas testudineus | reverse complement strand
GTAAGTGGACGTCTGAGGTCAAGGATGTTCTCCTGTTGTGCAAAATGAAAGGAGAACGATCCAAATGCTTAAAGTTGTCTGCTCGATTCAGTTTTAACTTTCTGTTGTCATGTTACAGATCACTCCACCTGCTGTCACTCCTCATCCCCCTTCTTTACTTGGTTTTATTTTATATTGTTAATTGTCAACAAATTCCATGAAAAGATCTAAATGAACAATGTTTTACTTCATCTCCTGACCAGCGTACAAATACACAGTTGCCTTTTTAAAATGCTGTAGTTTGTCTCTGATGATTTTAATAATTTCTGATCAACACTGGAGCCTTTATGACACAGATCAATTGGATAAATAGGAAGTAACAACAATGCTGTTTGTTTTTTTTAAGCCAGTGTCCTGGAAGTTTTCCTCATTTACTAGAATTTAGGAGGTATTCTGCTGTAAATTATAAGAAATACCTGCACATGTTGGTTCTAATTACAAGTGGAATGGAATAAATGTTAATTTCCACAAATATTAACTATATTAAAACTGATGTGACAGTCCTGAGATGTGATAATAATTAGTTTTGGAGGTGTTGATTTAACTGATCATTTTGAGGCTGTAGTTTTGAGCTGCACTGTTTTATACAGAGAAGAGCTTATTTAGTCATGATGTAAATGAGAATTAAATATAATAAACACTTACCAATATAAATTAGAAGTAGTTTAACAGCAGCTCAATTTGGAATTTATATCCAATCATGGATTTGTGCGTCCAGTAAACTGATAGATATAGTAACTCTCAAGTTAACTAACAGCAAAAGTTTAGGAAATGTTCCCTAAAAACTGTCTGGAAAACATGGTACCAGATAAATAAAGCAGTAGTAAGTCAATTCATTGTTGGTTGTAGACCTTTCATGGGATTTGCTGTCAATAACCACAGATATAAAGTATGACCAGACGTTAACCTGAACTACCTGATGCCATGACGGTTATTTATGTGATCACTCCTTACTGTGTCACTGGATGCTGCTACTTAACTGATTCACTGGTTTTCAAAGTGTCTGTTTCCCTCTCACGCAAACCTGCTGACGCAGAGCAGGTGTACATGGACTGAATGTGTAGGAGATGAAATCATGAGCATAAAAAAAAAACCTAAATGACGAGAATCAGATCAAACTTTTCCCCTGACAGTAAATAAAAACTTGTTCATTTGAAGTGTGGCTGCTGCTCGCTCTGCCTTCACATCCACCAACATGATGTTGTTACAGCACCTCACACTGAGTGGGTGTTTAATGCTGCAGCTCCTGAAGAGAACCCGACGTCTTTAACACCATCAGTTTCCTGCTTTTCTACATTGTGCCTGTTTTACTGATATGTTGTCGAGCAGTTCCAGCTGTAAATACAGTATTAAACCTCAACATCTGGTTTAAAATGTCAAGAAGCTACACATTGACGTATTGACTGATTCTTTTTTTGTATACAGAACAGTAATCTACAGTTATCTGAACAAAAATAATGTTCATTGATTCCTCATAGATAAGAAAGGGGTCACTTCATCCAAATCATAAAAAAATATTGTCCTCTAATGCCTTAAGATGAAATATCAGAGAAATACATGCTAAAAATATAATGACATTTATAAAATAAAGATATTCTAAAAAAGTCATTTGAGAATTTAGTCTTAATTTTCAGAAGATGAAATTTTACAGGAGAAATCGAGCAGTATTTCATTATAATGTAGTATAACAGTAATTATCTTAAACGGGAAAGCTTGAATTAAATTAATTTGAGGCTATAGACTTTTACAAATTAAATGGACTCAAATCACTCATTGCGCTGCCGCCTAGTGGTCAGGAGGAGTCACAACACCGATGTGTCTGATACGATTCATACTTATTAATTGGATCAGTTGGATAAATCAGTATTGATGTCATGGGGGCAGATTAGGGCTGGCAAAAGTTCAAATAACATGATTAGTGTCAGTTTTAATTTAATACTTAAATCACATCATTTTAATAACATGTATGGAGAGTGCTGTAGTTACTCACTCCGACCACTCGATGGCGCTGATAACCCACACATCAATTATTATTTAAAGCAGTATGAAAATGCTGCATTTAAAAATCTTGCCAACAGCAACTACTGGGTAATGTGTAATTAATTTAAACAATAACTCTGTTCTGCGGCCAAACATTAACTTTTAAATTACATTTAGTTCAGTTTCTTCTTCTGAACTGCACCACAACCATTCATATGATCAATATGATCACTAAGTTAAAACCAATCAGCTCCTCTCTGCGGTTCCATAGCCAACGACTACTCTAAATTAGTGCACGCTTAGTCTTTTTTTCTGCACAGGGTAAATTAAAATGATGCTGGTTTGGTGTTTGGGGGCAGCAGGACTCTCCGTACCTGAGTGTCTCCAGTGTGGATTCTCCAACAACACACTGCAGCTTCACTCCTGAGTCTCCTGGATATCTGCAGCTCAGGCCCGGCTCTCTAAGATGGGGGGTGCTGCATCTCAAAAGTGATACCACAAAAGCAGAACCTGCAAACACACACGAGACATTCGTGAGATAACGCGAAGACGCCGTTTGTATTTAGCAGTCTAAACGCTGCTATATATACAACCATACTACATAGATACAAAGGTGAAGGGGCTGCACAGCAACATCCAACCATCAATACTAATAATAGATCCCATAATGCTGTGACCTCCCTCCCTCTGCAGTCTGCTCTCTATTGACTGCATCAACAGTCAATGGAGAGCAGCACCTACTTCAAGTAAAACAGCAATGCCATAGTTTCATACATGAAACTTGAACTTGAACACTTCTAGTGTGCATGTATAGTATTCACACATTAGCCTTCACGATGCCTCTCACAAATAGATCAGAACAGTAACACGTTTGTCTTTCTTTGACAAAACTGTTGATTCACTGAGTTCACTGATGTGAAAACATCGTGAACTCTTTCACACCATCAGTCCTGAAGTGGAGAGAAGTACTGAGAAAAAAACACCCTGAGCTCTTTGACCTGAGGAACATTTTTTGGAGCTTTTGACACTTTAAAATCTAAAAGTACTGCAGTGATTGAACATTTGACTCGACCAGTCCTCTGACTCCTGAAGCCATTTGGTCAGAAACAATTCGACAGCTTCTCTCACAACTTTTGTCTTTATCCTGTAGAAGTCGAATCGGGGGGTTAACGCTGAAGTTTTACTGCAGGATGAACTAATGTGAAGTAAAGTACACACTGAGTAATATGCAGCTACAGTATAGATGAATGCTTTTGTTCATGCATGTCATGCACATCCCAAAGTCTAGAGCTGGTAGCTCATGGTTGGATGCACTGAGCTTGTCGCAGTGCAGGTGCGTGGTGGTCTGTGCTGTTCAGCTGTGTTACAGAACAGCTAAGGAATCAGAACTGTAACCCTATCAAATATTATTATTATTATTATTATCATCTGCAGCTGTTTGCCACCTCAACACTGAACATGAACAAAGACTTTCAACAATTTAACTCCAGTCCCAGGAGAGCCTGCTGTGTGCTGCTCCTGCAGTAATCTTCAACACACACAGAGCTTCCAGTGTGAATAATGAAACAGGGGAGACGTCTGCATCACCGTGGACGGTGTGAGAGACCTCACCTTGGAGCTTTGGTCCGACTCTTCGGAGGAACTTCCTCCTCTCTGTCCTCTGATGGTTCGTGCTGCTGAATTCAGATCAGTTCATGCAAACGTTTTGAGAAAACAGAGATCACAGCAGCCCAGTCATTAATAGCAGCTCGTCTGATGACTCGTGAGTTAGTTCTTCAAAGATTTGCTGCTTTAGTCTGTTTTACACCATTTTTACATTTCAGGTGTGTCCACATGTAAAACCAATGAGTATTAATAATGTTTTAAACTTACAACAACTCACAGAACTGTGTTTATCAGCTCCAGTGTTTCATTGAGTCCTGCTAATCACCTGGACCAGGTGTGTTCAGGTGATCAGAAACTGGAAGATACCATTTTAGATGAGGAGACGGGGGTGGGAAGACAAATGGAAATGGTATCTTCCAGCTTCTGATTGACAGCTGGTCCACATAGATAGACAGACAGATAGGTAGACAGATAGATAGGTAGACAGATAGATAGGTAGACAGATAGATTGATAATCTATATAGAAATATCTTAAAGTAAATAAACAGTAAAATCAAACAGTCCTGTTGTTGAGCCTCATGTTTCCCATCATGCCTTGGGGCTTTGCAGCTCCTGTCTCCTCTAAGTCCACTAATCAAGTACTGTCCTGTTTTCAAACACATGAAAAAATAAAATAATACTAATGTACAAGGATTTACACTGATTTAATCTAGAAACATTTGACTGGTGACGCATTTAAGAAGCAATAAAGAAACAAGGGCTCGTCCGGGATTTGAACCCGGGACCTCTCGCACCCTAAGCGAGAATCATACCCCTAGACCAACGAGCCACGTCCTGCACAGGTCAGAGGTCAGAAAAAATCACGGAGGGTGAGAATCTGTCGAGATCTGCAGGAAAAATGAAACTCGGTAAAAATCCGTGCACTATTTATTTATTTATTTAGTTATTTAGTGATGGATCGCACTTCTCGCTACTTCCTCGTTATCTAGTGTGAGGATTCAGAGAACCTGATGAATTAAAAGCAGAAAAAGAGACAGAAACAGTTAAAAATGCAGAGAAATAAAAAATAAAGTATGCACTGAACAGAAGAAGGATGCATCAGTGTTGTACAGCATGTAGGCCTATTAATAAATAAATAAATAAATAAATAAATAAATAAAATAATAATGGTCCAAATGTTGGATGTAAAGGTGATGACTAAGCATTACATTAATGAAAAGTAAGCAGTGCAATTACCGGTGCAATGAACAGTCCTGATAAAGCACTGATCTGATAAGGAGGAGCAGGACCTGACTGATTCACACTGGAGTACACACTGATGTTGACACTGGACACCATCAGGATTTATGATTAACATATTGAACAATAGCCTGTTAGGATTTATGATTAACTCTATATGTCAGCTTGTGTCAGTCTGTTGTTTGTATTTAGAGGTTTTTTTAATAGAAATGAGTCATCACTGGTGTCTGTGTTGGGGTTGATTTGAACTTTACAGTAGGAGATCTCCAGCATACTTTATGTACAATCTGAAATGGAGCATCATATTTTATAGGAAGGTGGCCTGAATCTGAATCTGCAGCGAGCCGACAGTGAAGCAAAGTCAAAAAACGTGCAAGAAAGTCAACATTGTTCTTTGAAAACGAGTGGTAATTAATTTTCAGGCAGTGCAGTCCTTCCCTTTTAGGGGCTGGTTCATGCTGACATGATTGCATCACAGAATTTTTACACATGCACAGTCATGCTGCTAAATCACATCCCAGAGGTGATGTGACGGACTCAGCTCCGATGACTGTGGAGGTCAGAGCAGCCATTAGAAGATGGATAACTTGTGACCATAAGGGGAAGCACATTGAAATGAAGACTGAGTGGTGTTAAAGGCCAAACGGGGCCTGAAAAAACATTTCATTACACCAACAGCATCCTGTGCTCTTGACACTAGACAGGCTGGGTGCGTGGCTTCATGCTGTTGATGCTAGATTCTGGCCCTGCAGCACGTCTGGGCAGAGAATGAGATTCACTGGATCCGGCTACATGTCAATAATTTTCAATATTCAGCTGTGCTGTTTTGGTGAAGCCTCAGATTTCTGGGATTGGCAGACAGGAGTGGAGGGTAGTGTGGTCTTCTGTTGTTGCAGCTCATTCACCCCAAGTTGGACGCGTTGTGCATTCAGAGAAGCTTTTTCTGCTCGTAACAACTGCAGAGGCTACCACAGCCTTTCTGTCAGCACGAATCACACAGGCCATTCTCCGCTGGCCTCTGTAATCAACTATTTCTGCCTGCAGACCTGCCACTGAATGCTGGGTGGTTTTAGTTTCGTGCCCCACTCTGAGGAAACTCTAGAAATCTGTCATCACCTTGTACTTTTTTCTCACATGTGCATTCTTTCATTTCTTCATTGTCACTCTTTCGTGTCTCGTAAAACACTTGAACTTAAGTACAGGGAGGACACTTTACAGAAAGCGCATTAAATGGGAAAAATAAACACAGTGTGTGGAGCATAACTGTGTTTTTTAAATCTCAAAAATGTCTCTCAAGGATGCAGAGAATACATATTTTTATTGTGACGAAGCTGCATCAGACTCAATAAGTTAAAAGCTCATTAGCAAAGCAAGTTAAAGACAACAAAGACATTTTTAAACATTGCAGAATGGCTGTTATGACACTTGTTACTGACAAGGCGTTATCTGCACAGGAATAATAGCTACCAATAAATGGTGAGTAACTCAGTGGCTTTTATGTAACTGTTAAAATCCATGTATCCATGGATGCGTTAAACACAGAGCTGTGAAAGAACGGCGGAGGATCAAGTCCCCAGACGCTCTCAGTCGGTGTTTGTGTGTCTAGCAGATGGCAGCCTCAGTTCAGACACCCATAGCAGGAGGGATTGGCACATATTTCACACGGATCTGAAGACCTGGCGATGTACACTGAAAAGTACAAGAACAAAAATAAATATTAATCTGAACCTAAAATACATTCTCCAGCACCCGAGGGCCGACGTTTCTGTTTCATGAAATACTGCTGGGATCTGTCTCAATAAAGCAGCAAGGGCGCTGTCGGGGTCTAATGAGCTTTAATGGTCCCCAAAGAGTATTTGTACAGCTTTTCATTGGCATTATCATTACAGAGCCACTTTATGGTGCTGCAGTTATGGGCTGTGCATAATACAGTGTGCAAACAGTGTAGTCTAGTAATACAAGTGTGATCTAACTGAAGCCTGCTGTTGATCTCGAGTCAGAAAGAGAGCGAGAGAGAGCGAGCATGACCCTGAGTAAGAAAACTGTGGATTAAACGAGTGTAAAAGCCAAGTGATGACATCAGTGCTCGTTTAACATGGAGTTCAGTAGCTCAACACTTAAAGGAACAGTCTGGTCTTCTGGGACATACACAGTACTTGTATGTTTTCGCACCAGGTGTTAGAAAAGAGGACTAATCTCCTTCCCATGTTTTCTAAAAGTAGCTCTAAACCAATATCTAGTAACACTAACCTGTGTCTGTTCTTTTCTAAAAAATATGGAATGACACATTTACATTGAAAATGAATGTGCTCGGTGTCTTACTGTATCTCTTTACTCTGCTTCAATACCCAATATCTGACTAGCAAAACATCTGATCCGTGCAAAACCCTCTGGTGCTGTAAGGAGATGTTTGCACACCAGGAAACACTGACCTAATACCACCATATTTTAATATCTCCAGATTTGTCATTCGTCATTCCAGTCTCACCTAGCTGCGAGAAAGTTATCCCCGCTCTTTTCCCTTGGCACACTGGCCGAAAGACCTGTGGCAGGAGGGGGTTGGTGCACACTGCTACGACACTCGTTTCCGCGAGGCGGGGGCTGACGTCCTCGTCTAAATCCATCAGTTCCTCCAGCTGCTGCACTGCCTCCAAGGGGAAGCTCCTGTCTCCAACCTGGAGGGGAACAAAGAGGGGAAATACTGAAGCACAGGGACAAATCTGGCACAATTCAAATGTTCAGTGCAGGTGTTTTCATTTGAGGAAGAGAGCATGCTATACAGTACCTGTAATGGCAATATTGAGAGGCGCACGAGTGCAAATTAGCTGTATTGTTAAGTATGAATTGAAAGAGGTGACTGGATCACTGCTTTGGTTGAGGCCTTGCAGTGAACGTGTCTGGCATGAATAACTGTGTGGAGGAGGTGAAACACATCCTCAGATGATATAGCTAACTTAACTGGTTTTTATGTTTCTAACATGCATTTGGAAAAATAAAAATGAAAGAAAGACAGAAATCAAACAGTTTCACAGAAGAACAAACAACAACAAGTGATGCTCACCTGAACCTGCACACCCAGAGCGCCGCTGCTGCACACCACCAGCACCAAAACAAGGAGCGTACTGTGCAGTCTCATTTTCAGATGATGCAAGATGCCTCTCAGCGTCGAGGAGCGTGTCTTCTGTGGTTGCTGTATACCTGCGCCGTCTCCTCTTATAAGGTCTCCGGACTGATTAGTGAGTGATTTATTAACAGACAACTGGCAGATTGTGGAAAGTAAAGTGGGACATTCAGGGAGACTCGTTAAAGATAGCAACAAACACCACCTTTGGAAGTACTTTGGATCCTCTTTTTTAGTTTACAACCTCCACCCATTTGATTTGTTTATAACCTCTATCAGTATTGTTTCTTCCGTCAGCATGATATTTCATTATTGACTTTGGATTTCATGCTATAGAACCTGTTGCCTCAGTGCCACCTAATAAATCTCATCCTTTGTCTCTCTCCCACAGATGTACGTCACGCTGCCGCCCGATAAGCAAGCGGGCGTTCACCTACGGAGCAGATCCACATAAGTCACTTATTTGAAAGCTGTGATATTTGCAAAAGATGACATTCTCCTGATGTGTGTGACAACTATTTTATTTGGTTACACAGTCAGTAAAGCCCCTTAACACTGAAGTTATTTTCCCACAAGCCTGCACAGCTAATATTGTTATGAATCAGTTCAATCCAAAAAACATTTTATTCCCTTTAGTTATAAAAGTAAAAATACTGCGTCAAGAAAGACGAACCGAGCTAAACCCACAGGTTGACTTTAATCTGAAAGGGCGGATCCGTCCCCTTGTGAGACAATACACAACGTTGTGAGTCACAGTCTGCAGCTGCTTGTGTAACGTGGCTGAATGAACCCACAGACATTGTTTCAGAAGTCACATCAATCACGAAATCGATTTATTCTGACAGTTTTTACTTCCACTGAGTTAAAAGATCAAATTGAAGTTTAAACTTTTTAATTTTTAGTTTTTAACTTTAGAGCAGATTTTGTTCATATTTTAAATACTCGGTTTAGACTGTAGGGCGAACACAATACATACCCTGACAAAAATACAATGATCTTAATAAAGTCATGCAGCCTTTTCTTTCACTAAACAAAGAAATGTGAGACCTCTTTCTAAAGAGTTATCTCCATTAAGAGGGAATGTGTTCAGCCCTGTGCACCAGACATAGTATTAGGAAGTAGGAAAAGTACTTAGGGGTGGACTGAAGTAGGGGTGGTGTTCATCATTTCATGGAATTTGTCGACAGCAGCACAATATATAATACAGGAATGCTGGGTTGAAAGAAAATCTGTCAAGCAGGCTGTATGACAGTGTAAAGACATGTTGTACTTCTGTATCTGGCTTCAGTGTTGCTCGTTAAATACCCAATATCTGACGAGCAAAACGTCTGATCCATTCAGTTCCCTCTGCAGAGTTCTGTTTGCACATTTACATACAGATCAGAAAACACGGCAGCACAATACCATAATGTGCTTGTACCAAAATAAATCCGACGCCCAGTAACATTTCCATATTTGTCTCTCTTTGTCTCCTTCTTCCATCAACAGGAGAGTTTAATCCCTGCTCATGAGTCACAGTGTGCAGCTGCTTTTGTGACCTGCCTGAGTGAAGTCAAAGACGCTGATTCAGAAGTCACATCAGTCACTAAATCTATTTCTTTGGGCAAATTTAAAAGAGGAATTGGAGGATGAGGAAATAGAAGCTTCAGCTTTTGGAACCTTAAAACAGATTTTGTTCTAATTTTGGTCCAAACTGTCAAACACGTGTGAAAATAGACCATTTCAGACTCAGGCTGAGCAGTTGTGCTGCAGCAATACCCTGTGCATGTATAAGAGAAATGAAACAAGCTGGTAGATTAAGCAAAACGGGAACTTTGACTTTTAAATGCTCACATTTTATTGGAGGTCTGGGTCCCTATATTGTATCACCAAACACACACACACACACAGTACTCCCATACACTGACAAAAACACATAAGAGATAACGATTACAATGGAACATTTTCATTGGTTCCCACTGAAAGTGAATTATATAACTGAACTGGCTGCAGCATGTGGGCTGATAGAAGTTTGAAGTTCATGTAGAAACTCTAAACTGATCTCGTCTCAGATAAAACAAACTTCCTATTCAAACAATGATTCTTGTCTAAAGTGCTCTCAGCTACTTTTTCATGTTTCATTTTTGTATAATAATTAATTTGCTTGTTCAGATAGGGCACTGGGTTTTCTGGTACATCTTTCAGGAGGATGTGCAGGAGAGGAAAACACAATATCCCTAGAAGGTGAAATAAGCGTCAGCGTCTTTTTCTATTACAGTAAATTAATTTGAGTGAAACCTGAGTGGAGGAAGCAGCGTTGCAATAAACTAAATCTCAGCATCTGCAAGAATCCTTGTTCTACACAAAAGTTGCTCCTGACGCTAAACACAAACCTGTTTGAGGGTTGTTAAAGTCTCCAAATTCCCAAACAACAAAGAGAACATGATGCAAGTCTTCTCATTGGGAGCTACAGTCCTCATTTTAGTTTTTAGAGTTTGTCGTATTTTCATTTGCTTTGGAAACATAATAAAAAAGGTGATATTTCTCCCTTTGAAGCAGAAAAAACATGTATGCTCATTAGTATATTAATAACATGTCTTCACAAATCAAAGCAGTGAGTATCCTGCAGGTGTCAGGGCGGGGATGCACGAGTCCACGGGTGACCTGGACTGACAGAGTGTCTGCGTAATGAGGTTGTTTCTCTGAGTCAGATAGGTTACAAAAATAAATAATTCACAAAAGTCAGAAATGTCTGAGGTTGAAATGAAGATGAGGGAAGCTTCAGATGATGAGCGCAATATCCTCTGCACAAAGTGCACAATAAATCCAGCAGATACAGCGATAACTGGTGCAGCTGCAGCCTGTGGTCAAACACTGGACCATAGGTGTGGACGAACAAACACACATGTGCCTCCCAAATCTTCCTCGGGTGAGTAGAGACCAGCGAACAATAGTTTCTCTATAGAATAAAGGCTGAGACAATGAAAAACTGCTCAGCTGCTGCATACGTCTTCTCACTTTTAGGCTGTTTGGATTTGCATGTGCACATTTCCTACTCTTGTCAACCTGTCCCGTCCCAGACTATTAGTTTCAAGTGAGTTACCACAGCGGTGCTATTAGGGTCTGGTGTTTGGTCACAACAGAATGATAAGAAAGAGCCTAATGTACACATGATTCATCAGTGAAAGCTTTTTATTCAAAACAGTGTTAACAAACAAGAAGAAAATGAAAGAAAACTCTATTTTAAATAAGTACACAAAGCTTGACAAGGTAGAAATGTAACAAACTGAAACAACGAAATGTCTTTCCAAAAAATAAAATGTAGAATAATCTGTGAACAGAAAAATAAAGTGGTAAATATGCCACAAAGTAACAGTTTGTAAAAACCACACTTCAGTTTGTCTGATTTTTAAAAATCTTTTTGGGGCCTTTTTAAAAACAATTTATAAAGTGCCCAGTGGGACAGAGTAAGCACATCTGTATTCAGGAAGCATTAAGATATCCTCTCATAATTTCAGCATTTTTCTTTTTAATTCCCTAAATTATTTTGGGGAGGGTGAAAAAAAACAATCACATCTCAAGTTGGTAAAATGTTTCTGGCTTGCTGGGTTTAGCAGCCGGTACAGGCAGCAAAGGCACAGATCTCACAGACGTCATAGGGAACGGCAGCTGAAACAGAAAGACAGCCGTCAGATACACACTGGATTCACCTGCATTTCATTACGCAGGACCTGATGTTCAGTTGAAATGCCATCACAAAGACTGGGGCTGTTAGATAACATTCATACCTAGTCTGGCGAACGATGCCGATGCTGTCCTCTGCTTACAGATGGGCAGGAACTCCTGTGGTAGCAGGGGGTCAGCGCAGACGGACGTGGTGCTTGCTCTCAATCGTGGGCTTTGTTGTCCTGTCACACTGTGGCTCTCTGCCAGCTCCTGAAGCCTCTTCACGGCTTCCAGTGAGAAAGACAATCCATTCTCCTGGAAGAAGAGGCAGATGTTAGTAAATGCAGCTCAATGAAGGGCTCCATTTTTTTAATGTAGCTTTATTTGAAATACTGTGGCAGTAAAAAATAAGTGGCAGATGTTTGTAATCCTTAACAGTGCACAATGCAGCTGTGATATTTCTGCTCTCAAACCAACAGTACATGTGGATAAATAAAGTTACTCCCTCGTCTAATGAGTAGAAAGTGTAATTATCCACGGCAGGTGATGCACTTACTTCGACTTGCACAGCCTCAGTGGTCCAGTTCAGAGCCAGGATCAGGAGAGTGATGGCAGCAAGTGTAGCCTTCATGGTGACAGCAGTTTGTCTTGCAGTGTTGTGGTCTGCTGTTGTGGATGTGCTCAGCGGGTGCTCAGCTCAGTGTCTGCCTCCCCTCGTCCACAACCCTCCTTTTAAACACTCCTGCCCTGCAGCCCGGTGGTCACGTGGCCAGAGGTGTTGCAGAAAAGTTTTTCTCATGGGTTAATGAGTAGCGAGGGAATTTTACAAGGCTCTAAAAGGGATTTCATAAATTCTGCTTTGACCTCATCACCTGTCTGATTATTTTTATGGATCCTTGGCTCACTGCTGCTGTGTGTTGCAGAACTGATCACACCTGTCGTGGGTTAAACAGTTACCATCAACACAACTGACGATGATGATGGTGATGATGATGAAGTCACAGCAGCCCATTGTTTGAAAGTCCTGTTACTCACATCAAGCGCTGAACTTATATCATCACTTAAATGTCTGGATATCTAGATCAAATCACACTAAGTGAGCTCAGCAGAAGTGTTTTTACATATAAACCTATTGTTTTGTTTTGGGGGGGGGCACAACATGATACAGTATACTGCGATAAGTCATTGCACAATACTCTCCCTGTCATATACTTGTCTTTGTTATCATCAGATCATCAAAAAAAAAACACGCCCCACTGCACATAATAGGAGTTAAAAAGCATTAAATCTATATGCAAATATTATTCCGTCCCCTGTGAGATGCAGAAGACAGCCGCATGTATTAACGGCTGCTTTCTGCTTCTGCTGCAGAAAAGAATGAGTTCAGTTTATTTATTTAGCCCTTGAGCGCAGTTAGATCTGAATTAATGACTGTGAGATACGGGTATAGTTCATGAAAGGTTTTTAGGCTAATGAGACTCTGGGTGTGTGGAACAACAATTGTAAAAGCTTTCAGGAAGTGGGTGTGGGTTGAATAGCAACACGAAGTGTTGGAGTTGGATGAGTCAGTGAGATGTTGGACTGAGCTTCAGTGACGCAGCGTGTCGGCTGCAGCAGGGATCAAACCTGTGACCTTCCAGCAATGGGCATGACAATCATCACTCTTTTCAAGGACAGCAGGAGGCTGTGAAATAATCAATTGATTATATTGATGGTGCTAAGCGTGCGCCCACACACGCAGCAGTGCAAAGGTGTGGCAGCCGCTGATCTGTGAGGTTTATAATCGGCTCATTGAACAATTGGTTATGCAGACCGTGACGTGTCTGTCTGTCTAACTAACAGACCCGGGGCACCACAGTGGATCTCAGTACCAACACCGTCTAACTCTAATTTATGTCCGATGACGAAATCCAATTTTCTCTCCCTTAATGATCAGCTGATGATGATGAAAGCTACAATAACAATGAATTTATCCAAACAACAATTGTTACCAGTGTGGCCGCTTGATTAATCCAGTGTACCACAGGAACATCACAGAGTCATACTGCTGGTTTACAGCTCATCGAGCATTGAAGAGAACTGTAAGGTGATGTTTACTGAGCTGGACAGGATTTCACCATCGTGCATGGACAGAAAACACCTGTGATAAATACAGTTTGGTATTTTTATATAATGATAATAATAGCAGAAGAAGAAAGAGGAGGAGAAGAAGAATCAGTGATGATGGTGCTGTGGGTTCAGTGTCTCTTCCAAGGAACTTAGAGTTAAACCACTGATACTGGGGTTCATCAGCTACTGTTCTACCAGCTCTGGAAACCCTGTACACCTTTTGAAGTCTGCATTTCAGGGATGCTCTGGTTTCTGCACAGTTTAAGGACAAGCACGTTGTGCATGGTTGACTGTGTCACCTCTGAGACAGATTGGCAACCTCTCCAAAGATAATGATGGGATAGGCTCCTGGCTCCTGGCTCCTGGCAGTGGGAGTGGTATTAAATCTAAGATTGTGTTGTTAATCAGTAATCTTCATTTCAGAGTGTAAAGTGTTTTACGATCAGGCTGCCACAAAAAGAAGGAGGCTGTCTGACAGAAATGTGTGGGTGATACAGTGTGATATACAGAAGACAAAGAGACAAAACAAATGTGTTAAATAATTAAAGTTTCAAAACTCAGCATTTTCATGCTTTGATGTAACGTAACTACAGATGTAAATAAAAAACATTTCACAGACAAACACTCTCTATTAAAACCAACATGCCATTCATTTCGTAGTTTGGTGTAAAAATGTCTGAAAATGATGTGTTAGTTGAACCTGAGGCTGTCGAACTAACGAGTTAACTTTGATCCAATAATCAGAGAAAAATAATGTGTTAAAAAAATCAAAGCTAATCAAACGTGTCCCGTGGTTCCTTTTGACCAGATGTGTTGAGAATAAGAGAAGAGATGAAGGTGAAGAGAGCAGCGAGGGGAAAGAGAAAACATTTACTAATTCACACAAAGACCAAACATCACAGTAGAGCTGAGCGCAGTACAACTGGAACTATGGGAAGTACTGGTGCTGGGGGGTCAACAGCTTACTTTGCTAGTTTGTGCATGAAACTGTGCTATTTAAAGCAGCGTCCAAACCAAATGCAGCTCCTCTTCGTTAATTCAGAACCTTTGGCCCCACTTACCGTACGAATGCTGCAACTCTACGGGAACAAAACGTGATTTCAAACACACTGTGAGTCACTCAACCTTTATGAGAAAACCAGGAATGGGCAGCTTTATTCCGAGTAGGATAATAGATATATGTCAAAGTGGGAGTGACTGAAGCTGAGGCCTATAATAAACCCTCTGGCTTGATTGACATTTAAATACTAACATATTCTCCCTCAACTTACTGATTTTCACAAACTGCTGATGCTGAAATGCACCTAGAAACACAATGATCTACTATCAGCGATTAAATGATATTAAAACTGATAACCTCCAAATTGTCGACTGTGAACTAATTCCTCAAGCTGCTCTGTACAGTCATTACCTGTATGATCACTGCTATAACCTCGCTGTTTATATATACTGGATATTTTTTCATTTCATGTGCTGCTATCATGTGAAAACCCCTGTTATCATCCAAGATGTAATTTAAGTTAAATATAAACTCAAACACTCTTATTTAAAATGACTGTTGATAATGGTTTTTCATAGTTTTGCCAAACATTCTTGTTTTTTAAAAATGCTTTTTTGGGACATTTTTGCCTTTATGTGATAGTTTTTATAAAAACAGACTGAAACATGGGAGATGAGAGGGGGGTATGAAATGCAACAAATGCCCCAGTCTTTGGATTCATTCATTTATATACACACCCTGCATACTGCTGTATGCCAGTATCACAGTTAACCTCTTTTTGATGGCTGTTGAGCTTTTTTTACATTTTGCATTGCAAATATTTGTGTTTCAATGTTGATGCCATATGTCTATGAATATAAATATGAACTATAGTTTGCAGCCAGCATGAAGTCTGAAAAGTGCTCAGTCATAGTTTTTACACATTTTTATGTTGCTAGGTAGACTTCGTTATCTTTAGACATAGCCTCTTGCTTTTCCTCCTTGTTTATAATATCTATGCTAAGCTACCTGAGATAAAATAAGGTAAGGTGAGGTAACACTTTATTAAAGAACTGAAGGAGAAATTCAGGTGACACAGCAGTATATTAAAAACGACATCAAACCAAAATCATAGTTCAAAAAGTCAGAATAAGGCAATATAACCATTAATAAAATAATAAAATATGATGCTCTGAGGTGAGATGGTCTGTTAGATTTCTGTCACTGATCAGGTCCCTGTGACTCGTTCGTGTTATTGGGGAAAGCTCCTGTCTGTTGTACTCAGCGCTTCACTCCAGCTCTGCTCACTCAGCTTCTGATGAATTTTAGGCCTCTCTCCTGGGAGCAGGTCCGTGGTTTGCAGGGCTAATGGCTAATAGCAGACTAGCTGTCGCTGTGTGTAAACGATGCTGTTTCTATGGTAACTTGGGCCTCCAGACAAAGTACAAAAAAAAAAAAAAAAGAAGTCTGACACAAACAGGCATCAAATGTTCCCAATAAGCCCACATCTTCTGTCACCTTAGAAAAAACACACAGTGTGAGTTGTAAGAGGACATTCAACAAAAACCTGAACTGTCTGGGAAAAACTGACGTTTACAAAGTGCCATCCAGGAGTTACTAACGCTCCCTGAAGCTGAGTGTTTGATGAAGCATAAACTCATTCAGGGGTCAGGTACATAAAACTGAGATATATCAAATGAACCAGGTGTCAGGATTTTGGTATATGTGACTTCTTATCTGAGCCTTGTTTGTGTTCGCAAAGCAAACACTTAACTCACGTCTGAAGCTGTCCACAAATCATCCCTGTCAAACGTGATACGTCACAGTGCGGCCAATAAATAGATGATGAACTGTTCTCAAACAACAACTACACTAAAATGGCAATTCACTTAAGAAAACAAATGAAGCTGATTTTATCGTGTGGTATAGTAATAGAAAAAGATGTAGAGATGCCAAAGGAACACAAACAGAATGTTTTAATGATTAAAAATGACGTTATCACACTACAACGATCCTCGAATAAACAGCTGGACCCATTATTATAGGTACAGTAGTGAAGTTTCTTTAAGAAATATATATAAAAGAATATGTTAATAAATACTATCTATGGATATTGCTCACGATCTGCTATATTAATACTTAAAGGTCTGGGTATGGCGTGGAAAATTGATCGTCTCATTGTTAATCACAGCACTCATGCTTGTAGCACTTGAGTTTACACCCTTTATTAGGGTCAACAGTGGCAGTTTTACTACGGAGCTGTAAATTGACACAGACGACTAGTTCCGGTCCTGCGTACTGAACTTGTGGAGATTTATCTAAAGTGTCAGATTTACACTCGGCTGACTTAGTCCTCACCAATAAATCGGTGTTGTTTATGTCACCTGCAGGCTGGACGTCATTCTGGTTAGTGTCACCACTGTTCCCATCACTTTTCTGTCTCCTTACATCCACCTAGAAACGGCTTAATATACTTTCTTTACAGTACATCCGTCATTCAGTGGCTTACATACATATATGATGTGTGACAATCATAATTCTTGATATCGGTGCTATAAAAGTTACACTTAAGATTATACTCCACCCACACATTGTAATAAACAATAGTTTACCTTGAAGACTGAGCTAGTCCTGTGGTTTCCCATCTGGGTTGAAACATCGACACAAGGTCATGAAATAAATTTGCTAAATATAAAAGTGCATGAGTAAGTTTGCTTGATCAGACTTTCTTCTAATCTTTTCTTAAAACAACTTTTTACAAGTTGTTTTAAGGGGTCTTTTTTTTTTTTAATGAGCTGTACCAGTACATGCCTTGCACAAAACAATCAGAGCAATGTTTATCTGATTACACGAAGTAACTCATTCTCTAGTTGAGCTGATTAGATAATACAGTTAGAGTGAAGCTGCACGTGTACCATGTAAAACTGGACTGCAGTGTGTTTATGTTTGTTTGAATATTGGTGGAAAATGACCTACATGTGCACAATTTAGTGATGTATGAGTCAGGCTTAGCATTTTGGGGGCTCTGAGCATAGTTGTGGTTTACAGGGGCCCATCGTATGTGGAGCATCCTGTCATTACTACAGCTTTATTATTTTCTAAAGTTAAAAAAATAAATCATAACTTTTACTAAAATGTATTTAGGAGTTCTCTGGTTAAGAACTGTATTAAATAGGAGGGAAACCACTTACAGGGTAGCACATATAGCATTTCAAGTCAAGACTTTAGTGCCTCTAATAATCAGTCGAAGCGATCCACAGCTGCTTCACGTGACAAATGCAAACAGGTTGTAAAACATAAAAAACAAATCATACTGAGCAATAACAACATGACAAATTGCACGTTCAGCACGTTCAGACCATGGCAGTACAGTAAATACATCAATAATCAAACAGTGGTTAACAGAACTTCTGTTCATGTCCACGAACGTGATGCTGAACCCTCTAAATACTGCCATGAAGACAGAAAAAGTGCACTGTTGTCATAGATAATGTCCATCTCATCCCCATTAGTCTAACATCATGACCACTGTGAAGCCATGCCCAAACAAAGCATGCATCAGGCAGCCATCACCACACATCTGACCTTTGTGTGGTGCAGAGCATGTGAGTGGAGTGCGAGCAGGTGGATTCTGGACACAGTGCAGAGCAGCTATTTTTTCCCTGCACCGATTTTGCTCCAGTTACACTCCACACCACGAGCCTGAAGCATGTCCAAACCCAACGGAGAATCATCCAACGCTTTTCAGTCAAAAGGCCGTCACAAGCTTCAAAAATTGAGTTTTTAAAGTACTTTGTAAAAGATATTGAAAGGTCATACAGGCATACTGTTCCTGTTAACATAAGAGATGATAATTTGCTATCAGAGGTGTGTGGTGACATCACTTCAGGCTTCGATTCAAGCTACAAGTGAAGTACAGCCACATAATTTGAGATACAGCTTCTTCTCTGGTGAAGTGCCTGTGCTAAAGGCTGATCATGGATAAACCTTTACTGCCCCAAATTACTGCTGTGTCTCAGTGCAGCCTCACCAAGCTGCTAACACACTGCTGGGTAAATCCAGTCATCAAGGGCCACTGTCCTGACTGTTTTCTGATACCATCTCAGATGAGGGTGGGTTGGAGGAATACAAAGTCAATCAGTATCTTCCATCTGACTGATGGAGGTAGACCACAGGCGGGATTCAAACCTCGGCCTCCCACTGCCCACCACACTATCCAGCTGCTATTATATCACATATCACACATATACACACAGAAGATCTAAAACTTATTTACAGTAGAATTAAAAAACCCTCTAATAATAAGGTCATTTAATTATTAAGCCGTCTCATCTGTTTCTAAATTAAATGATCTTAAGACACAATAAAAGGTCGATATCAAGGCAGGGGTGTTGAAATCAGCTATCAAAGGACAATGGTCATTACATAACTGAATCAAAGTATCTCTATCAGTTATTAATGGTTTTAGCTTGTATTTTTTAGTGATTTACAACCATCGTTTACATTTGCTTATTGGATGGGATGGATGGGAGTGTGTAGTTATATATTAATTATACTTTCATATCCGGTGCTCTGCATCGTTCCATCCATATCAGCTCTGCTCTATTATAATGTCTGTCTGTGTGTGTTTCTAGCACACGCACACGTCTCTCAATCTAAAATAGGAATAAAATCCAATCAGTCATTTCAAATCAAGGTGAGGTGAATTGTAGAAATGTAATCTTTTATGTGACTGTAATGTCGATCCATCAGTACATGAGTAATTTCATTTAGTTGGGGACTGAGCTTGTCATGCAATTGAAAAAGTAAAAAGGCTAAAGCATTTGATGTTAAGGTCAAGGTATTACAGAATGTGAGCTGACGGCTGTCCTGAATAAAACGTGCCTCAGTCTCACACGATACCATCAACAGCAGAGTTTTATGAAGGAAGCCAGACGTGTTTTATGTTTTATGTACATGTGATCTGAGTGTATACATATTTTCACGCTGTCTACTCTGATGGTTTTTCTGTAAATCATCACCTCAAAACAAAGAGCACAGCTCTTTTGATTTATATCTCTGATGTACATTTCAGACCCCATCCACATACACACTGGTGGAAACCGTGATAAAGAGGAACTGCTGCAAGAGGACACGTGAAAGATGAATAACGCTGCTGTAACTTCAGTGCATTGTGTCGACTGACTACGTTTATTTCCATTTTGACATAAACTGTGGATTTAAATTTGATGTTTCTCTGCGAGCTTTGCTGTTGCTCCAGCACGGAGGACATTTACCAAGCAAAAACTGAAAGTGTTTGCCCTAAGCCTCAATAAAAACCTCAATAGCAGATGATTATACTGTTATCTGGCTGCTATTTACTACATAAGTACCATCGGGTTTACACATTTGGAAACAGATACAAGTGTGTCAAAGCACAGAACAACTGAATAGACTGACTGGACTGCATGGCCAAGAGTATGTATGTACTTAAACTTTCCTGATTCCCCACTGAAAAAAAAATGTCATGGGTGTAAATATACTGTTGGAACAACCTCCATTATTGTCAGATATGCTTGTTATTGCCACCACTGCCAACTACCTGTTGGGACCATATCGTATGTTCTGACTACGATCGACAGGTTTCAGGACGCACAGTGCATCACAGCTTGCTGCGAATGGTCCTGCACAGACACCACCAGGTGGTGTAAATGCTGTGGCTGATAGGTGTTCACACACCTCTGTGTTTGCAGTCAGCATCACAAGCTGAACTGTTGTGCCCTCTGTTGGTAACGTCAGGTCTCAAGGGCAACATCTGTTGATATCTGGAAGAACATCTGCCTGTTTGACAGCTGCAGTTCTGCATAAGAGAGGCTACATTAGCTTAGCTACAACTGAACGTGTTTTTAACGGGAGATATTGCAGAACAATGGTGAATAGACTGTTACAATTTATTTTCGATTATGTTTTTCCATTATGGACACTGAGAAACTGTATAGTATTAGTGGCACATAACAATAGTGGTGACTCAGTGCTTTATCAAAGGCTTCTCACTTGGCCTCTTGTTGCCATGACTGTGTTTCACATTCATTATGATTTTCCAGCACAGTAATTGTTTCTACACTTTTGCTACAGTTGCTTTGTTTTGGTTAATCATAACTTGTTCTTGTTCCATTTTGTATCACGCCGGAGATAAATTATTGTAAAGGGCACCTCAGAAAATCGTCACCCAGGTCATCACTCTCCCTCAGCTTCGCAGATCTTTACAGCTTAATCCAGCTCATTGCTTTGGACTTATATACTGCAACTTTAGTCGCTCTCACTGATCTTGCAGCAGCTGTTTTCTGTGAAAATGCAGTAAAAACTTGCTGCACTTCGTTTTAAGCACCGTAAAAAAAACAAAACCCAAAAAAACATGAATGAACATGAATAATTTCAGGGCCCTGGGATATGACTAATGTTTCCTTAATGTTACTATAATTAAGGAGATTGTGTTTTGTCCATTTAAGTTTCTATTTATGTACAGTGGAATACAAAAGTCTAAGAGCCCCAGTTTCATTTTTTAATTCCTTTAATATATGATAATGACAACTTAAAGTATAATGCTGCAGATGTTAGTTAAAGTTTTAGTCTCATTTGTGATTAAATGAAAATACTTTTTATAATTATTCTTTTTGCTGACATTCGTAGTACTTTTGTAACATGACAGTTACTAAAAGTAATGACAGTTTTTCCTCCTTTTCAGTGAAGGTTTACATACTATCATTATCAATCGTCAAGGTTTTTTCTGTTCTACATGATATTTTTGTGAAGAATAAGAATTATTTTCAGCATATTTGCCAATTTAAATGCTGTGACAAACCAGCCATAATAAACACAAACTCCTTGAACCTGAAGCAGTACAAGTTATTGTTTCCTGAGTATCTTTTTTGAAAGTAGGGAAATAATGTTCTTCAGACAATTGTGTTCTAATTAAATTATGAATTGAGTTGAAACTCATTTTTCTCATTGAAAAACTAATAACTAGACCTGTTGTTAGCAAATGTCAGGTATTATCTGATTTGATGTGTTGGTTTCATCATGAATTTAGAGCAGGAACAGTCGATATATAGAGAGTTTCTGCCAATAGGGAGATTACACCACAAATGGTTGTTGTTCCTCTCTATTACAAAGGTTGCTATACTTCAATATAATGTATATAAAAATGGGTAAATAGACAATTTAGAGCCATATTAGGTAAATAACAAAACAAATCCTCAAAGGTTTGTGACTATTGATAAAGTAGTGAATGAGAACAGTATGCAGCGGTTTCATGGTGTGTGTGCATGATAAGAACGCTTTATGTATTCAACACACAAAATGAGGAAGGCCATGCTAACGCTGAATACTAACAAGAATCCCAACTTCTTGCTTATCACTTAAAAAAGAGATATTTGATGAAGTTTGAGTTGCAGTAAGTAGGTCATCTGCTCTTCGTGGGATAATGACGCAGCTTGAATAATTATACACACAGTAATGCAGCAGTTCTTCTGTTTAAAATGAACACGGAAATGTTGACAGGGCAGATTAGTGCCCGCTCTGTGTTGAGGGGTGACGGTGGTCAAATTTTATTCTAAACGGAGAGAACATAATGTATTATGTATGAACCGATGCTTTAGAACGAATAATGCTTGTGCACGCAACCTTTGCTGTGAGAAAAAGGACAAAATATCCAAGAGAGTTTGAGCCGAGGGCTAAATGTCAATGAATTTCAGCCAGACAGGTGTTAGATTTATGACTGGCTCTTCACCGGTGTCCAATTTAGTCTGCGTTCAGCTGCAGACAGGTCAGCTATTGTAAAACTACATTTTCCGACGTATTTAGAAAGATAGCGACGTTTTAGCTGTGAAGGAAGTGAGAAGCCAACTCACAGCAAAGTGAACCTCTTTAAAAAGTTTTCCACAAAAGCAGGTGCAATCAAACATCTCTGTGGTTGGCAGCAAATCTCACAGCCTGGGATGCAAAGGTTTGGGGAGCACACACTCAGTCCTGCAGGAGAGTGCTCTATATCACGCTGCGGTTTGAATTTCCCTAAAGAACAGACTGAAATCTGCTTCATTCATTTTTAAATACATACGTTTTCCACAAACACAGCTTTAGTTTACAAGTTAGGCTGCACACATTTTTTATTTTCTGAGCAGCTGCATCACGTCACATTTTCCACCTCTTCCACTGTGGTTTTCAAAGCTAAATAAAAAACCTTTTACCTCTTTGTGTTCCCATAATAATACATCTTCACTATCTTTTTAGAATGACGATGTGGCATTAGTATTCCTCCTCCTCTCAAAGTATCCTAAAAATAAATACATCTTAGTTAAAGTACTTAGTTTTTCTGATGTGATGGTTACTTCAGAACATATATGCAGATTTTACATTGCTATGTTTACCATCATTTCTCACTTTGCTCAGTCACAGTATCAAAATATAACTAACAAGAAGTATTAAAATATGTGAGATGCTGCTCTTGTTGTTCTTTTCCTACTGTTAATGTGACTCGAACAAAGAGGACTTCTTTTACTTGTGCACAAACCTCCAGTAGACAGTTTTTATTAAGAAGCTCTTACTCTTCCAACATTACTGATACCGCCGTTAATCATGCTGATTTGTTTGGTTTAATTGCAGTTGGGCTTCAGATAACTGTGTCGTCTTCTTTTAATAAGTTTGCAAACTAGACGCTGTAAGGAATACAATACGTCACAGCCATTTTTAAATATGGTCAAATGCTGTTTACAGTGAAACACTTAACGTCACCTGCTGTCCTGCATGTTATGTTGTATAATAGTGATCAATTCTATCAGAGGACACACAACTCGAGTGTTCCTGTCCTGAAATAAGGTTCCTTTTGAGCAGTCTTTATACATCATTCAGAGTTTCCTATATTTAGGGGTTTGACCTGAATTATTTAGTGTCACTATCACACCTGGAGGTCATTCAAAGTGGTGTAAGAGCAACTTTGATGCTCTTCACTCGAAACTGTTTCCCATGCACACAGGCGTGTGTTTGGATTAGCAGCTGGACATAAGTGGATTCTGTACTGGAAAATGTGATTAAACTTAAAATGCACAAATCTTCAGTGTTTTCTTACTGAGCTGCAGTGAAGGGACAGGAAGGAATCTCACATTTCAAAGACTTTGAACGCCGCCCGATTGATTCGTCTGACTCAGACTGGTGAACTCTCATCACCTTCACATTCACTTCAATGTATTGTTGCACAGAACGATGACTGCAGATTTTGCCTGACATCTCTTAAAGTGGAAGCGCATTGGGAAAATTAGGAAGGCTCGACCTATTTTAACTTCCGGGAGGAATGATTGCAGCAGCAAAACCTACTGTAATTCATTGTGCACATGAACACCTGACTACACAGTTGTTTGATGAAAGGGTTGGAAACACTGCAAACGTCTCTTTTTACAGTGATTAGCTAGTTGTGGGTGCATGAGGTCCTGTCATTATTTCATGCTCCTCAGTGTTTATGTATTCAATTAAATCACCATATGGTGAGCATGGGCGGCAGGTAACACTGTATTACTGTCTACCACCTGCTGTTATCTTTCCTTATGTTTACTGGCTGTTAAAAGATTCATTTATAATGCAGCTTTAATAGAAGTGATCCAGGACAAAATCCACAGTCCCTGTTCTGCACAAATGTTTTCAAAGCTTATCTGAACCTAATATAAGGCTACAGGGGTTTGAGTTAATTAAATGAATTAGACATCTTTCAACTTTTTATTACATTTTCATTTCAACAGTCCTGTGTGGTTTGTGAGACAATTTCTCTGTTCAGCTGCAGCGAACTAAAAAAACAGGAAAAACGTCTTTATAAGAAAGACGTAACTTTTAAAGATATCCACTTTATCTGTCTCCGACTGCTGAAGCCTCTTATTGACTCCAGATAAACTGGGGGAATGTGAATTTGCACAAACGAGCGCAGTGAATTTTGTCGCCCATCACTTACATTTAATGTACATCAGTAATGGATCTTTTAATGGCCACTACGAACAGGAGGAAGGATTAGAGCAGACATCAGCTGCTTCACTTCACTACTGCTTTTAGCAATAGTGTATATAAATGAATGGGGAGGCTGCAGGAGTGAATCTTAAATTTAATTTAAGAATAAAAGCAAGTCTCCGTGTGATGCCATTATATATATATATATTTTTTTTTACTCTACTGCTTGAAATTTAGGGAAAAACTTCCTTCACCAACAGTAACAGTCTATATTGAGGATATTACATCAAAACCACATAGTGGAAATCCAGCAGCTCTTCAAATGAAGCTGCTAAAAGAATGAATGAGTGAGGCAGCAGGCAGCACTCACTCTGATCCTGCTCATGCACAAATGTATTAACATTTCTTATGTGCACAGCTAATTATTTATATTTTTGTGAATGAAAGCTCACATGCACGCTCTCTTTGACGTAACCCATTCATCATGTGTAAACAAACGAGGCTAATTCATGGTGTCATGATCCCTCTCTCCTCCTCTCTGCCTCTCTCTCTCTCCTCTTCCAAACGTCTCACCAGTTTAATCTTTGTCTGAAAGGGACGCGGCTGCAGCGCAGCTACCAGCCGCCTCTGTGCAGCCTCTGCTCTCTCCTCTGCAGGAAAGCGACCAGGAGCGCGTCCAATAACTTTTAAAGCGAACGTTTCCGATCCGCTTAATTTGCGCGTTTTGTTTCCTCGTTTCCATTCATGAGCGCGCAGAGAGCGCGGAACGAGGAGCGGCGTGCGCAGCAGCAGCGTCAAGGTGAGCGTTTATTTATTATGTTTTATTAAGTTAAAATGTGGTAGATATCATCGCTGTATTTCCATGTTGGACTATTTTAACAAACACACTCGACATTTAATCAATTCCTCTTGATTTCTTCTTAAAGATACTAATTTAAATGGCGAGTCATGATTTCCATTTGAAATATTAGGGAAACATTATACAGAACAGTATTTAGGGTTAATTCCAACAATGCAGCTTATACAGTATTAGTTACATAACCTTGGATTTGATGCATGAGATGTGGCAACATAATTAACCTTTAGATGAAGTCAGCAGCGTGGATCAGTGCAGTCTGCGTAATGGCAATTATCCAGCTGATGAGAGTGATGTGAGCACAGTTAATGTGACAGGAGAAGGACTTCTCCTCAAACCCACAGTGGGAATGTGCCATTTATTATTATCTGCCGTGGCCAATAGGGAATTTATTTAGTCACAGTCAATGATACCCTGAAAAGATTTCTTTTTAAAATATTAATTAATATTGTTTAATATGTTTAATTTTAATGCTTTGCTGTGGGTTGAAGAGCTGGAGTCTCCTCATGTGAGAATAGAAACAGAAAAAGTAGTAATTTAGTTTTAAAGTGAATATCATTTTCTTTTAAGGTCGAGGTGACTAAATCTGAATTCATCTGTGTACAGCTTCAAAGTGTGTCTTTATTTATTCTGAGTAATGCATTTCTGCACCAGGTGGTCCAGGTATTATCAGGCTAACAGGGGTTTGCTTTGAAAATGTTTGGCTGCCAACTACCCGCTGCTGTTTATTTCCCTGAAAATGAAGCATTTGCTGCTCTTTAAGACCTTTAGGCTGCAAACTTCCATCTGTTATAATACGGTATATGTAGAGGTGAAACGATTAGTTGGGAATAAATACAAACTTTTTTAATAACCGAGTTTCAGAATTGAGTTATCGTTAAGTGTTCTATTGCAAAATATGTGAATTGAATTGAAGTCTTTATTTAGGGTGTAATTTATTCTTGGGCCTCAGATGAAAAGTGTTTTGTGTAACACCTTTGATTCATCACAGGACGTTAATTAAATGCTATTTTTATGTTTCATCTTTCTATTTTCTGGCCCTCAGTGTTGAACAAACCCTGAAAGGATGTGCTGACAGCTCCTGTTGGACCAGCTCTCCTCTGAAATGGAGCTTTCTTTGCAGGGCTCTTCAAACATATCCAAACTGTGTGTCAACACCACCATGCCACTAAATGCCACAGGGAATTACACCAATGACCAATTCACTGAAGTGAACCTCTTTGAAATCCTGGGTCCTAAACGGTCTCCCTTCGTCCTCCCGGTGACCGGTGTTTACCTTCTCATCTTTCTCACTGGCTTATCTGGAAATCTGCTCACATGTGCAGTGATAGCAAAGCACAAGAAGATGCGTAACCCCACCAACCTTTACTTGGTAAGCCTGGCTGTGTCGGACCTCCTCGTGCTTTTGTTCGGGATGCCCCTGGAGATTTATGACCTGTGGCAGAACTACCCATTCCCATTCGGCGAGGGGGGCTGCCTCTTCAAGACCTTCCTCTTTGAGACCGTCTGCTTCGCCTCCATCCTTAACGTCACAGCTCTGAGTGTGGAGAGGTACATAGCTGTGGTGCACCCGCTCAAAACACGATACCTGTCAACTAACCAGCATGCAAAGCGGGTCATCACCATTGTGTGGGTGGTATCGATGATCTGTGCCATCCCCAACACCTCACTGCATGGCATCTTCTACCTTCCAGAGAGAATGGAGGAGTCAGCCATCTGCACTGTGCTGAAACCCCTGTGGATCTATAACATGGTCATGCAGATCACCACAGTGTGTTTCTTTTTCGTACCCATGGTGGTGATTAGCATGCTGTACCTGGTGATGGGCCTTCACCTGGGCAGAGAAAAGCGGCAGCCCAGCAGGAGCCTGGGAAAGAACTGTAGTGGCAGCACACGAAGGAAGATCAGCATGGAGAACGGCCGCAGGAGACAGGTCATCAAAATGCTCTGTGAGTGTTTTTCCTTTCTTCCCTTAGAAACTTTTAATTGTTCTGAATGACACAAGATTGTCTGGTCTTTGCAGGGATCATTTGAATTCTGAGAAGAGTGCTTTTAATTCACATCCTCTAAGTTTCGGAGCGTGATGAGATTTCACATACAACTTTACCTCCACGTTTTATAGACAATTTATTTCTTTGTACAAACTTGTAATTCTAAATCATCGGTTAATTGATCATCTGAAAACTTTCAACATATGCGGTAAAGTATTTGGGAGTCCAGTAGGAGCAATTTAAAGGCCATAAAATATTATTTTTTCATCCAGGTTCTTTATGTGACGCCAAAATCAAATCACTACTAGTACTTTTCAATGAGATTTTAATGTGTTTATGTTTTAATCTGCACTTTTCTCACCAAGTTTGAGTCGGTAGAGACCTGATGAAAATAAAAAAACCAATCATGCAACATTGAGAATTAACATTACAACAGGATTCTGATGACAGAGTGGTTCTAGCTTAAACTACACTTCACCTTTTATTCACACTTTTATGACGTGACACTTAAACCTACACAAATAAAACTATATAAATATAACAATATATACATAAATATTCAAAAGAGGTAATTAAGACAAGAAAAAACAGGTTGTATCTAAATAAAAAATACAAAACAGAAACTAATTACTGTATTAAACTGTACCTGTTGCTAACAAAATCACAAATCTAACTAAACAAATCCTGTATAACAAAAAGAGAAGAGAAGATTATCACAATATTGCACTTTAAACAAACAAATAAGTTGCACAGCTGCCATCTAAAACCTGACTTTGATGCAAAGTCACGAATTACATCGTCATACAAAATCTGCCCACAACTGCTGGTTAATACAGCAAATCCACTGACACGCTGCCCTGGGCAGCTGCTCATTTTGCCCATACCTCAATCTTCTAGTGCAGACAAATAACAGTGTTTGCTCATATTCTTTATCAATATACTAAAAGTCCAGGTGTTTGCATTTATAGCACAGTTAATTACTTAATTTCATTGCCCAAATAACTCACAAAATTCCTGTTTTATAAAACTAATATGACGACTGTGTTAGCAAACTGTTGCTTATTTATAAATCTATATGAATAGTTGGTGCAGCTTCATTATTCCTCTAGCTCTAGTTTTTCTCTCATTGGCCTTGATGCTAAATGTTCTGTTAAGTTCAACCAGCTGGTCGCTGTTTATATCTGTCCACCATTTGGTGCTGAGAAGGTACTTTTTGTCTTTTTTTTTTTTTTTTTTGGCTGAAAACAGACGCCTGCTTCATGCTGGAAATGTTGATGAGCAACAAAAGCTGTAAAATGCTCCACGGAGCTGAGAAGAACTACAGTGTTGGGTGATAACACCCTTTATCATTAATGCTGAGTTTGATCCAAAAGCTCAGTTGACACAAACTCACATGTACTCACTGCTCATATAAACCGATGAAATGTGTCAGACTGAGATAGAAAATGTGGAAGTACATGTAAAAATATGCAAAAATATATTTTAGTTAGTGTAAAATCAAATTGTTTCAGTGAAGGTTTGCAACAAGATAATAAATAACAGTAATAAATCTGCTTCCACCAGTGTAGAATAAGATGACTTTTCATGTTTTTAAGCTTTAGTTAATATGGAAAAAGGAAAAAAAAATCTGTATGTTAGGAGCTTTTAAACACACAAACCACACCAACTCACTTTCTCTCTCTCTGCAACAACAAAGTGATAAATGTTTGCCACATTTATAAATATCCTGTCAGTGCCTGGAGTGCCACCAGTCTTCCAACAAAGCGGTTGGTTAACTTGATGCCATATGTCCACCGTCAGAAACAGCCAAACTGCCTGTGTCTGCAGCACCTTGTTCAGCATTATGCATGCATTATTCAGAGAGGAATGCCAGAGCACTCCATCAGCAAATGATGCGGAGCATCATGTGCAGCCAGTAACTGACAGGGAGTGAAATTACTCTACAATAATAAAAAAATATTTATTTTTGATATGTTTTTTTTTTTTTTTTTTTACATCTTTGTGAATATGTGTGGGCTTTTATATACTGCAAGTGCACAAGACTAAATATTTGATCTTTTATTCCACATCAATTGGTTTTTAAATTGTTGTATTTGTTCTTTGGGCTTCCTTCTTTTGTGGATGGTGGTTTAAAGTCACAGTATGCAACATTTGCTGAGTAATAACAGAATAATGGCACACAGAATTTCTATTTTTATGTTTTTTTAAAAGACGTCATTATAAAACAACACGACTGAGTACAGTTTACACAACTGGCTATTGAACGTTAGTGGTTTTCAATCTGTGGTCCAGCAAGCCCCTTAAAGACCAACACTGTAAATCTATCAGTTAATGACATCATACATTTGGAAAAGCAACAAATGAAGATAAATGAAAAAATAAATAAAACGGACTGCTCCACGTACTGCTCTATATAATTTAAAATTATTTCTCTTTTTTAATAATAATAATAATAAAGAATTTGATATTTTTTGGTCTCTAACAGTTATTTAGAACGAGTTAAGTGGAACACAGGAACTGAAAACTGAACTGAACTAAACTGAAATCTGAAATGTGTCAAGGGGCCCCAACAAGAGACAGCCATTTAAAAAAGAACCACAAACCTAAAAGGTTGTGAATTACAGCTTTACTCTTTTTAAATGCATATCAATATTTTGTATGGTTTAAAATGTTAAAATGAAAATCCACGAGTAAACGTATCAACATTAAACTAAAAATTGTACTTGAGTAAATATACTTTGTTCCTCTGGTCTTGATCCTGACATGCATGTCCAGTCTTTTTAGCACTTGAACCTGGTTTTTCCCCTCTGAGCAGCTTTTCTGTCTCTGCCTCATTAGATCTTTGTAGTAAAGGTTCATGAAATAAATAAAGAAAAGTAGGAAAGAGAACTTGTTTAAATATTCTTGCCTTTCTCTGGCCTCCTCCTCCAGCAATTGTGGTGGCAGTGTTTGGAGTCTGCTGGGCACCCTTCCACATCGAGCGTCTCCTGTGGAGTTCCATCAGCCAGTGGACAGACTTGATGCACAACATTTATCAGTATGTTCACATCCTGTCTGGCGTTCTCTTCTACCTCAGCTCTGCAATCAACCCCATCATCTACAGCCTGCTCTCCACACGCTTTAGGGAGTGTTTCAGAGAACTTTTGTGCTCCCAGGCAGAAGACAACAGCTCAGTTAGAGACTCTCCTCCTTTCCCTAAAATTTTACTTGATCCCTGTGTGTCCAGTTCCAGAGGTCAGGCTGAAGGGAAGGACTCCAATGCTTTCGTCCCTTTGTTGAATCCTAACATGACACTGAGCACGGACACAGCAATTCTCACCTGTGCATGTAAAGAAACCACCTGCAAGACCTCTGTGTTTTGACTGAGATTTAATTTGAATACAAGCAGCAGAACCACTTTGAAGGACTAGTTTTACATTCTGCCACATACCCTTATTCGCTCTCTTGCCAAGAGTTAGAGCATCAATGCCCCTCACGTGTCTGTGTGGTAAATATGAAGCTGCTGCTAGGGGATGTTAGCTTAGCATAAATACTGGAAATCTGGTTTTAACCAAAGGGGAATACTTAACTTTCCATTAGCTGCCTTAAGATTCTGCAGAGATATAATTAATTAGCTAGAATTTAGTTTTGCTTGTTGATAAAAATTCTTAAATTGCTAGCAATCCACATTGTCTAAGAAACAGATATGAGATGTCTGTTCAGCACACAAACAACAACTAACTGCTTAATCTGAATAAAGCTTGGCATCAAACAAAGTGAAGTTTGGGGAAACAGTCAAAGGAGCTCAACACGGGTTGAAACAGCAAAATGAAATAACTTATTTTTATATTTCTGGCCTTAACAAATGCCAATTTCCACATCTGCTCGTGTCTCTAACTCTTCAGTAGAAAGCAATAAGTGATATTTTTCAAAATGTTGAACTATTCCTTTACGCTTACATGTCATTAAAGAGCTTGTACAGACACTTTGATTAGGTTTGTTTATAATTTAACAGTGCCTGCACCTTCCACCTGCTGTCTTAGAAGCCGTCTGCCTGACTGGGTGAACCCAGCTGGAAAGTGGGACAATCAAATCTGATGTGAATGTTGACATATTGTATTGATTTTATTTTTGTTGTTGTTTTTGGAAAATGTATGTATTTGCAGAAAGCAAAAACAGGTCAAATAATACTCAGTGTTTCAGTGGAACCTCCAAACAAAGAATGTAATGCTTTGCTGTGAGCTTTTCCTAATCTTGTTTTATCTGTTGTTTCATGACCAGACATCATGTACAATACATCATTTGATAGACTGGTAAGCTCTTGTTCATTGTGATTGCAAAGATAAAATTTAATTTTCACTAATGTGCAATGCCTAATTTAAACAACACAAATAAATGTCTCTGGTGTGCACAAATAGCAGTTTTGCCTGGTTATGTCTGACGCTTTGTTTCTTTGATTGAAATATGAACCTCACATAATGCTGAAGAGTCGGATCCATTGCCCTGGTTACATTCTGTGATTTTTGCTTTTCTGGCGGCTGCATAAGTCTCGAGCGACATCTTGCCCAAAATAACAAGTCTCAACAATGGCAGAGAATCAGCATATACACTGTAATTTGCATGTTATTGGTACAGTTTTGTTCCAGGATGGTTTACATTTCTGCACGACCTTAATGATTTATTTTCCCCACTGTTCATCGTAATGAGCTTTAATCTGTGAGCTGCTAAAACAGTACACGGCATAGTTGAATGCCAATTTTAATATTTCCTCCCTCGCTGTGAGATATATTATGTTTGTCTTTTAGGCAGGATTGTATTTACATTCTTTCGATTCCTCTCATTGCACTTGATGCTTTTGAGAATAAACAGTTTCAACATCCATTACATTTCCTTCACCTCCCCAGTCAGTCTAATATAAAAGGTAAAACTGATTTTTTTAAAAATACACTTGAATCTATAATTTTCCTGCAACAGTCAGAAGCGTGGTATTATTCATGTTGGTGATTTTCAACAGTTCAACATTATTCAGGGATTACACAGCAAAGAGTCTCGCAGGCAGCCAAAAGCCTCTGTCCTTAATCGCCTCTCACTGGGGAGCCAAACTATTTTGCATCTTAGTGAGATGTAAGTGCATGATTACTTACATTAAATCAGCTGTTCTATATAAAGGATATTACCATTTAAAAAAAAAAAAAAAAAAAAGAATGTGCATGTTTTATTTTCACCAGAAGATATGCAAAATATGTATGAGGCTTGGAAATGAAATGCATGTAAATGAAGAGTTTGTTGTCAACCAGTGTTCTGATGAAATCTCAAGGGCAGAAGAGACCAAGACAATGTGAAAGAGGTTCAAATGAAGGCAGAAAAAAAAAAAGTCCTTTGTCAACACAATGTGAATGTTCAGTTAGGAGGTGTAATGAAGAATCTGTGCGAGGAGGATGGATAATACATCATTTGAAAGAGAAATTAATTTATTCTCTGTGCAAGACATTATACAGCTGTGTGAATCTAACACCCTCCCCCTCTTTGTTCTCTGTAAATCAATGTGGCTTCCACAACGACCCAAATTTTTCCATTTAGTCTTTCAGTATTCAGAGCATTCCTCATAAATCCCAAGGACATGCCATTTGTCTCTGGGCCACGGCATTACTGCTGCAGCTCAGCTCGAGAAGGATGGCCTGTGGGCTATTCTGACCACATTGTACGTGTTCAGTCCTGGTGCATCAAAACCAGGAGACAAACCTCGCTTGTCAAATGTGTAGAAGTTAAATAATTGGCCGTCTTGGGCTTCCAGTGACACCGAGGCCGAGCCTACCCGCAAAACACAGGGGTACTCTTTTTCAAACACCACTCTGAACACCCGGTCGACCAGGTAGTTGAGCTTTATTGTTCTGTACTTCTCTGGGATCAGCTCTTCAATCTGAGGGCCAAACTGCTGCATGATCAGAACCCCGTCAGCTCCGACTTTTATCTCGTAGAAAGTAATGTTGCTGTAGGTGAAAAAGCCGACATAAGGTTCTGGGTTTGGGGGAGGAAAGAGGACCCTCTTGGCCTCTCTAAAGGCTTTTTCTATGGCAGGGATGATGCTGGTGTAGGCTTTGGAGACCACATCCTGGTTCTGCAACCGGCTGCCAGCCATAAGTACCACCAGACCGAGCTTCAGTCTGGGCACCAGGGAGAATGTGGCCGAGTAGCCATCCAGATCCCCATCTTTACGCACCATTTCATAGCCCATCAGCTCATTCACCTCCCATGGTGTCCCGGTACGGTTGGCAAAGTAGTCCTTATCGCATCTGAAGAGTGGGGTCAGCATGATTTTCAGTGAGTCTGGCTCCAGCAGCTTGCGGTGATAAGCTCCCAGCAGCATCATGGAGAGCTTGGCCAAGTCTGCCGCAGTGGAGAACATCTGACCTGAAGGTCGATACCAGCCCAGGTCATAGAGAGGGGCTGGTTTTCCATTGGAATACACTCCTACAGCCATCTGAGTCTGCAGGCCTGGGGTAATGTCGAAGCCGGTGTCCTCCATCCCCAGCCGGTCCAGGATGTTGTCAGTGATCCACCGCTGGTAGTCGATGCCGGCCACGCGCTCAGCCATCACATGAGCCAGCAGAGAGAAGGCGAGGTTGCTGTAGTGACATCTGGAAGGAAGAAAGTGGGAAATTTAAGTTAATGTAGAAAATAAAAGGAGCATTTAACAAGTGGAAAACCTGCATCTATCTTGAATGAAGAGTTTGAGAGACATTTTGTTAACAGTTTGACAGAAGAGGCCTCTTCTCTGCATACAGCCAGCAGCTGGTTTAGCTTATCTCAGTCAATCTTAGAACAAAAGCTGGGAGACACAGCTACATCAGCTTACATACCAGCAGCTCATAATTAGTTTAATCTATACAACTAATCTAAATAGCCTTGTGGCTTTGATTTCAAATTTATAGCACAGACAAAGTAGTAATGATGTTCGAACTCTTAGCAAGAAAGTGAAGAAGCAAGTTTTCCTCAAACGTTAGGTGCAGCAGTGGCCTAAGGGTGAGATGAGAAGGCCGCCGGCTTTGTGGTGCCCTTGAGCAAGTTAATGCTCCAGTGGGACTGCTCATCGACCAGCAGGTTGTTGGTCACTGGAAACACCTCGGGGTGGGATGTGTTTATCCCACCCAGAGGTGGGATAAACACAGTTTATAATAATTACTGAACATTATTTTATTCTGTTAAGAAAAAACTAAAATGTAAAAATAATGTTAAGATCAGTTTGATGCATTACTAGGGTTGGTTTAAAGGTAGATGTCTACTACTACTTAACAACAAGACTGCACGTCACTTTTCCTGGTCAGGAAATAGTCTGGCACAAAGCTCCCGGTAGAAACGTGTTGTTTTTCATATGTTGTTTTGTAGAGGTGCTTGTACAGTGAGTGGATCGTATTATCTTTGGAGAGAACCAGGCTACGTGGTTCTTCAGATTTTCACTCTGATCTAAGGTGAGTGGCTGGTAGATGTAGCTTCATATTTATTGTACAGGAATGAGAGTGGCAGCAATTTTCTCAACAAGAAAGCAAATAAGTATGTTTCCCCAAAACTATTGCTTTGAAAGGCAAAAGGTAAATCCTCTGCAGATTTAAAAAGAAACAGGATGTGGTGTCTGAGATATGAAAATTTCATTCCAACATGTTTTTTATTTACTCTGTAATAAGTACAGACAGATGCAGTCAAGTGTGACAATTAGACTTGACATTTAATCAGTTAACCTCCTCAGGTAAAAACAGAACAGGAAGTATAGCATGTTTCCTGTCAATCACATCAGGTCTGCTGTAGGTAACCGAGCACTTCAGTGTTAATTAAGTTAGTCTCATCTACCTGTGAATTCATGTAGATGTCAGAACATCGTTCTAAAACGCTGCAGATCAGATCAGTTTGAGTTGGTGTCGTGTTAGAGAATAAACATTCAAACTATGCAGTAAATCTGCTTGTACTAAAGTTCATCACATACCATTTCAATACTATTCCAGTGAGAACATTCTTACTGACAAAATGAAATCGAAACAGGAAAACAAATCCTACTTGGTCCCCGGGTCTGCGACAAGGACATCATCTTGTAGCAGATTGATTGCAGATTGGGTTTTTCCTTTCCAAAGCAGATTTGTGGCCCGGAGCCTCCTGGGCAGGCCTGGATAAACCCACAGTAAAACAGTGTTGCAGTACAATAAATAAATACAACTACTAAATAAAAAGCACACATAGAAAATGATTTGCATTTGTCTGTGGTAAATATTTCTTCTTCTCCCCTTGCCCCCGTTTGTTTCACTCAAGCCCACATGATTAATATGTTCAGCTCTAACATCTCCACGATAAGCAGAGACAGGAAGGTTATTTAGAGATTTATGACCCTTCTTGCTCTGGCAGTTTCATCTTTTAGCTTAATGACATTACACAAAGTGAAATGTCACAAACTCAAACACTTCTTCATGTAAACAAGCACCAGTTTATGCATAAACGCACGTCATTTGTCGTGTGGATCTAAAGTCTCAACTGTTAGTTTTTGCATGATCAGTCTAAAAACCAGAGATTTTAAATGTAATATAAAAGCATTAACTGTTACGTTTGGTGTTAACCTAAAGTTACTGATTCATTTTCTGTTAATTGATTGATTGAAGACTTAATTATCACGGCTCTAACATCAGTAAATAAAAAGAAGCAAATCTCCAGAAACCTTCTAAAGTAAAGAGCAATCTGAATGTTTACAGAAACCTTTTCTGTTTGTTGATGTTTATTCGACTGTTACGTTCCAGCTCAGTTCTTGTGGGCTTACTGATTTCTACATTCAGCACAACAATTATAAATAAAACATCTACAGTTTCTCGAACGCAGCTCCATTTTTTAAAGATTGGCTGATAGAAAAGAGGCTACAGAAGTTGTACTGTAGATTTACAGTAAGACCTAAGGGATCCGCAGTAGTAAATGCGATTAGATCTTCGAGCCTTGCATCATATTACAGCAGCTGGCTCTCTGGTGAGGTTAGACACTCGACTTTCTGGAGTTAAAATGACTTAATCCTAATCCACTGTATGTGCGGTATGTACCTGAGAGCTGACTGGCCATCCTGCGCAGGGTGACCGAGGAGGAGCGGATCTGAACCTCCCCACTGTCCAGAAATATCAGGCCATCTGTCACATATTTCAGCTCAGAGTCTCGCGTCTTCCCCAGAGGGTTTTTGATGGTGAAGTTATCCACATATTTCTCCAGTGGGTCATCGAGGGAGCCAATCTTTCCATCCTCCCACAGTCTGTACAGCATCAGTGTCGGGAAGATTTTGGATAAGCTGGCAATTCTGAAAGACAGATAACCGAGCAATGCAATCATTTTTAAATCTGAAAATACTTTCCAAATGTCTTTATGTTGGCACAAACTCGTGTCCCTCACTGCTTTGTTTTTTGTATTATTTGTTTTTCTATCAGTTCCCCATTAACACATCTTTTTGAACCAGGCCTTCTGTCACTTTATTCAATAAGTGTGTTTTCCAAAAATGTCAAAAACTTGAGAGCCTACAACAAATTCTTACACAATTATAATAGTCAAAAGTATAAAAGTAACAAATACGAAGACGCACAATATTTCCAAGCTGATAAAACACAAAGTAATAGTAGTAATGATGCAGCAGGACAATGAGCCCTAATACAGAAGTAAATCTACTACAGAAAGATTTTAGCATTTTAAAATCCACCTTTTGAAGTGCTGCAGTCAGAGCCCAGAGCCTCAGCCCTACAGAATAAGCTCAGGAGAGCTGTTCATGATAATATCAGTATAACAATGTGTTCAGCTACAGAAAGCACTTTTTTGATGTTATTACTGCCAGAGGTGGTTCAACCAGTTAATAAATGACTTTTCCCACTGTATTGTAACTGTGGTTTATCAGCTTAGCAACATTGTTTTTGTTAATATTCAGCTTTGATGAAGGTCACACCACCTTTCTTAGCAGATTTATGCAGAAAACCAGGAAACATTTTTGCCACTGTATCCTTAAACCAAACCAAGACAAGTGAGAAATAACATAAATATTTGGGATTTCTTTTTGGTAAGAGTAACAGTTTCTGACGTTGGCCTGTGGTCTTACTGAAAACTAAGTTTTGTTTATATATCAAAACCACAGATTTTCACACATGACTGACAACAAAACACTAAATTTGACATAATTCAAATCCGTCTATGTTTACTTAAGCATGATGCATGAAAAGTTTATATGAACTGTAACAACACAAAACAAACAAAAACGTTATGGGGGGGGGTTGTAAATCTAATGGTTTTCTATTCAAACCATTTTTTTTTTTAACTCATTGAAGTATGCAGTGCCTTGATTTCAAAGGTTGGTGCTCCCGCTGAAAGCTCAAAAGGCTGCGTCTGAACAAAACGGAACTGGGAAAATTATTTAAATGGTCACATCAGGCATTTAAGGAACAGCTGTGAATGAGTCAGAGCGCATACAATCCATCTGAGAGCACTCAATAAATCTTTATGCATCTTCTTTTAAATTGTACATCTTAGTGTAGAGGTAAATGTGTGCTACAATGCACACAGTATCAGCAGTGCGTGACTGGTAATTGGTTGGGACTGTGCCATAAATGAGGTATGTTAGCCTACCGTATGTGTTCTAGTCATAGTAATAGGACATTTATATAATTCGTTATTGATTTTTTGCAGACTCCCTAAGTACGGGGATGATCCCATTCATCATCTGCATCCCACAGATTTAACACCAACTATAATTTATTGCTCCTATGGCTCTGGAAGAGTTTCATTAGGTCTGAGAACACAACCCTTGATCATGTCATGTTTTCAAGAAGATGCCACATTTTCGCCAGAAGGTCTGCTTTACAAACATGAGCAATGGACAACGAAGGACTAATGAGAGACATTAAGCTGTGTTAGTGCAATAAGAAGAATCTACATGAGGATGGGTAAGAAATGGTCAGCACTTCAAGCAGTTATACTGGTGGTTCATGAGGCTTAGCAGACACCATTAAGTGCAAACTCTGTTAAGAAAGGCGCTATAGAACATGTACTGACATGATGACAAGTTGTTCTCACAGTGGACAGATGCAGTACTTAAAGGTTTTGTTGGGACTTGCAACATGGTGTCTAATGCATTAGCACCTTATTCCCTGAGAGACTCGGCTTTAGAACCAAGAAGTTTATTATTATCAAGCTCACATGGGAGGGAAGTTGTGAGGAGACACATGAATGGAAAATGCACACAGAATGTCAGCAACATGACTGGCAAACACAGACTTTCCAAATTGAGGTCACATGCAGAGGGTTTCCCGGCTCGCTCTGTGCGCTGAGGGTTTGTCGTACTTTGAGTGACTGGAGAGGCACAAACAAAGGCAGCTCAGAGAGAGAGAGAGAACCATGCATCGTTGTTTGGCATTGATGAAGAGGGAGAGGGGATGCTAACACAAAGTGATCTTCACTGTGGAACCTCATTCCAGAGAGTGTACTGAACTGTGGACGGAATCGCTTGATGACAAATGATCTCAGCTCAGGCTTTAGTTTTGCAGTTTCACTAAGCTTGGAGAATTTTAAACGATTTTTTAAATTTGAATTACTTTATCGATGCCAAAGGGGAAATTTAGTACACATCAGTGATGGTGTTGCAGTCTGGCAGGTTGCTCCTTGATATGCTAGTAAAGATGGTTTATCAGTAGTGACATACAGTATGTGATGTACAGTAGGTTTCAGTGCAGCACTCACCTATAGATTGTGTACTCGTTCGGTGGTCCTGACAAGGGGTCGCTGGCGTTTCTCTTTCCAAAGTTGCCTGTCCACAGAACAGTGTCATTTAAAATCACAATGGCCGACAGAGCAGGAAGGCTGATTGGGTTGATGCTCTGTCGAAGCAAAACATCCACCTGGAAGAGACACGACCTGATGTGAAACATCGTATGCCCCGTTGACAACCTTTATACTGAGACATGTTGGCCAGGTCAGTAGCCTCCTTTTTTTAATAAACTATTTAACTCATATTTACTGATTCATGCTTCTACTTTAATAAGAAATCTCTCATAAGTAATGAAAATTGCTTCTTGTTGCAACTAATCTTTTAAACAGTATGTTGCTGTGCAGCCATAGGCAGTAATGTAGCTCGGTATAGTTTTGATATACTTGAATTTTACTTCACTACTTCCATGTTTTGCTGTGTTATGCTTCTACTCCTCTGCTGCTTCAGATGGCCATACTGTACAGTTTGATTTTAATTTTTCCCTAATTATATAAGAAACATTTAAACAACCAAAACAGAATTGTACAAACACAACAGATGAACAGGAGCAGAACTTTATTTTTCCCCACATTAATCATCTTATAACACTTTAGATTCCTCTGGTGACTCTGCAGAGGCTTGATGCAGAGACTGCTGAATTGTAAATAGGAACAGTAGTTCCATCATGACCTGCAGCAACAGTAAAACACTGCATGACAGTGATGCATTAGTATTAAGACTATTACAATACATATTACTCACATAGGCCTGTTTCCTGCAGAGCAGGTACTTGCCTTATTATTAATGCCTCAACTTTATAGTTTTACAATTTTAAATACAGAGCTCTTACTTGTTATAAAGTATCGTTAAATCATACCACTGGTAGTTGTACTTACGCTAATTAATTTAATATTTCCATCACTTCGCATCCTAAGAACTTCTTCATGCATAACAAAGCTGTGTGCTGACAAAACACTCAACACGTAACAGGTGGAAAAGTCTGACACTCAAAGAGTTTCTGTTACACATGCAGGTATTGATTGATCAAATAAAACTACTTCGGTGTCTATTATGACTGCAGTAATGCAGTAGGACTGTTGAACAACTGAAAGATGGAAGAAGCTTTTCTCATTACAGAAAAACTGAAATGAATGAATGAAGTTAACATTTCTCTCTTTTTCCCTAATATGCAGCTACGTCTTCACCCACTACTCGACATCCTCAGATTCTTTTAGAAGCTCCAACATGCTGATTAACTGAGCACTCCCTCCTGCTCCTTGTGTATGAAAACAACCTTTTACTTGGTCAGACACTCTGTTTTTCCATCCACTATATCTTTAATCTCCTTCTGTCAAATGCAATGGCATTTGGTGTGAAGGATTACTGTGGCCAGCCTGTAAATTTCCTTTTCCTTTAGTAGGCATGATGATGATAATACAACTGCAGATTTCAATCTGTGCATGGTGAGCAACTCATCTCACCTTTTCTAGAGCCTCTTTCAGACTGGGGATGGGATGCTCCAGTTGCACGGGCTCTGGGAAGCGGGGACACATCATCTCTGATTTGGCATTGCGACCCGTTCCTTCGTCTGGTCAGCAGATAGGAAATGAGAGACGAGAAAGAAATAAAGGAAAAGCAGAGGAACCTGGGATTAGCAGAGGACATTTTAATTCCCTCTTGGTGTCCGATATTTGATGGAATAATGTATCGACGACACAAAAGCCGTCATAATTGGCTGGCTTGGGGCTTCATTAATTTCCGTGCTTCCTGATCTTCCGAGACACAGTTTGACAAGATGTATGGTCAAAAGAAATGCAGCCTGGTCCCTCAGTGAACTCTGGATGACCAGGGATGCTTCAGTACGTTCACTGTAGCTTCAGGCCAGCTTTTATTTTTATTCTAAAGGAAATAGTTGTTGTTGGGACACACAGCACATGTAGCCTGCCGGGATCTCCTGATGATCTTTTGCTTATTTAGAATCAGAGATTCCAAACGTGGGCATTATTTTAGAGACTAAAGTAGATTGTTTGAGAGCAGATTAAATGTAGTAATTATAAGTTAAACTGGATCTAAAGCATCACTAGTACAACTAAATACATTTTCTGCTGCCTGACGTTAGCAATTATTTTTGAGGATTTAAGACGATATAAATAAAAAACATTCACATGTTGAATATTATTATAATTTCATCTACTTTTAAGTACAAGTTCTATCATCTGAAAATATGATCCACTTACTGTCAAGTTCCAACTTACACACGTCTAACTGACTCAGCCTTGAGCTCTTGAACGTGTTACATTTCCAATTACACAAACTTCCAGCTGGCACAATAACGGCAGGTTAATCCTTTATCTCAGAGGGACCAGATAAACATTGTACACATGTAATGAAGAGATTGTTTTATCTGTTAATTACAAGATCTTTATCTCTTAATTATGACAACCTATTGATTATCAGTGGGGAACTGACTGTGGACCTTTGGAGTAACAGATGAAGAAGGAGCTTCAGGTGTTATGCTGCGTTTCAGTGTCAGACGGGGAACTGGACGTCAGTTTCACAGTCACAGAAAAACATCGCTTTCAGGTGAATAATGTCTTCTTGGTCGTACCTGGGAGAACCTTTGGCAGCTGATATTGCCAGAAGAAGCATCCCGTCATCACCAGAGACAGAATGAGGAAGAACACCAAACCCAGCTGGGTCCATTTCACCTTCATCCTGGTGGTTTTCGTGAGCCCTTCAAATTTAACCGTGGCAGTGGGAGCAGCCACAGCAGGAGTTGGCTTTAATACAAAAGAACACACAAGCACGCAATAACAAAACAGGGGTGTAAAAGTGTTAGTGTAAGTGTTAGCGAACAGACCTTCATCTTCATATTATCTTTACAACTAAAGTGAACAGTTAATATACAAGTGTTGCACTTAACAGTACTCACCAGCTGGAGCGTCACAGCCTGGAGTAGCTTGGATTAGAAGTGGCACAGATATCGTCTTTTCATTCAATCATCCTAAACATTTAAGTTAATTCTACTAAACAAGCGACTCCTACACCCCAGAGGCAGTTAATAGTGTCCCGTGCAGGTTTTCCCGAGCAGGAGAAAGGCACAGACACAGACTCCCATCTCTGATTTTTCACTGTAATCGTCTCTCACAATTCAATTTCCTTCCCGTCAGCCACAGGCTGTTGACATCATAATCCCCAGATTTACTTCACCAAAGCGGCCAGGGAAATCTTAATCCCTAATCCTTGTGCATCAAATCACTTCAGTCCAGCTTCGACTTGTGGATCCCACCACCGGGCTGCATCAACTGACAAAGACGGCACCCACTCAGATAAAACAAGTCAGGCTGGGGTGATAGGGAGCGCCTTTTAGCCAGAGCATGAGCTGAAAAGTACAATCATTTGGGTGCGAATGAAGTTGGATCATCTGAATGAGGAAATGACAGACTATTATTGTCGCTTGTGGGCTTAAGGGAATTTATGGTCTAAGATAAGATGCACTCAACTCAACTCCAACTACTACAAGCCAACACAGAGACTGCTCAAAAGTACAACATCTAAGAGACTCACTGAAACGGGATCATTGCAGCCAATAAAAAAATTTGAGTATCAGTTTATCAGCCTAGTTTAAAAATTAAACATAGTTTTTAAAATAATATCTTAAAAAATTTTATTATAGGAACTATGGATTAATAATTAATAATAATTCTAGTCTATAAGTAAAATTCCCAAACTATAACTACCCCAGTATCTACAGCCCACCATTAAATTCTGTTTAACCTCTTGGATGATTTGACATATTTACTTCTAGCTGCTTTCTGAAGATGTGATCCAGTGACCATCAGTCATTAAATCAGCTTAATCCCAAGATATGAATGTTTTTTTTTAAGCTCAGGAATGTATTTTGATGATTGGAGGTATAATGTAGGAAAATGAAGTGTGAACGCAAACTGCGGATGATCCTGGTTGTGTAACCACTGATTGCTGGAGAGCACAGCAGCAGCTTCATTTCTCTCGCAGCGATTTAATGTATTCCTGTGTATGTGTGTGTGTGTGTGTGTTTGAGTTTGCAGTTTGTGTGTGAGGTGACTGTTTTCACCGTACCTGAGCTGGAACTCCGTCCACTGAGGTCTGTCTGAGGACTTTACTCCCCGCCTTGCCCATGTTGACTTCGCTGCACAAGCTGTCACATGAAAACCAAAACAAGCTGTTATAAGTTCGGCACCAGTCCTCTTTGATTTTCTTCCCACATTAAGATAAAGCATTTATAGTAAAAACACATTGTGTATTCTGTGACATTGCTCTTTGTCCATTAGACCCACAGATATTGAATTATAGTAGAGCGGGAGGGGGCGAGAGCAACAATTCTGTGGAAGCTTTTCTTATTCTTGAAGCAGCTTGTGTTACTCTCACATTGTAACAAGGTGACATAACAGACTGACAAACACGACTCATAATGAACTTATAAACAAAAACCATAATGAAATGTCTAGACTGTTTCCACATATGTCATTTTATCTATTGCATGTAGTATTTGTGTCAGATGTCTGTCACATCACTAAGCTTTTGAGTTTCTCTTGTGATAGCAGAGACAGTGATTGCTGCAGTCAAGTCTCCCCTCTCCCTTTCTCCTGAATGGGTCCATGTTTCTTTTTGACAGCTCTCATCAAAAAAACCTGAGGTCTCGTATTAAATAAGCTTCAGCACAAAACATATTGACATTTCTTTCTTTGCAAAAAGGAAAGTACAGGATTGTATAATATAAATGTATTTTTGTGTGCATTATAATCCCATGACAATTGGGACACCTGAATAAAAAATAATTCATTGAATTCACTGCAAGATGACATGATGTCGAGCTGCTGACTGAACAAAAAGACGGGGAAAGTGTTTGAATTGCAGGTGATGTAGGGTTAGGACAGAGGTTCCCAACCCTGATCCTCAAGTCCACCCGGTCTGCTTGTTCTCCAGCTATGCCTGCCCTACTGTACCTACTGCTGATTAGCTCTTGAGGATCAGGTTTGAAGACCCTGGTTCAGCTAACCCCCCCCCCCCCCAAAAATAAAAAATAAAAAAATAAAAAACAACAACTCACATGTGCAATTTAAAATAAGTGTGTAAAATAAGAATGATTAATTGGACAAAATGACTAAACTTAAAGGTGCAGTTAAAAGTTTTGATAGAGAGGGAGAAGCTCAAATCCTACTGAACTCACGATACTACTTTTTCTTCAAAGTACGAGCCATTTCTTTACTGGCACCAGGCGAAGAAAGTTCACAAAGTTCGTTTATGGCGTCTCTGATAAGATAAGTGAATGAAAGTGTGTTGTATATAAACTGTATCATAGAAAACAACCATGAACCTACCTCACATGAATAAAATGAGTCACTATAACGTTTCTGATGCTGCAGCAACATGAAATAATGAAAAAAGAAACATCTATAGTATAGATACCTCAAGTGTAATATGGTCTTGGTACTAGAGTAAATTCGTATTATAGATATTTTTTATGTATACTTTATTGATTTCTTTGATTTCTTTTTATATTTTCTGCCTTGGTTTAAAAGCGCACATTCACAATAGCACTGAGTCATGAGAGTCTATTCATTAAGAAACTAAAACTAAAATGATTGTGGTTGTTTTTGTTATTCTTCAGCAAAATCACTTCATAAATAAAATTCAGGGGCATCTGGCGATGAATGAGCCATTGTGAGAGGCGAGTGAGCTGCTGCATCACAATCCTCAACTTCAATCATAGTATTTATTCATTGGATGTTGTTTTCTTGCTGAATACATAGTTGAACTATGTGTTTACTTTTAATCCTAAAGCAAAGAAGCAAAAGCAACCATGTTGTAGTACACCCTACATTTCATGTATCGAAACCAATAACATTTTCATCCGATATTCAGCACTAGGCTTAAACCTGACCTGGCTTTTCAGTAATTATTAAGCTTTCTGGGGTAATGAGCTGAAAATAGCTGCTGCTGCTTACAGAGCAGCTTCTAAATGTGCTGACCAGACTGCATCAGTTCAGCCATGTCATTATCTTATTCACGTTGACAGCGATGGACTCTTTGCTGAGAATTATGTTTTCAATACATATTTTTCTATGTTATCAGTGTCTGTCACACGTAAAGTGTTTTTACTGCCAAGCTTTTTAGAATGCAGTTTGGATGACGGTTAAAGGGTTTAAAGTGCCACGTTAGCAGCTCTGTGAGGTTGTTTTTAGGTACTAATGTGCGGCGAGCTAACACGCCAACATCCAGCAGGAGATTTTAGTGCTCAGCAGGACATTTATAAGGTCTTAAACACTATAAGATGGTGAGTCAAAAATAAAATCTAGCTGTAGCATGAGACTCAAATTCAGTTTCAATTCACCCAGTGAGTCAAAACTACCCATTGCTGATGGCGTTTCAGATACATGCAGGTTCCCTTTGTTTTCAGTATGTCATGCACAGGCTTTGGCCTTCTGACTGGTTAGAAGTGGGAAATATCACTTCATAGATGCCAGTGCTGACCCCGCTTTAAAATGTGTCTTGAGTTTTTGGAGCATAAGGACCTTTTTTTTTTTATGTTTTTGAAAGACAGAAAAGTTTTAATATCAGGCTTTTCTACATGTTACATCTGAGATAGATCAATAAACATTACAGAGTACTAAACAGAGAACACAAATTACAGTAAGTCACCTGTGTGCATAGGTTAATTTATTCTCTCAATGTATTGGATTTTGCTTTTGGCATCAGAAATCCACTTTCAAGCTCAGCCTGTCCCCCTCCGACAGCCCAAATCTGTTCCCAATTTGCTTTTAACAGAACATCTCCACACTAAGTTATGGAGCATCTACTCCACTATAAAATATTTGTAGAGATGTTACACGCTGTGATTTAACCTAATGGTTATTGAAATGGTTGCAGCTACATGAAATGAAGAATAAATGCTCAAGGCCACAATATATTAGTACTACTGGTACCACTTTGCTGACTGTGGTCAAAAATACTACATCACAGTAGGTCGACTCAAAAACAAAAGGCCTGATTATCCCCCAGTGGAAAAATAGAATGAAATTCAGGCATCTGTTGATGAATGAACCACTGAAGTGGTCAACTACTGATCATGTTCATTATAGATAATAGCTAGCATGCGAACTGTTAATTAGTTGTAAACATAGGATTAAAGTTGACGAGGATGAGGTTTTGCAGGTATTTGGTCATAAAGCAAAGGTGATCAGAAGGTCATTTAAACAGCACTAATCATTCTTAAAGGTGTCAGTGTTCCCATGATTATTTTGGTAATTGTAGGACAATATGTGTTTAGTACCACATGTTTGATAAATATTTTATTAATTAAACAGTTTTTTGCCTTTTACTTTGAGTTCTTCATTCACTCAGTAGTTGTTCTGCCTACTGTGCCATCTCTGATTAAATAAAACTTTAATGATCATTGAAAGAAATGAGGTCATTGTGCCAGTCAGTCAATCTAAAAATTGCAATGTATTCTGCCTCTCTCTCGTCATACTAATCACAAGGCATCTTGTCATGCTGCGACAGTATAAGCAAGGGTATAATTCGGTAATCAAGCCTGGTATTGTGAAGTACAATAGACAATTCAAACATTAACTGACAACAGAAATGATCCAAAGTGGATCATTTCTGTTGCATTGGTCTGGATTTAAATATAGTGTGAAAAATCTTATGTCATTTAAGTGGTTGTTAACTTTAGTGCTGCACATCATAACGCAAATATAGGCAAGATTTCTTTTCTAACGGGATGTAGACATGATGAGACTGATAAGATATTAGCTTTAAAACAAGTCACCTAATCCAAAATGACACGTTTACTATAAAACAGAGTGGTAAATATTATTTCTTACTATAAAACATGTTTCTAAATATACATGTCTGCTGCCAATAAGCAACAATATTGATTTATAATCTCAAGATGTAATAAGGTTTTCTATGACACTGACCTTTTATTATAAATGATCATGTTTATACGCTCACAATAAACGCAGGAAGACATCTACAGCTGCTTAACATTATAGACTTTAAATTGAATTCTACACAACATGCACAAAGCGCCTACTATCCAGACTAGAAAAACATGTTACATAAGCTGTAATGAATCCAGTGTTTCTTTTCTAGGCCACGAAACATCCCACCTCGATTAATTCCTTGTACACTTACCCCAGGTCCTGAATCTATTGATTGAAGTCTCCTTTGACGTGATCAGAAATGAAAAAGACAAAAATATCACACGGTTGTTCCGTCTGGGTTGGAGAGCTTGAAGCGGGATACTGACAGATGTTAGTATCATGGTTATGGCTAAATCCTGCTTGTATCAAACCCAGCGTTTTGGATTAACCATCACAGCCAATGGCCACATCTGCCACGGCGCAGAAAAACGTGTGACCCGTCAGTCTGTGCAGTGTGTGTTTTGTGTGCGTTTGTGCTTTTTATTGTATTTACTGTACTGTACATGGTGTGTGTGGTGGATTTTAGAGGACAAGTTCACTCAACTAAACAAAAAGCCAACTGGTGCTACATGCTGAGCTGAAAATCGTTTTTTCCAAACACACAATGATCACACAGTCCATTAATGAGGTCATGGGTCTGTGAGGTTGCTGGTTTTACATAAAGTACATACTTTAATACGGTAGAGAAGTCTAAAAATACCTTAGATGTGTTCAAAGACCTTTGTGCCTCCCTTGTTCGTCACACTCTGTGAAAGCTTTACTGTTTCACACACTTACTGGTTTGACAATTTTGGAGACGTTTCCTGTAACACACTCACGAAAAGTCAGAATCTAAAGACACCTAAATGAGACCTCTTTGACTCCAACTCTGATTCAGATTTGTAGACGACAACTGACCTAATTATCGTCAATGTTCTCATTTCACATTGAATGGGAACACTGAAAACATCTAATTGTAGGTCAGATACATTTTAATACATGACAATCACAGTTGTGGGCTCAGGTGAGCCTGTTGTCCGTGACAACAGTAATGCACAAAGCAGATGACTAACATGCGATAGCGCTGCCGTACAGTTGGTACTCTTTGTGCCTACAAGCGAACGACCATGACACTTTGGAATTGTACTTTTTAAAAATAATGAAATGCTCTCAGGGCACTTAGAGCAAAATTGGTGAGGGAATAAAAAAAGTAAGCAGGTCTATTGACTGCATGGACTACATTTCAGGCTTTTTTCAAACTGCTGTGCCCACGGGCACTTTAATTATGCACAAGATCAGTGGTTATTAAATGTTGCACAGTGCACTGTACATGTAACACAATTGACTATGCCTCATCTGTAAGATGGATGTCGACCTTTGACCCACTCTGTCCACCATTACATCAGTAATCCTCAGTCTATTCTACTGGAAAATCTACTTCTATGTTTCCCCATTAACAAAGATACTGGTCACGTACATTAACAAAATACTCTATACAACATTTGACCATTCGTAATGGTATACAAAAGGTAACACCTTGATTATTGAAAGTTCACAGGTCATGTTTTTCACATCACAAGACAACATGTCGTACAAAGAAATTCACAAGACAACACATAAATACTCATAATTTAACAAACTTAGAGGATTAAAAGCTAGTTTCATGTTACGTTACCAGTTCAGACAGGAAACGAGACATCAGCATCAACCAGGGAGCAGGCGAAGTTCATCAACGCCTACATGTCCCACAGTAAATCCAGAATCCAGAACAGGTGACAACCAGTCAACCAGTTCCAGTAACAGAATAAGATTAACTGCATGAAAGCAGGAAACTGACACGATGAAGCCCACAACATCCTTAAACAACATGACAAAGGGTCAGCATGGCTGACTGGTTTATATAGCGAGACTGATTGAAGAGGTGCAGCTGCAGGTGAGTGAAGGGGGCGGGGCCAGGTGGAATTGGAGGGAAAATAGAACAAAGGAACTGGGAGGGGCTTAGTAAGTGACCAGGTATGCGAAAATGAGGGGGCCGAGGATAAATGTGACTGTGCAGGAGAAAAATAGAGGAACTGATGTTCATTAACTGTTTATTTAACTGTGATCATGTTAATGTTATGTACTTTAATATTTTTTTTATTTAATAATTTCAGGTTTTCTAGATTAGTGACTGAGAGAACTTCATTGTTTGTTTCTTCCATCTTCCTGTAACAAACTCGCCCAGTTGTTAGTCTGTATTTTAAATATAAACTTTTTAATATAAACTACTGACTTGTACAACACCTTTGCTCCAGCTCCTGTACACGATATCTCACATTTTCTGTGTTAAAAAGTTCACTTTCTGAAGTTGTTGCAGTAATTGTACTTCCTCTGCTGCAGTAGAGGCACACAGAGAGAGGAGGAGAAACAGAGTGATAATGGTGTTAAGCCTAGAGAGAAGAGTATGATTGATGACTTTAAAACAGGTTGTACTGATCTCTAGTGGACAATATATGCACTACAAGTCTTTTGTTTACTTTTTCTTTACTTCATACAATCATATGCAAATGCTGACCTTGCTGGGTGGGGCAGCTTCAGTATTATAAATGGGGATGACGTTAGGTTCTGATATATCTGGATTTATTTTAATGTCCTGTCCTAAAAGGTTGGAAAAGATGACTGTGGTGATGAAGCTCCCTGTGGTTCCTTTGATGAACATGAAAGTCAGAACTAGTGAAGATTCATCTGTTTGAAAGAACTCATACTTTGAACAAACTGATTGATTTGGATGGTCTCTGCGCCGTCATTACCTCGTTTCAAGTCAAAGGACATATTAACCACGGCATCAGAGGTTTAAACAAACTGACATTTCCATTCTCACCTTAAATGTATAAAGTCAAAATGTAATTTCAAAGAAATGAATACATCTCTAATTTAGATATTTAGTAACTAACTGTTTAATATCTGGACACTATTTTTAGTGCTGCACCTTCAGTTCTCAGTTGAGAGAAATGCACAGTACAATTTAGCAGATTTGTTTGCAGAAAGTAAATGAATGAATAAATGTCATTTACTGCCACTATGATACAGTAGAAAATGGGAAAACAGATTGGTAGGTTTAATCTTAATGTTACTTGATGCTTCCACATTTTACTGAGCTGATTTAGCGACAATACTCTCGTGATCTTCATCAAATCAGTCAGTCCAAGGTCACCCTCTCATCTCTGTGTCAAATAAGATAAACCACAGATGCTGTAGATGTCGGACATGTTTTGACAGACATATATGCTGTTAAGCGTAATGAGAGCGGACATTAAAAATGCATCCAGTGCCACAGTGTTTAGTCGTCAAAGACAAGGCAGCAGCGGCTTTCATGCCCAGAAACTCTCACAGTGCTTTTTATAAACATTATTAGAACAGTATCTCTTCCTCTAATGTTAATGTTCTGTCCACTAGATGGCATTAGAGCTCTACTCAGATTCTATAGGACGCCCATATGTCAGTGATTCTCTCACTCGGGAAACTGTGGAGTAGCTCTCAAATACCTCAGACGAGCTTACATCTGCATGTTTCTTGATAAATTAAGAGAAAATAACAAAATACTGTGACAGAAAGGTTGTGTGATGCATTACCGTGAGACTTTATTATAAACATAGAGCTAACTCTCATTATACACCGCATGACTGTCATCTGTTTTCCAGCAGAGCTAAACAGTAAATAACACTGGTGGCTTATGTTGCATTCTGGCCTCCCACCCTCTTTTTTTTATTTGATATTTGTGTGCCAAGTTTTTGCAGTCTTGCCAACAGTTGCCACCAACACAAAACCCACAGGACTTTCCATCCTTGATACAAAAACGCAATCAAGTCACGTCCCTGGGGGAAAGTTGGGGTGCAGCGTCTCGGTTTGAGATGCTCCGTGTATGGCAACAAACTGTTTCACTGTCTGCCAGCATGTTAAACTAGAAGCATTAGAGAAAGGAAAAGTGGAAAATTAGCTAGTACCAATTGCCAAAATGCTCACGTGACTGCAAAACATGGGAGCAATGGTGAGGAAGGCATTCCAGCAAATGCACTGCTGACTGATCTGACATTCAATTTTAGTATCACACACACTCTCAATGTTTTTCTTCTTTACCCACAAACGACATAAGCTCCCCACATAGCACTCCAAAGGTCAGACATGATAATGCAACTATTACAGTGGGTTTATTGAGAGAGAGAGAGGCATCTCCCCTAAAGCATATTTAAGAGAACTCAGTTCAATAAGCACAGCAACTCTCAGACAAACGATCAGCAATCAGACAGCGAGAAATGTATTATAGAGGAGCCTGAATAACCAATTCTCCTATCAGCAGTAGCCTCATTAGAGCAAAATGCAATGCAGCTTAGTGGATCTTTCTCGGTCAACAAGACAAAACACTGCAAACCTTCTTATACTATCAGACTGTTTTCACTTTTTATCCTAATAAAAAAAATCTGAACAAACTTTAACAAAGCATGTCTTTACTGATTCCACATCACCAATAGCTGTGTCTACTGGAGCATTCTTCCTTATGCAGGGTTGTGGGTAACTTTCTTTTAAAAAGTTTTTCGTGTTCATATAGAATGTTAAAAGTATTTTTTATTCCCTCAGAACTACAAAGATTTAAAGGATTTCACCAGGGGACACGGTGTACACACTGTGCTCAAACACATACCTGCTGATTATTGGTCTTCTCTCCTGTGAGCGGTTAGACGTTTAAACTCAGAGCTCCTGCAGATCGATCGCCAGCTCCTCTTATCTGTGAGAAACACCTTAAGCTCTCAAGTTATCTTTACATATAAAAACCCAGTAAACTTCTTGTTGCCTGTTAGGATCTTTCCATAAATGCCTAATGCTGCATTGCTTCAGTCTCAGCAGAATGATTCGGATCTTCTTTTGTGGAGGAACAGAAACCAACATTTAGTACACACCCTGATATCTTACAATGCACTTTGTTAATATGTCACGTTTCTAATGTGAATATAACGTGACGTGCTTTAAGTTACAGCAGTATCTGCTGTGAAAGTAGGACGTGTTGTTAGTCTTCAGCTTACCTGTCCTTGTCTCTTCAGCATATACTTGAATGGCAGCCATGACCATATCTGTACCATCATGAAATGCTGTAGCTCACAGTCAGTAATACTGCATAATGAGTAACACTGAGTCCATTATAATACCTTTAGAAACCACTCAATGTCAAACCTTCAAGTTGCTTCCTAATGAACATTTAAGTCTTGTAGCCTCTCAGTTTTACTGCTCTCTCACTCCCAACATACTGTACTGTACTGTAGCTCCTGTATGGTCTGAAGGCTCACATCTGTGGATCTGACGTTTCACCATGGAGCCTTTTACTGATTGTGTAAATCTTCCTCTTCTATTAGCTTTTTTTTTTTACCTCTGACCCTACTCGTAGTCAGCCTATGTGGGTCAGAATGTTGTCACTGCACTTGGGGGGAATTTCCATCTGCTGCCAATGCTTCTTCATGCTTCATGCTTGTTTAACCATTCACATGGTTTGTGTAATTATTTGTTTTTGACATAAAACAATGTTCATGCTAATAAATTGAATTTGATGCTCTTTAAGGCCCTTCTGCTTATATTTAAACACGAGACACTAAGAGCATTAAGTGTGGAGATGTTCACGGAGGCAAAAATACATTTTAGAAGTGTTAATATTAAGAGAAAGCTATAACAGTCAATTTAAAAGAGTTCAGAGAAAAGTCCAAGTTTGAGGTTGTTGGATCAAACAGAAGAACATTTATTTAACACAGAACAAATAAAAAGATGTTAGAACAGTGCAATACCCTCAGACAAGCATGGTGGAGGCAGCGTAATGGTCTGGGGATGCTTTAAAGGTGGTAAAATAGGAGATTTGTACAGAGGAAAAGGGAGCTTGAGGAAGGAAAGCCATCAAGATTTTGCAGCACCATGCCATACCCTGTGGACAGCACTTGATGGGGCCAATTTTATCCTGCAACAGGATAATGATCCAAAACACACCTCCAAAATGTGTCAGCAATATTTGAAGAATAAGCACTAAGACGGAATTCTCCAGCACAGTCTCCGAATCTGAACCCTTTGAGCTGTTGTGGGAGCAGCTTGATCGTATGCTACAGAGGAAGAATCCATCAAGCCAATCCATCTCGTGGGAGATGCTCCAGGAAGCATGGGGTGAAATCTCATCAGATTATCTTGAAAATTTGACAGCCAAAATGCTTTCGGTCTGCCAGGCTGTGATTGCTGCAGGAGGTGATTTTTTTTTTTTAAGTTTGAAGAACACATTCATCATTTCCATTAAAATCATTATTACTAACTTTGACAATGTCAGAGAGAAAGAGAGAGAGAGAGAGATAATGATGTTGATTCTTATTAATATAAATCTTCTTACATCACAGTTTTTACAAGTTAAGAACAAATAAATCTTGTTTGGCATCACTGGCTTCACCAGCTTTCACGTCAGCGTAGTTGTGTTGTCACATATTGGCCTCTCCAGAGCTTAAAGGTCAGAACAAACAGTACAAAGAGGTCATTCAATGTGCTGTAAACCTTTTGTCCCTGTCCAGTTCTAATTCCATCCTGTGGTTTCACACTTTATAGAATCTGTCGATTGTCATTTACACAGCATAATACCTGTGGGCGGCCCATTGATCAGTTCCTATTGTCCCAACAGAGGAGAACAACCGACATCTCTCATAATTTTGCACTGCAGAGTACATCTATCGGGTTCATGTAGTTTGACACAGATTTAGCGGGCTGCTGCACCTCGGGGGGATGGAAGCATTGATGCGTCCATGCTTCAGCTAACATCGGAGAGTTCACAGGACCAAACTCTTTGTGACCCCTGTGTGACTCCCCTGGTCCAGTCAGTCGTAGCTTATGGTAAAACTCAGAGCCCAGAAAGAAAAAAACACACTTCCACATCCAGTGTCTCGTAACAACAAGCACACACCGAACTTCAATTCATGCTTGTAGAAGCAATTTGGAAGCAGCTATAAAGCATTTTGGATTTATTATAAAAGAAAATATAACTTTGATAAGACATAATAATATAATACAATAATTGTAGTTGTTGTGGTTTCTAAAGATTTGGCCCATGTTACATGCATTTATGACATGATAATATACAATCAAATAAATAAATATAACATCCCATGAGATGAAACAAATACAAAGCAACAGTTCAACTTGATAAATGTTTTTTAAACTACGGTAACACATTTGATTCAATGGCTATTTTTGAAGTAGAAATTAAAATTGCTATTTAATTAAAATGTGTTAATATAGAATAATTTTTGTGACCCAGTTGCAGAAAAAGATTTATTGGTGACTCTGAATTGCCTGTAGGTGTGTCTCTGTCTGTCAGCTCTGAGATGGACTGGTGTACCTTGCCTCTCCCCAGTGACGGCTGGGAGTGGCTCCAGCACACACGACCCTAAACAGGAAACGGTGGTTAAGATGTTGGATGGATGCATTTCCACTTTCCACAGCTCCACATAAGTACAGGAGCATTATTTTATTTTACTGCAGCTACACAGAAACAAGCTGCAGCTGTTACTATTAATTACCTCTCCTCCCCCAGGTTTGAAAATGAGCCTATAAACCAACTGTGTGCGTGGAATCTCACCAGGAAGCACCTGAGACTGAGAAGTGACAGCAAGCGCACGAGGAGCTGCAAATGCTTTTACACACTCTTCACCTTCCACCTCTTCCAGTCCACCAGAGACGCATGTCCTTGTCTGGAGGTATTCACACCAGCCACAGATGTCAGTGTCCCTGGTGGTATAAAGAATGACAGAGTGTTGACAGCGATCGATGTTAATGTCAGCAGCTTCACAGGATCCACTCGAGGAAGAGAAACACATTATTCGTTTAGAGTCACTGGCTGAGGAGCCTCTCAGTGAAGAGGAGAGAGCTCTAACCTCGGAAATCACACAGTGACACGGAGCTTGTTCAAGAGAGTCTGTGGACACACAAAAGAACCTGTAGGTACGAGTGAGCCAGCAACAGAACCGTTTAATGAACCTTCTCCTAACAGTTAATATTGTAGATCACGGGTAATGTTTCTTATTAATTACTTATTAAAGCCACATGTTTCTTAAATCACAATTATGCCATGATTTTATTATATTATATGTTCAAAAGGTGGAAATGTTGAAGTAGATATTTGACAAGAAAAATGATAAAAAAATGTTATAACTAAAATGTAATCAATCATTTCATAATAAGTCCACTAAGCTGGAATTGCTGTTTATTAGTGTCCTGGTTCCCACACGTTAGAGGTGTCAGGCCTGAGGTGACGATTTTTGTCAATATGTCCCCACAAAATACTGTATTTAGCTAATGACATGGCCCCTGACTTTGGAAGTAATGCTGGATTACTCACACACTATGTTTGGCTTTGCATGATGGTGTTTACAGCTTTCTATTCCTTACACTTGCTCTTGTGTTTAGTGCATACTAAAGTATAGTATTGTATAATATTGGTGAAATATGACTAAATAAATTAGTAGCATACATTCATTCTACAAAACACACAGTTGTCAAAATAAAACTGTAACTGACTTTACATAAAGTAATAAAATAAACAGCACACAATAACAGATTCTGTATTTTAAAGGATACAGGCCCAGATTTTCCTTCCACTTTACTGTTATTGCTGGAGTGTGAAGTGTCCTTCAAGTGTTCAGTAAATACACTTCTTATACTACACATCTTCCCACAGCTCAACCACAGCAGCTCTGCAAGAGTTTGCAGCCCTTTCTGGACAAGGACAGCAGGTCGTAGTGTTTCGTCTAATCTGATTTTAAGATGACATTTAGTAGAAACATATTGTTTTCTCCAGCTCTGTTTCGTGGTTATTACACAGATACTAACATGTATTCCTGGGCAACAAACTAGGCACCACTGAAAGTTAAAATTTCACCTTGTGACATTAAAACTAAATGAAACGTATGGAAACCTAATGTCAGTTTTATCTACCATCTATAGAATTTGTAAAATAAAGTACATTTTTCCCTCGTGGAAAAAATAGTATTCAGTTGGGAGGAGTTAGAAGTATCTCTGTTGGAGTAAATCCAGCTTTTTGCTATATTACACCGGCCTCTCACACGTTGTTCTGGCTCAGGTTACGAAGACGTTTGTCTGAATGTTAACACATTTTATTGTTACTGAATCTTTGCTTGCGCAACAAATGCTGTGTTACAGCTCAGTTGTGCTGCCACTGTGACAGAATACATGATAGTTCATTAAAACACTCAAGACGTGCTGTCCCATGGAAGCACAAATGTAGTGAATCTGGCTCCTGGTGATTATAATGAAAGTTGCTGATCCAGCACATCCGAGGTGTAGATTTGTGCATTAGTGCATTTTTTTTCGCTGTGAGCATCTTATAGTCTTTTTTGACCTTTTTCATGGTTCCTAGTTGCATTTATGTGTTGTTTGTGTGAAAAAGGCTTTCAGTCTACAACGTGCACTCACAGTGTTGATCATTTTAATATCCACTTGTAAAAAGTAGCTCGCTCAACTGTGCACAGGTGAAAGAGTTTCTGAAGTTGGTTGCTGTGCTTTTTCCCTTGAATAGCCTCGGAGGAAAGTTGATGCACAGCATTAACTACTCATTGGTCTTCCCTTTCGCCTTCCTCCCCCTCCTTCTTTCCAGATCACTGTCTATATCCGGGCCAGCATCCTGAGTGGAGCGCGCTCTCATGTTCCAGATATTAAATTACTCATGAAATATTTGCTTGGCCTCCAGGCTCTGCTGCAGCTTGCTCCGAAACCTCCACTTAGCCCCTGAAACGTCTCGGAGTGCAGACTTGTGTCACCTCTACGAGGAAGGTCAATTTTTCCAATTTAAAAACAGGGCATTACAGACCATTTCAAATTGCATTAGCGTCACAGTTCTGCTCTTGTCACCTTTTTCTCCACGTTGCTGGCGTACCTCTCTTCCTCGCGCTGAGACGGGGAAGGCTCCTTTCCTTAAACAAGCAGTCTGAAAGGTTGAACATTGCATGATTCAGTAACAAGGAAAGGCCTGATCACTCACGGTGTATGCACTTGACTGTACCAGAAACTTCCATCAAGCTCAGTGAACCTTAAAGACATTTTAAAGATACAGCAACAGAGTTCAGAGAGTTAGAAACTGTCTAGACCGACATGTTATGACTTTACCTGATGGCTACTGTCTGGTCCTAAGGTTACGCTTCATCATTTTGTTTTGTACACGTGAAGCAAATTTCACTTTAACTCAAGGTAGATTTCACTTTGCAATAAAACAATTAGTCAAAGCTAATCTACATGTAGTGGCACGTTGATTCACAATAATAAAATACCCTTAGAATTAGAAACTTTTTGTATCTTAGTGAAATAGAGTACAGATAGTGAGAGATTGAGTAATAATTATGTAAATTACATAAACAATTCTATACTGTAATAAGCCACATAACTACAAAAAATATTCTACTGGAGTAATTTCTTTCCTTTTTCTTTTTATATTTCTAAATAAGATATTGCTGTGGAAAATATAATATATTTAAATCTTTAGAAACCAGAAAACTAGTTATCTCATTGCTAAAATATGTGTTACGGCTGCTAAAATATATTTAATTATTTATCCAGTGTAAAATGGAGTGACTCACTTTGCTTGTTTTTTTTTTTTTATTACATTGCTGAGTGACAATTTATTTAATAATATTTATTTTTTTAAGTTTGTCAGACAAATGAAAATGTCTGTATGTCTGCAGTGTAAAGCAACAATGGAAGAAGAGGAGACTTAGAGTGAAGGTCCCTACAATTTATAGCTTTGGTTGTGTGAATTATCTGCAGCACTTTGAAAGAAAAACCTCAAGTAAAATATGCAAGTGAAGTTAAGTTTAATTCCAGACTGCAGACTGGATATTTTTATTCAAATCTGCAAATACTTCTCTTGAATATTTCAAGATGTGTAATATTATGTCTAGCTGCACTATTTAACTGCTTATTCCCCAACTTGTTTTGAAATGATCCAATCTTAAAAAAATGTGCAAACTGAATTTACAGTGCAGTAACAAGTCATGTTTACATTTTCTGAAATAATTACAGCAGTTCTGTCTAATGTAATCTGTTGTTTCTCCAACTTGGAAACATATCAGAAGCAGATTAAGCAATGAGTAGCAGATGTAAAGATCCCTCTGACTTCAGACCTTAAGCATCCACATATGGCCACTGAAGGCCTCACCAGTGTGGCTGCGCCTTCACTTATAGATCTCAGCAAAAAGGTGAGAATGCAGTCACCCGTGATTATTACCAGCTCACTCATGAAATCGCCAAGCACGGGGCAGTGATGGAGCAGGGAGAGGAAGCCAGAGATTCAGAGCCGTTTTCTATCAGAGCGGGGCTGAACTCTTTTAGTCTCAACACCTGACAAACACCCACGAAAATATATTTTATCTATGATTTAAGCCAGTTTTCTAAAACTATTACTGAGTTACTTTGAATTGTGACACATGTAACATATTAGACTGCTCTATATTGAAACCAAACTGAATCGTGCTTGTGACAATCAGATTTGGTTGAGAAAAAAAAATCTGTCAAAAATTTATGGTTTGGCGTTATGAATAAATGATTTGACTTTGGAGTGAAGTGGATACTCATTTACAAATCTAGGTTTCATTAATGCATTAGTGAGTGTTTTATTCAGATGATCAGGAATCTGACTTGACTAAAAATAGGATTTCACAGCTCTTTGAATCTTTGAAGCTTGTATTAAGCACCCTTGTTGTTGTATGTGCATGCATCTGGAAACCCTTTACACAAGGCACATCCAACTACATGTATAAGGCCCCTGTGAGGTTGACTATCCACACTATCCCAATACTCCAGAAGCCCGGCGAATAAATCATTCAAATCATATCTGTGTTTCTGCTGCATGGCCGCTGGCTGCTAAATCTCACATCCTGGAGAGAGCGCTTCACTGGGAGTTTCCTGCACTGATGATTTCGTGTAAGGTGAAGGTTAAAACTGTGTACAGTGATGTTTGAAGACTTTCAGCTGACACATGTCACGTTTTCATTTCACTCAATGTGTTACATATGGCACATTTGGGCATCCTTCAGTCCTTATGTTGTCATGCAGACTGTCCTATCTACTACTATGACTTCCTTATTCAGCACTTTTACTTCTGTTTGTTGTCTAAATGCAACAGATTTTCATAATGATGATAATTCCTGTGAATACTGATATGACTTTAAACGTAGCACTAACTCTCCCAATATATAATAATTCAGATTTGACTTCTAACAGGGACTCAGGTCACTCTAACACTCATTTCTGTGTGTATGACTTTTAACAAACTGTATACTTTTGTTTATGCAAAATCCATACAACAAATAACATTTAATATTTTCTCATATTTAAGAAGAAAAAATATTAGATGGAACAACTGACTGGATTTAGATTTATTTAAATAAGTTTTTGAGAATCTTTGCCTTTATTTGACAGTCTCTAGTGACAAGGCAGACAGGAAATATGGGAGAAGAGAAGAGGCATGACATGCAGCAAAGGTCCCCAACTAGGACATTGTGGTTACGGGCATTTGCTGCAACCATCCAGCTATTCTCCAGATTTGGAATTATTAATATTATTTAGCATTATTTTAGTATAGTATTATTTTTTAGCAGTGGTGAAATCCATGACTCTGTAAGCAATGAGGATTAAATATTTATAAGAAAAAATATAAAACATTTAAATTATAGAATTAGAATAAATTAGATGAGGATGAACCAACATGTCAACCAGTACAGTTTTTTTATATTTAGCACGTTTTCCTCTGCTCCCCAACTATTTACGCCTACAGACGAAAAATACATTTATTGGCAGATACATTTAATAGGTCAGTTCATGAGGTTACCATAAACATGACCGTTATCATAGAGCTGAGCCTACAGATGAGCTAAGCCACAGTGTAAACCAGCTTTCCAGTATCATTTTTGACCACAAGTCAAGCCAGATTAGACCTGATTGGATCGCTGGTGCCATATGTGACCTACAATCTGTGCTCTGTTTGTACTGCGGAGGGTCGGGGCAGAAGGGTCAGCGATCTCCCTGGGCAGAGGTTGCCATGGGAACGACCTCTGGATGCTCCGCGCTGCTCTTTGCAGCCCTCACACATCTTAAGGCAGATTTATCCAGGTTTTTTTTTTTTTATGTCATTCTTCTGCTCTATTTCCTCAGTCAGCACTGCAGTTTTAAGCTCCCTCTGTTTCCTCTCCGCACACACACACACGCACACACACACACACACACACGTATATGCGCTGGCCGTTGGATGGTGTATGCATGGACACCAACACACATGATAACACCCATTTATCTCCACCTGATCAGCCAAAAGGCGGCTAATGTTTAGCTTGCATGGTACCTTTTACTGTAACTGTTATAATTTGATTTTAAAATAGCATTGTTTTCTTGTTTTGGCAAGTCAGCTCAGCTGAATGTCATCTGAAGATAGTCAAGCCTCCAGACAAACTCTGGTTGTTGGTGACATACTGTATTTGCGCTAGTCTGCAAAGAAATATTTTAGCCACAAGCTATTGTGCATGAAAAGTTACCATGACTGTTCTTTCTGAAACTTTCTGAGTTCAACATTATCTGCGGGCTAAATATTACCCTCCAAATCTTAAGTTGTACCAAGTAAATATTTGTGATGTGGACTGTACAATGCCTTTTTTCAGCACTGAGGTACTTCTTAGCCTGTTATAATGCTCATTAGATTAGAACTGAGAGATTCACATGAGATTGTCTTGCAGTGGTGAGATCCTTAAGAAAAATAAATGTCTTCTGTTAAGCCTACTGAGATAAAACTGGGGGAAAAAACACTCACAAAGCAGAAACAGATCTCGTTGCAAAGTCATTATACCACAGCACACACACGAGAGAAAATATAATTGGATCCCCCCGGAGATTCCCAGTTTCTCTTGCTTCTTCCGCTCAGGGTTGAGGTTAAATACAAAGGAAATACAATAAAGAGGTAATATCCCTCAGAGCAACAACCAAGTTAAATTAACCATTTTTATGCTTTCCAACAGCGAAGGTATCCATGTCTACATCCCATGAAGTCGTTAAATGACTGCAGGATTTTTATTGGATCTTTATTGAGCTGTGCACGAGTGAAATATCTTTACAGTAATTTATGCCTTTAAAGACCAGTGCTTGTATAAAATCACTTAAACAATATGGCTTAAGAATTCCTGATCCAAAGACATGTAAGTAATATATTACCTCTGCATACCAAGTGACTTTAAACTAAATAAGACATTACTGTAATTTGCCACACTACTGTAGTGTAGACTTCAATATGAGCAGCAGCTGATCCTTACAGTAAATTCAAACAATAAGATGGAAGTCCAGATCATCTGAAAGCTCGACAGACTCCCATCACAGCTGCAGTCATTCATACAGTAACAGTACGACGCCCTTGGTTTTGTTTGATAATGTTTATAGGAAGACTCAAACTTCACCCTCCACAGTCACAAACTGCTCTACTACTCTATGTTCACAAGCTCACTGATGATTCCATTATATTATCTGTACAGAGGAGAGTAAACAACTCACTGTAATGTCTTTGTTACCTTAGTAATGAACGAGTGGGAAAGTGTCCATAAGTGGGAAAAACACAATGAATAGTTATCTTGAATGGCCAACACTGCTCAAAATATCCAGTTTTATAAAACCTATTTACTCTGATTTAATGCACTGGGATTCACATGGAGCCTCTCGTTACCATCGGACTCGACAGGTGAGTGAACTTGACACTGGGCCGCTCACACACAGAGAGCTGGCACATACCTCAGAGTTCAGAGGGAAAGGTCGGAGTTCAGAGACCGAAGACACTGTGAGGACTTTCTAATCCCACGTGGTTACTTATTTTAACGTTATTCACAGCAGATCTGATCAGGGATTTCTGTTTGCCAAGCAGGTCAACATGGGTTGTGGCAGTTTTAAGAGGGCTTAACCAACAACCCTACACCAGTTCCAGTAAGCCAGACGAGCTGGGTCACGATGAAAGAGTCTGTCTCGACAAAAAAGTCCAGAGTGACAGGCAAAGAAAAAAGGAATCCTCTTAGTGGCAATATCCTGTTGTGCACCTCCATCTGTTGCTCTGTGATAGCTGACAGTCTAGATGGAGCGAGGAGAAAACTGAACCATACACAAGGTTTTCTTCAGCAAAAATATTTTCAAAATGCTGCCAAGTAATTTATTTCTAAGTGAAAAAAAAAAGTTTTTTAGTACATTTGATTTATTTATTTATTTCTAAGTAAATTAGTAGATTTTTAATAAATATTTTACATTACAATGATAGTGTTCAAAGCAATATTTAATATATAATATATAAAATAAAGAAACACATTTTACAAAGACAATTTAAAGCAAATGTTTTGATCAGGAATATAATGGTTATATTTTTGAATAATTGGTTAATGGTTTATTTATAAAATGCACAGAACCTCCAAAACCCAAAGCTAAAAACGAAACAATTTTTTTTCTATTAGGCAAGAACCACTGAATGTTTACCATGTTCAAGAAATAACTTCATTAAATTTGATTTATCCTTGAATCAATTATTTGGCTACTTTAGTTTTTTTTTATTATTTAGCTACAGCCAGTGCCAGGGTTAGCGCAGCATAAATGTTGATTAATAATAATTTTTTGTATCTATTCTCAACAAAATACTATTGAATTCTTAATATCAAACCACACATTAGAATGATCATCAAGTGAGAAAATCATTACTATAAAATTAATAATAATAATAATAATGATAATAATCATCATAATAATAAGTAAACCTCTCATACTACGGTATATTATGACATACAAATTCTCCACTCATGATAAACAGTGAACAGGAGAATCATGGACACTGATAAAGCTGCACAAGCTGCAATCAGGAAGATTTTTCATTCAAAGACACTAAAACGTCATTGTGAAATTGTGCTACAGTGTTTTTTCTCGGATCCAATTACATTGTTCACGTTTCCTCCCGAAGAGAAAACAGTTTATCGCTCATCTTTGATCAGTGCAAGCAGAGATAAAAACTACTGAGGATCATTTTAAAAGGTGTTTATACTTATCTACAACCAGAACAACTCAGCTATTTTTTTTTTTATAATCCCCAAAGCAAAGCAAGTTCCCAGCAGTGAAGATACCATGAATCATCTTCTGTGTAAGCAATCAGACGCTTTACAAACATATTCTAGTCTATTTCGATTTCTATTATAACATCAAAACCGTCAGCGCGGTAGGAGGATGACTCTAACACATGTAGACGACCATTCATATTGTGTTACGCTAAAATTGATCTGTGGCTCTGAAATGCGAACCGCAGTGACAACAGCACCCAGTATCAACACACAGCAGCTGATTTATGTGAATGGTTCATATCAATTAGTAGAGCGTTTAGAGGAGATGTTAGCGTCCAAAACCAAAGCCAAGATTGATGACTGCCATTTTATCAAGGCATTCATTTTGCCATGACTGTCGGCTGAATCACTTTTACTGGGCTTTTGTTTTATGGCAATAGAGCTTTAGATTTATTATGGTGATAAAAAGTGTTGTCTGCCCTCCAACAGGGGTGCACCATTCAAACACATTTCTTTTTATCTATCATGAAAGCTGGTGGCCCACCATAAGCCAAAGGAGGATGCTGTTGAAAATTGTGTGATTTAATTCTAAGGACGAGAAAGGAAAGGACTCCGGTGCGAGCATCTCCTTTCAGCAGTGCACTAGTGAAAGTTTGATAGTGTCTCTGAAGTTCACTTAGCAAGAAAGTAAATTAAATCCCGCAAAAGGCTTTTGGTCTATTTAATTAAAGCTGGAGCAACTTAGTGGGATTGAATTAAATTTTTGGCAGGAGTAAACCAATACCCTGGGAAGGTGGCGGTGGGGTTGGGTAGGCTATTCATGAAAGATAAGAAGTGAGTCCATCTTTTTTCAAATCTATTGAATAAATATTTCTTTTCAAAACAGCATCTTTGTGTCCTCTGTGGCAGCGGCGTTCAATTTAGCAAAGTACAGCGTCAATACGTTTATCTTAGCAGCTAAGACAAATAAATAAATACAACCTTTAAAACCTGGATTACTCCAGAGAGTTTAGGTTGGTCTGCTCGTCAGAGTTCAGTCAGCCGACTCTGCTCCTTATCCTGCCTGTGAAAACGTGGTCTCAGCAAAGGTTAATCCACGTGCAGAAGGTCTCTCTAGATTAGAGGAGTCCGTAGCTCTTTCTCAGCACGAGGTCAGGGATCACACACCAACTTTTAAGGAAAGCAGGCCATTTTATTTCCTAGCTCTTTATCCAGCTGCTGATGCCGACGGTGTACTTCACCGTAAGCCCTTTAAGGCTCAAGGTGAAATCGATTCCCACCCCGGAGTGGCTGTTTTAAATGGGCTTAAGTTCAAGCTAAATATTCCCAAGGATAAGAAATGGCTTATGAATTGCAGGAACCATTCTCACCGTCATCAGCTTCAGTTCGTCGTTGCTGACCAATAATCGCATGTGTTTAACTTCAGATAACAGGCTTTAGAAATGGGCTGTGGTCACTGCTGTTTTAATTAAACTTTAACTGAAAAAGACCAAAAAAAACAAACAACAACCAACAAAAACAGATGACTGTTAATGATAATAAGCTTAAAATACAATTCTACACCAATAAACATTAACGTATTTCAATCTCACCGTGTACCCACCAGTTCTTTTTTACTTCATATACAGTGAAGCTTTAAGTTACTGAAGCCAAACCAGCTCTATCAGTCAGTAATTAACTCCTATGGAAGTCAAAATAAAAGTTACAGAAACGCCCGTTTTTATTCTTTGAATTTATTTTTTAAATATTCCCAAACATGTGTTTTTAATTTTGAATGAAAGTAAAAACACTTGTACAATAACTCTCATTTCTACATCACCAGTGTCAGTTTGCAAGATACAAAACTAATATCGCTGCATTTGCAACAGACTGTTAATGAAAACAAGAGACCTTCAGCTAAACTCTAAAAAAAAAAAGTAGAAATCTCCGGAAAAAAAGTCTCCAGCGTCTTCAACAAGAAGACAACTATGTTCACGTTCAGCTTCTTGACTCTGGGTGGCAGTGTTGATGCAACGACACGTTCAACGGCTTTGGAAGGAGACTGAACTTACTCTGATCAACACATTTAAATACTTTGTTCTGTTTTTGGTTTGTTTTTGTGTGTGTGTTTGTGTGTGTGTGTGTGTGTGTTTTGCTGATTGCTGATTTGTTTGTCATCCCTTCATGAAACTATTACATTTCTTACGTCGTGATTGTATCTTGAGTCTCTAACATTTGAGTCCTTTTAAGATTCTTGGATTATTTTTTGAAGTATAAACAAGTTCAAATTACAAATCCCCGTTTTCTGTGTGTAGATCTAGACAGCTTCATATCCACTCATATACATCATCATACTAATACATGATGTAGGTATTTAATACCAATATACATTTTATGTTCCAATTTATGGGCTTAATGTTGGTTTTAAAAGTTAATCTAATTATGATAATGTATAATAATAACAGAATCTAATTAATTCCAAAAATTCTGATTCATTTAAACATTATAGAAATTGGCAGAAGTGTCAGCGTCATTCAGTGACGTGTTTGATGTGTAAAACAAAGACGTAAAAGAATTCAAAGTCATATTAGATCATAAAAACTTACCACTGTCCTACTGCTCACTGAATATATTATGCTGCAGTTTTGAGAGGATATAAAAAATAATACTAAACCATAGCATTTTATTTTATTATGTTTATTAAGAATTATTATCTAAAAAGTATTTTCAAAAATCTTATGTTTTTTTTTGTCAGATATATATGATCATGATTTTGAAATTAATTAATAATAAATTAAATTATGATTATATAGTTTATATATTAATGCTAAATCATTTCAAATGTTTTCTAAAGGCCATTTCTTTATTTTAAATTTAATTTATTTGTATTTATGTAAAATTCTCATTTGTTTATAGACAAAAGAAAAGAAAAGAGGGAGATTAAAGATTTTAACATGTTGAGTAATTTCAAACACACACATAAGTAGTGGCGTGTACATCACAGTATCAGAGTGCAGCTGCTCAAAATAATGGCCTCACTTTATGTATTCATAGTATTTCTCAAGCACGTCTAAGATAAAAGCAAAGTCTCTTCAGTGCACAAATTAGGAGCTAATTTAATGGACAATTAATGGCATGTATTATGAGGTATGTTTTGTGTTTACTGAGGACTGCACTAAACTGGTTCTGCTTTGATTCGGCTGTGTTACACAGCGTCGTCGATACAGTCCTGTGCAGCATCTTTCGCTTTTACTGGATCACAGAGTCACAGAGAACCTTCAGCAGATGAATGCTGTGTTCACATATCTCTGCTTTGAATTACATATATTTTATTAGTATCCATTATAAAATAGCGTGTCAGAGGGATCTCTGTGGGCAATATTAGAGGAGTACCAATAAGATTTCTCCAACATCTTTCACTCCTCTTCTGGCTCAAGTCAATATTGAGCTTGTATGGAACTCATTATGGTCAGGGAAAGCTGCTTTCTCAGTGCCTCGCCGTTTCGTTCCATCTGTGTTATAGTCACCTGAACATGATCTGAAGTCAGCCAGTCAAGTGACCTGGAATCAATACAGTCAAACTCAGTGGAGGCAAATAAATCAGCCTGGCTCATTTAACCCATGAGCGTCCTGCTGCATAGCTACAGTGGTGCAGCACGTAACAAGAAAGGCATGTTTGATGACAAATAATTTATTGTAAATCGTTACTCCTCTTCCAGCATCAGTCACTACATGTTTCATATCCGTGGGGCATCTTCGACCGTGCATGTTTACTTGTTTCTACGTAATGGAAGTCATCATGAGCACATGTGCGGGGCAGCTTTTCTATTCCTTCAGTGTTCGTCACTTGTTTGTGCAAAAAGCAACATGACACTTTTTCTGTTTATTCTAACTTGTATTATGGTTCCTCTCTGAATATCTTTCCGTGTCTTTCATCACATGGCAGTCTTTTTTTTTTTTTTTTGTTTTTGGGGCATAGCTAGAATTTCCGTTGCTGTTGCCGTGTATATGGATGGCATCTGTCTTCAAGCCTGTCACTGGGTCCTATAAAAATCAGTCTGTGTTTTATTCTTTATCCAACATGAGTAAAGCTACTGGTATTTTACTTCCAGCTTCTGAATCTACGTTTTATACTAGTTTATAGGATTTTTTATTTTTTAAATATGGATATGACTTTCAGGATGCACAGTAAATTCAGATGTCATTTGATGCCAAAATAACATAACTGACAACTTGGACCTGCTGAGAACGAGAGCAATCCCATTAAAGAGTTGAATGTGTTATGGTTATTAATATGCATATTCTTTAATGTTAGAGCCTTTTTATTGATTGTTGGGAAATGATTGCCTTTAGTGTTACTGCCAGACTCTATTGTGCTAACTTACAGTAAATCAACTTAGTGCAAACACAGCTCAATTTGAATAATTTTGAAAGATTCATTGTGACATGGTTTAAAGTTTTGAAGAACTTTCAGCCAACATCACATCAACTGATTACAGTTTTATGATGATTCATGCACAGGAAACTTTTTCATTCTGCAGGAAGTTACATTTCCCTTTGGCTTTGCTTCTCTGGCTCTGTTATTGGAAAATAACTGATGTTAAGTTCTACCTACATGACAACTAGACCTGTTTAAATCAAAAGTGGTAAAATGAAATCTGAATATATTTAAAATGCTTCCCACTTGTGTAAACAGACTGATGACATGCATCATGTAGCTGCCTTATGTAGGGAAATGTTGTCATTGATTAGTGGGAAAAGTAGAATCAGTGCAGCCCATAGTTATTGATTGGCCCTTCACTGTTTGCTTTCAATTCATTTTGACGTTATAAAATAATACTCCCCATCATATAAACCTTTAGTGGACTGCTTAAAAACAGCATCTTGCCAGCTCACTAACTTGACCTGACAATTTGTTTGAACCACTAAGCGACTATTTTAAAGTGTCTGGATGCAAACTCAGCTACTATGCAAAGTATTATATTCAATCATAACAAACTGTAACTCCTCGTCATAAGTTTTTTGCCTTTCTACTTTAGACACTGTTTAGCAGCAGGACTCGAGCGCCATAACCATGAGCAGCTCCCACAGTTTGTCATAACGATCGGCAGTTTAAACAAAGCTGAGTTGAGCCGAGCTCTACAACTAATGTGTTTAATCTGAACACAGTCAGAAAAAGAAAAGTTTTCCTTGTGATTTATACCAAATGAGCCTGTAACACTCGTGAGGGTGGTTTTACTATTCTGACACAACAAACGTATGTCTGTGGAGTGTGAGAAATAGAATTCATGTTATTGCATGAAGTTAATAAACTACAATAAGGTAAGTCTTAATTCAAATGAGCTACAGTTTGCAGTTAAAGATGGAAACAACAGGTAGGTGCTTCAATCAGTCATCAATTTAAAACGTTTGGGTGCATAATTAAACAAAACCTAAATACAGAGGACTCACAGTAATAATAAACTATTTTATCAGAGTAGAATAAAGCTGTATAACTGTAGTAAAAACTAGTTATTATAAAACAGTTTCACAGTTACACTTTTATAGTTATGCACAATTTAAGAAAAACTAAGTTGTGGAAAGATTAGAGGGAATCTTTACAATGAATAAAATCAGAGGCAAAGACGGAACAGAAACTTCTGCACTTACTTTCATTCACCTGTTCCAGCGCCTGCAGTCCCTTCACGTCCACAGACACGAGCGCCACAGACACGCCTAAACTTCTGTCTGATAAGAGAACCCGCAGTATTCCCACTCCGAGCCATGTGCCAGGGAGAACCAGTTGCTCGATCTTTAATAAAAACCCTGCATGGTCCCAAAACACTCAATTATCGCAAGGTGAGGCAGCGTGGACTGTCCTTCTCTGGGTGATTGACAGCGGACTGAATTGAAGTGGCTTTCAAGGGGATGGCGGATGCTTTTTACGCGCGGCTGCTGCGTCGTTAATTCAAACATTTTACACCATCTACCGTCAAACGGACTGAAACCGTCACAGTTTCTGTTCTTGGAGAGGCTCACCGGGTTAATGCGGCGCTGAAGTGCGTCGCCGTGTTGCTGTGTTGCTCCGTGCGCCCCTCTGTCTGTGGTTTCTTTGGTTTCGCCCAAACTTGGTTCAGATTTGAGTTGGTTTTCGGAGCTCTCTGGATTCGCTCTGTTGGAGGTGAAGGACCGTCTGTCCCCTCTCTGCTTTTGCAGTCAATGGCTTTCAGGACGTATTTTATTTGAATGTCTGGGCCTTATAAGTAACCAATAATGGATATTCTATGGATATTATGGACCATACCGGCCGTAATAGCTGTTGAAGGTAAGCTAATGTTTTCATCCCGACGGTTAAAGGCGCATCCTCTCGCCGGCTCTGAGTTAGAGACAAAGCGCGTCAACGGATCTTTTTCCTCTTTACAATGAAGCGATATCTCGAAATAAATCACTTTTCTGCTCTCTTCACGTCGATTCATATGTTGTACCGTGATGTTCGCGGTGCCCTAAATGCAGCTTAGAGTCAGCACAAACCAGCGGGCAGGGGATGATGGTGGGACACACACAAAAACACGCTCCCGCATCTCTGCAGGTAGACGGATGCTGCTAATACTGGTGATTACGCACGAAATCAGTGGGTTAGAAAACGCAATATTCTCCACAGGTAGGGAGCTGTCGGTGTGTGCCAGGAGGGGTGTCACCGCTTTTCATATCAGATGTCAGACAGTTGATGATAAAAAAAATAAATGAGGACGGTTTTCTTAATTCTTTCCAGAGGCTAAATGTGAAAATACATGTGCTGAACATGCTGTGGTTCAACTTCCAACAGGCTGTGTCAGGTCGTTCTGCAGCCCGTTGGACGCAGAGCTGTGGTGCGCAGTGATGGGCAGCAGGCAGCGTGGCTCAGCACACAATGACACAGGTTGAAGGGGGAAAATAATCTCTGGGACATGTTTACACTTTGTAATACACAAATAACTTCTCCCAGTCCATCTATGAATTCAGCTCAGTAAGATGTCTGCTACTTAGGGCTAATGTAATGTGTACATTTTAATCTTTAAAAAAATATTAGTAGTGTATAAAAGCACATTTTCATAGTTTCATTGGTAATTTAGAGGTTTTCAGTCTGTGCTTTATAATAAAAGGTGATTTTATGTAGTTGAACTTTGTGACAGGAGACATTTGCCCCAGAGAAGAAAGGAAAGTGTCACAGTCCTACGTTTTATTCAGGCTATTTTGAGGAGGCTGTCAGAAAACAAACGTGTCTTCTTCCTCTGGTCACTTGAACTAAACCTCATAATTACAGGTGGAGCTAGGAAGCTATGGGAAAACTCAACCAAACGTAACCACGGGATAAAAGGACGACAACAACACAAAGAAACACAAGGACAAAAAAAAAAAAAAACAAACAAAAAGAAAAACGTTAGCTGCTCTTTTACTGTAAAATGATTTGTACATGTAACAACGTCCAAACTCTGTGTAAAAATGTCAAGAGGCCTTCAGGTCCCACGAAGGACGGACACAGACTGCTGCTGCTTATGGCTGCAGTGTAGTTACTGCACATCTACGTTAAAAAACAGTTGCTTCAAAGTTTCACATCTACATCTTTAACAGGTTATTTATCATTTTTTATTTAATTAAAAAACTGATCAACAATCATTTCCAGGACGGTCGCATTTATTTGATAAAATTAAATGTGTAGTTCAATATTAGTGCTTAAACTACACCTCATAAAAACATGAAAAGCTTTACAATAATTTAATATAATTATTAAATTGTGTTTTATTTGCCGTTATTAACATACAGTATATTGTTGCATTTTCCACAATTCAGACTACTAAGCATAATAGTAATAAAATCCATTAGTCATACAGCCTTTTCTTCAAGTACATAAATTAAATTATACTTTCATACCCCAATTTTTGTGTTTTTTAATTAATATATTGAATATTAATATACACTGAATATATATTTGATTATGTGAAATATATTCTGTAAAAATATATCGATGTCCGATCTATTGAATACGGTTTATTTTCTTTTTATTACTTGAAATATGATTTCCTGATTGTCTTTTTATTGGTTATTTATGTTTTGATTCTATCCTTGCTGTTCTGTCCAGGAGCAAAGACACAGGATGTGATAGATGCCAAAAAAAACAATAGCTTCACACTACACAGTGTTTCACTTCCTCTTGTTTTCTCTTTCTCTCAAAAATGCAAACATGGCCATGGTTACTGTTTGTCTACACTTCACATCAACTGTGAAGCGTATGTGTAATCTGAGACACTACAGTTTCTCAAATACCAATTGGCACAGCTCCTCGAATGGTTATGTCCGAGTACCGAAGTACACTTTTTGCTCCATTTAGAAAGGCGGTGTTCACATTTTATTGCTAACACTGGATACGCAGGCTGCAAACTGTAAGATCTTTCGGCCCTACGCTGTTTTACTTTGGGATTCGGAAACCAGCTAGTCCTGTCGCAAACTCAGCACAGCCCCCCTCCATTTTACCCTGTGAATCACCCTAGCTGACTGTCCAATGAAGTTTCAAGGATGGCTTACGTATGAGAAATGAAGAGTTGAAAAAGAGGTCACTGCAGCTCTAATCCGAAAAAGAAAAAAACAAAACATCCCAGCATGCAATAGAAAAGGACCCTCCAGTGGATCGTTTTGACACGTTTAGTGCCGGGACACTACGTTTCTTCCCTTGTTATTATTGTTTAATAGAATATGAAATCTTCTGCTACAGTACTTACGTTTCTTACTGATAAAGTATCTAAATAAAAGTGTACTTAAGAATATTGTACCATCGAATTTTACTATTCGTTGATCGACGAAGCGAGAAATTTACTAAATAAATTGGTGTGTACGTGAAATCGTAATTTCCACATTTTGTGAAGTATGCATAATGTCTTGAGTCCAAACGCATTAAAATCCTACTTGTTTTAATCGAAATAATCAATCAATCAGGCTGGGACCGTCGCAGAGAGGATTAAAAGAGTTGACGGTCCTAGCTGTGTCCAAGTAACAGTGTGTCTACAGTACAAACCCCACTGTCACATCTTAAATACTGTAAATCGGCCTTTGAATGCTGATGCTTGAGTTTAGCCTGTGACCTTTTCCCTTAGCATCTTATCTCTTTTTAGACCACTACACATCTCAGGGTTTGTCTAGTCGCCGTGGCCATGTTGGATGACTTTTTCAGAGGCATTTAATTTACCCTGTAGATTGTGAAACAACTCTTTTGTGAAACACAATTGTTGATTAGTGTTAACTCAAGCTGCCATTGATGCCATGTCTTATTGGTTTATTTAACAGGAACAGACAGGCTCTTTCTGAAAATTAATGGAGGTAGCACTGCCAAAGAAATTAGCCTAGCTATGTCAAACATGTCTGTGAAAACACACTGTGGATTTATCCCTTCATTAGTTTACCCATTCATTGTCATCAGAGCTCAGTTGACAGCCATACTAACAACAGCACTCATCTAATTCTGCTGAGTGGAAAGTCTCAGATTCATCCACAGCCATAAAATTGTTGTAGGCGGTATTGTTTGGAGGAGATGAAATTTATTAGACGGATCATTTGGCTTTTCCACGTTCTGGTCCTCCCTCTTCCCTTGTGGTGTGCAAACACGGCAAAGACGTTCTAGGGGTATCGGTTCTTCTATGATGCAGTAACAACCTCTTCGAGACTTGTGAGTTGTTGTAGGGGTCAGCAGGATGACGAATCACTTTGATATGACATTTTTCTCTTGTTCTTTTAAGGAAATACAATAGAACAGAAACCACAGTAGGGGATGGTGAAGTACGGTGGAATGAGATCACAGCATGGAGTCTTTAAAAAATGTCCTGCACATTTGATTGCATTTCAATATGCACAGCATTCCTTCAGCGCTTTGTTGAGCACTGGAGCCCACTCAGCTGAAAGTTGGCAAACACTGGCTAAATTGATGTTTTTAAAAAAAAATGTTTTGTAGTTTTAATTTAATTTAGTAAATTACATATATTACATTTGCATTTTCATAATCTTTCCATGCATTATAAGGCAGCCTGACAGTTCAAGACGCAGTATGATTGTTAATCTTCAGAAAATCCTGCCAAGTTTGGTAAAGATGTTTTCATATGTAAATCCAAGTAGCTGTTTTCGACCGGAATTGTTTTGTAAGGAATAGTTGTGCGAGTGTAACATGGAAGCATTATGTTTTGTGGAAGAGCAACAAAAGACAGACGGAGGCGGGCTCCGAAATAGGATTAGATAAAGGTAAAATGAGCGACCGTATACAATCCAGTGTTTTCTCGATCCACCCAATGAGCAGATGCAGGGAGCTGGCCTGCACGCCAACCGCCACAGTAGGCTTTCACAAAGAATCTGTCTCTATTCAAGCCCTAATCCATGCTGCCGAGGGCCCAGGCATTGTCACTTTGCATGCAAAATTTCAATTAGTGCTGGTACCAGTTGTTTCACGTGAAGGGGGGTGGGGGTGTCACATTTCAGAGACATCTATGACTACCTTTAGGGTGAGATTAAGGCAGAAATATCACCGCTTTGCTTAAGAAAATTCTGTGTTCTCTGCATTGCAAGAGGTTACTGACACTGGTACTGCTTTATTATCACCACTGTACGTCATTGACCTTGGTCACATTACTAAAGGCATGAAGACGCTGTAACAGATAAACACCATTTATTATCTTAAATTAAAACAGAAAACATAGGGGAGGAAATTTTGTTAAAAACCTGTTTTTTTTTTTAAGCAAAACATCCTTTTCATTGTTGTACGTTTCTGTCCCCGTTGGCCCTGCAAGCAAAATAATTTGTGTGTTGCTCCTGGCTCCACTTTGTTCAGCCAAGTTAACTAAAGATTCAATTGAAGACACGATGAATAGTTTGATGCTGTTTCCATGCTCATGAGGCAGCTTTTCATTCTCTGCAGCCTTCAACTGCTTTGATTTCTTCAGCTGAAGTTTAATAAATTAAATTATGGGTTTGACAAAGTGTGGCTTCAGGATGACAATTTTATGGACAAAGCGGGGAATCAACAATCCATGTTTCAGAGTGTAGCTACTGCTCTTTATTCTTTACAGCATCACGCTCCACTAAAACAGATCAGGCGCAGGCAACGCAGAAGATTTGTTTACTGCACAGAGGCTGATGTGAGATGTTATTATAGTGTCACAGTATGTACTGAAAAATCTATATGTCTGCTCAGCACATGTCTGTGGTTACTGCTGTGCCAGGACTTCCACACATCTTGATTTGTGTAGGATATGAAGGACACATATGATACATAAAGTGTATAAGGATTAGTTCTGAATTTAATTGAGCAGTACTAAATTATACATAAAAAAATATTGACTATTTTAGAATCAACTTGTGTTTAAGGTCTTTTAATGTAATGCATGCCCAATACATGCTGTAACTAGCATTGTAGTTAGCAACTAGCTAACTATGATGGACATTAGATGACTTAGGTGCATTTTAGCCTTCAAGAAGCTGGCACTGTCAAAAAGGAATAAGAAAAGAAACCTTGAATCAGCTGGTGCACTTCCCTTCTTATATTATCCAACCCTAATTAGTTAGATACTTGCATTCCTTTGATTTAAATCACACTCAAGTCTTATAATAAAACTGATTATTTGGTTTGAGAGCTGTAATTTATACTCGCATGGGCACAGATCTTATTATGTGCTCACAACAATAAGGAAAGCTGTCACAAGTGCATACACGTTTCAGTTGTTTAAGGAAGTCTAACAGGATATCTGAACCTACAATCTCATCAAATCTTAAACACATGACGATAAAAAGCTGCACCCACCCACTTTCACTTAATATTAGGGTTAGTCATGTCAAATAAAAGCATGCATGGTTTAGATAATAGTTACACGTAAATCCTTCCTGAAGTGTCTTATAGGTAGCTTTTACTATTTAACTTAATCACCACTTACATTTATTGACTTTTAATTAGTTTACTCAATTGTATAAACATTATCTGGCACATATTTGCAGGATCAGTGATCAAAAGCATACTGACATACAGAGTGTGGGGCTAAGTCATGCATAATGCTATCTATATATACCAAAAATAGAATATTATTTTCAAACCACGCTACGTATAGAATTTCTATTTAACTAGGTTGTTGCATACCACCAGAGCTTCTGTGTGCTATGAATTGTGAAAAGATGCATTACGTAGGAATGTATTATTTAGTGAGGATCAGGTGAATTATGGGTCTAGAGATTTGTTTTCTTTTCAGTGCTTAATGATAGGTGTGCCTTTTGATTGGAGGGCAATAATTGTTTCAGCATGCTGTAGCGAAAACAATGTGGTCAAAAAGTGAAAGAGTATGACTAAGGCTATTGTAACAGTGTTATAGTGCTAAGTATACTGGTTCTAATCATTTTTAGTTCAAGCCAAGACAAAATAAGATCAGACACATTTGTGTGCATGTTGTTGTTTTATTTTTTTATTTCACACATATCAGAAAACGTCTGATATGTCACCCAGTAAATTTGCAGATAGATGCTGTAAATGAATTTAGGGACTTTAACAGTTTGTTATCAATATGTCTGCTACTGTGAATAAGGTTTTCATATGCCTAGAATAGCCTAGTTTGGGTAAATAGGTAATTGTGGAAGAAACTTGCTTTACCTCCACTTAACCCATCTGATATTTCACACAGGAAACTAGATCAAGGGTGTTCTTATGTGCTGCTATCTTAATTAGCACATGTTAATTGGCAATGTGCAGTCTCTTGGTAAGTCATATTTATTAGGGAGAGCCTGATTCATCCTAACCCAATGGGAATATAAATCATTAGGGGACAGTGAAATGTATTTCCAGAAATTATTCATAACAGGAAATGTGTAAGCACTCACAGTCAAAATGGCCTCGCAACAGCAAGGCCTAATTTTCAGTATGAAGTCTTGGTGGAGTCTGGTTAATTTGATGGTTCTTAAGCCTTACGTGAAGTCAGTGTTTTTTTTATGTGCCACTGTAGATTTCCTTTATTTTTCCAGGCAGTAAAATAGTTCATACGTCTGAAAATGATAACTGAGTTTGCTCAGAAAGAAAAGATGAACTGATCAGTGTGGTTCCCCCACATCCTTCATGTGAACGTTGAGTGATTCACATTAACAGTTTGATGTTTGTAATATTCAACGCGGCAAAACCCGATGCGGAGCTAGGACCCAGAGGGAGACATAGACAGAAGGAGGAGGAGGGAGAGTGTACCCTGAGAGAGGTCAGACCTTGTCTAAGAGACCCCCATCCATACACACCCCAGGTACTGTGACACTGCTTTTCTGAGCGTGCCCAGAGAACACAAACCCACGGGATTAGTGTCTGGCTCTCAATGTCCCCGGGAGCAGAGCCCATTGGCCGAGACAAAGCGGGGCTGATTGCGTTGTCATCTGCATCACAAAGGGAAGCTTTTTCTACCTGAACCACTGACTGTGCGCTACGCTGCACATCACATCTATCAGCGACTCTGGACCCACGTGACATCTGCCTTTTGTTTTTGTCCATCTCTGTATTCCTCTGTTCAATTCTTTCTCTCTGGCCCCCACCGTCTGTCCACCGTGGCCCATATCAACAGCAGGACTCCCTCCCACCTCCCTCTGCAGCGGAAACTAGCTCCTTAGTCTGCACCAGCACTGACTGTTTTCTGTTTTTGCCGGTAGTTATGTGCTCAGCACGGTGTGCATCATCTCTTCCTACAAAGAGCCACCAACACATTCGTTGTCTTTCCTCTTTTCCCCTTTGGCTCAGGGTGGCTTGCTGTAGCTCAGCTCAGCCAACAGTGTGCAGACAAATCAGACAAAAAGCCCAGCCTCCCTCTGTCAGATCCTAACAGGTCTGTTGGTCGTGCTCGGACAGAGAGAACACCCGAGCTGAGGTGCTGCCAGTAAGCGTGTTTTATTTGATTAGTGTTCCGGGCAGGCAGGCTCTGCTGTCCTATAACTGATGAATGTTGTTTTTGTCTCGATGACCCAGCAAGGTCCAGCAGTCATAACAGAAGAAGATCGAGCTCCTCTCTTTGGCTGATCACCTTATGCTTGTGTACATATTGGTTTACCGTCTGCCTTATGATGGCTTTTATGTACTCTACAGTACTTCATCATCATCATCAACATCATCAGCAGCTGCGGCAGCTTAAAAGAAATTACTTTTGAAAGTCCCTATCTTCCTTTTATATTTTATGTCCTGAAATCTTCATCGCGTGAAATAAAAGTTTTATTTTTAGGGGGAAACAGAGATGTTAGAATTATCTCAGGCATGATAACTGAAGCTGAAAGGTACACTTTTTTAATCCCCCCTTTTAAAATGCTTTATGAATAAGTTCGACAGATTAAACAGGGTATGACATTTAAAAAGCAAAGGGAGGGTTGGAAAGGGGGGGGATTGACTTTTTTGTGTCCTAAAGTGTGATAGTTGGTTTCTATTCACAAGTAATTGCTTTAGCTTAGAGAATAGGGAATTAACACAAGGCAATTAACTGATTTGGCCTTTGGCTGTGACTTGTCTGGTTTTAGAGAACTGGAGCTCATCCTGTGTTTTCATAGAGTAATTTAGAAATCACATTCAGTCAAATACAAACACTTGTAAACTCTTCAGTGGAGAACTTGATATATGTGTGTAAAATAAGTGAATAAATATAGTCTGTGTGCATGACACAAAAGAACCACTGCTGTAAAATATTGATCATGGTTTATTCTGATGAAGCTGTGATAACCAAAAGAGGAGCAGCCACATTTTGGATTCACACATAACAATCAGCCAATGCACTTCTGTTTTTTCCACTTTAACCAGTGTGTCACACATGCTACAAACGTGGCCTGAAGCATGTTTTATATTTCGAGTTTATTTTTCGAGTATAAACACAACACATACTCATACAGAAAACATCGAAAGTAGTTCTACAGAAAATAGCACAGCTTAAAAAACACAGCTTAAACAATGCTGTTATAAATATGATATATATATATATATATATATATATATATAGAGAGAGAGATATATAATGTGAGTCTCATGCAAGATCTGTGTAAAAGTGCAGATACAGGTACGGGAGTGGTTATCACAACACCAGGGTAAACACATTGCTTTACTTCTTAATCATCTGTAGTTCAATTAGTGAGGGCCGCTAGCCCTCTATGGCTAATTGTCAATAGCAAAGGTGTAATTTAATTTCAACTTTGGGGGAAGGATCTACTGGGAGCTGCTGAGGACACAACAAGTTTTCACAAATGAAAGTGCAACGTTCTTAATGGGATTCTCAATGTGTGATATAACACTTCATGAACTGTATGCGTACAGTGTTATATTTGACTGATAATTGGTTTGAGTGGTTAAAATGAAAGTGTTAATTTCCAGTTTTAAATAAAAATGTATTAGAGCGCTGTGTGATAAAAGTACCTTAAGTGCCAAAATAGTTTAACAAATGAAGCACTGTATTTACTAATGGAAAGTGAGTTGTAAGGAGGTGGTTGGAGTAAATGGATGGCATATAATGTGCAGGACTGACAAACCACAGACCTCAGTTTGAGTTCAGAGTCCTTTTTGAGGTTGGGTTTAGGCAGGAAAAGCACTTTCATTAAAGTTAGAGAAAGATCGTGTTTTTGTTTAAGTTTTAACTCCGACACGGTGTGTGAAGTGACTGTTTCTGCATTAAACTAAACCAAAATCTTCGCCACAAGAAAACTGGATATTGTAGCTTGGACATTTTGGTGGACAAAAATAAGTTGCCTGAGTATGTTTAAATGTTAAATATCAACATATTTGCGACTTTTCAGACATGTTAATTATAAATATATTCATTATATTTACGTTTCCAATTTCCAAAAAATTCCAATTTGTGATTGCAGTTTAGTTGTATTTTATATGTATATATATATACACAACAGAGGCACCTATAGATAAACAGCAGTCTGAGATCTTAGCATTTACTTTGTGTTATCAGTAGGACAGATGATCATTTGTTGAACTGTTGGTTGTGTAACTCATTCAGTTTAATATAGAAGGTTTTAAAGTCACCCTGCAGCTGCTATTTGCTGTGACTGAATGACTAATGCTAACTTTAACAATCTACTGTAAGTTAACTGAAAAGTTTCAGTGCATGACTAACAGCTGGAATAAATGAAGTGAACAAAGCATTGCTCTTTAGAAAATCTCTGTTAAGTAGCTTAGTTTTTGTTTTATTCATTGTTGGAGTGGGAGCAGTTGGATTGTCACACTTGCTGGAGTTGATTGAGGGGAACAAATGATCTATATAAAGTTATTAGATGGGATATGTCTCTCCCTAAAGCAACCAACAGAGATCAACAGATTTACTGTATAGTCAGGATAAGCATGCGATGGATTTCAGGTTGTCAGGCAGTAGCAGAGGGAGCAAACAGTGTACCTACTCTGGTTTTATTGTAATGATTTATTTTATTTCAAACAGAGGAATAATTTGAATTGACGAAAGCCAGGGCTTAGTGTTTTTATTTTTTCTCTGACCTCATACCACTCTCATCAGCCTACCTCGCTTACAGCTCCAAAATCAATAACCTAGACTCAGCAAAGATCAGCCCCTTATGATTGCATTTATGGAGCCCCTTCAATTGACACTTCATTGTAGTTGTTTCATATTCAGCAAAGCCTCTGCCCATTTGGGCAGAGAAAGCTTACCTGAATTTACATAATCACTTGTCTGAAAGTGGATCTAGTGTGGGGAGCAATCAGCAGCATCTGCCACACTCACTCTTGTAAAAGCTTTTGTTAATGCAGTGACATCTTGTCCCCCTCTTGTTCCAACTCATTGTTATTTTATTCTAATTTCAAAGCTGTTAAAGATTTCCAGCAGGAAATACTATCTTTAAAACACACACCCATGCTTCTGGATCTGCTAAAGAGAGGCTGAAACACATCCTTTGGGGTCAATAAAACAATGTCTGGAATCTCAGTACAGTCATGAGGTAAGGTGGCTTACAAAACGGGAGCCAGGTATATAAGGAGATGGTGAAATGATGAGTGTTTTCCATGCCTTCCCTTGGCAGGGCCTTTTCGGACTGAAAACACAATGGATCATTTGGTAGGGCAGCTGGAAAATCCATAGAGAATCTCAGGAGACCTGCTGTGCCTGTGAAATCAATGCAGAGCTCCAGCTGAGACCATTAAATGAAATGATTGTTATATGATAGGGTTAAACATGTAGAATATTATTATTCATACAGTCCAAATAGGTTTTTCATCTGCAGATAATACAAGCATGCACCGATGTCAATACAGGCCCCACGGATTGTCTTGTGCTTCTTACTCGGACTAAATGTCACACACACACAATTCAACATGTTAGTGACTATTGTTACCCTGAAGACAGAGCGAGACAGTATATCAAGTGGACAACGGAGAAAGTTAAATAAATTAAAGCTTTACCTTATTGGGTCAGTATTTCAAGATATTACCACATAAGAAGTAGCAGCAGTAGAACCGAGGTTCTGCCAGGGCTCCTAATGAATTCAGAGAAATAGCCGATCTAAAAGGCATTTTATTTAAAATGTATGTTAGTTGTTCAGATCAGTAAAATAGCAACAAACAGCATTTAAGCCATTATCAGCACTTTGTCAAGGTTAGGGAAATCACTTCATTAATTTAAATGTATGTTCAGAACATAGTGGTCATGTTTGCTACTAAAATGTATTTTAATATACAGTTTAGTTGCATGTGTACATAAAAGAAAGAGTTGAGAAATGAATGTGCCACTTTGTTGTTGGTTTATATAACATGATACCTTTTTTTTTTGTATTGAGTAATCTAAGCTTACATGTGCAAAAACATAACCACAGCTTTCATAAATGAAAGTACCAGTATTAGTAGCATGTACCATATGCCATGTTGCGGATGCTTTTATCCAAGTGCCTTACAGCAGCATGAAGGAACTAATATGTGTGTGGTATGGGTGGGTTCAGGAGAGAAGGAACCCCAAAACCGGGTACAGTTACTTGTGTGCAGTGCTCACTGTGGTAACGCCCCAGCCTGATTACACCTCTTCTGAACACTTTGCAATCTGCTTTCCCTTAGAAATGGTTTGACACTTTGTAGTGGTGAGGCAGGGCCACTACATGAATGTAGCGCCTGTGTGAGTTGATGGGGCTGCTGTCAGGGAGCCTGCCCGTTGGAGTGATTGAAAAAGCATGTTTGGGATTAGCCGTCTGTCCTCATCTGTGTGATGCTTTGGCAGGGGTGTGTGTTTGGGGTTGCACTGCTCTCTGAGCCTGCCACGCTGAGTGATGAAATAGGTAGAGCTCGACCTAAGTTGTTGCACACAACTTTTCACGCTAAATGCACAAACACATGTCCCCACTATGTGGCTCAGACTATTAGATTGCTGTTTAATAGGGACACATGGAGAGAGATAATTTAAATCCTTGCTCCAGAAGTCCCTTGGGCACGCAGAGTTTTAGCACAAAGAAAAAGGCAGTTGTTGTTTTGACTTGGCTTCATTTTGCCTCACTGAGCAGAATGGAAAGGCTTTGGTTTCTTTACTATGCAACTTAACTTTTCTTCCCACCGTAAGAAACAGTAAAACAGCACATTACGCAAAAACAAATTTCTTTCATCTCAGTGCCTACAGGAATATCCTATCTAAAAAAAAAAAAAAGAAGCTGAGGCCTATAATAGTGGTTTTCCTTCTTACAGACAGTTTTTTTGGCATGAGCACATACTTTATTGCATCTGTACTTCACAGATACTAGCATGTTCACTTTTTGTGTGTCTCATACACATCCAGCACATGTCTTAACACTTCTCTCTGCACAATTTCAAACTCAGCACCTGCAGAGTTGGGCCATCAGGCTTTTTGGAATTATGGCATTAACATGGAAACCAGAGGCCTAAAGCTGGATTAGTCGTGATGAGGTGTGAACACAAGGTCAGGGCAAAGATGGCCTTTCAGCTAATATTTTGTCATTATTTTCACAGTCTTATCATTGTACTTAATACATGACGATACAAATAGTTACTAAAAGAAAAATATATTGAACATTTCACAATATGCTCATCTGATTATTGGACACATTATAGCCTCAGGCAGCTCTTTTGACGAGTGTTAAGTTTACTTTTGGAACGATTATAGCAGCTGGCAGCTTCTTAACTCTGGAAACAAGGTGGAAATAGCTGTTAACATAATTCCTGCAGGTTTGAGATATATCCTTAAAACTCCACCAAAGCTCGGCTACAATAGTTACACAACACAGGCTGGATCTGCTTTAACTTGTAAAAAACTGAACAACGCACACCAATGAAAAAGACATTGTACGTCTTATTATAGGAGTGAAATTCAAAACTTTCTGCTGAGGCTGTGTGACCGCGATTTAGAATTTCTGCATAAATGAACTCCAGACAAAGCCTGATACAAAAATAGCTTTTATTTATTTATACTATGTGCTGCCCTATGTGCAATATCAACAAGAGGAAACACATCACTAGCCAGGCTGTTATCTTTTTACATATTGTAATCGTTAAGAATTACACAATTACACAAACAACTGCAACAATAACAAGAAAGTCATTCTAAAATATTACTTGTTATTGTCTAGTCTAAAGTAATTCCATATTGGGCTCTTCATTCTTCCAAAACACAGGTGATCTACAGTCTTTATTTTTTCTGTGTGTTTCTATGTAGAAATACTGTGTTATGTTCTTAATGTAAATCCCACACATGAAGGCACATGGTTAAGTTCTCTTATGACAGGAACAGAGTCAAAGAGTACCTTTCTTTTCCACTTTCCTCCGATAGTCAAACATATTGACTGGCAAAGCTTATACCTGCAGGCGTATTCAAATGACGACAGTCTACTATCGTAACTCCAGAAAACTGCTGGCTCTGCCGTTTGAGTGACAGCTGAGGAAGAATTAATCTTGAATATAGCAAATTGCTGCATTTTCACCATTAAGAACAAAGAAATAAATCAAGAAAACAAACTAATGATCGATTCTGTACATTCAAATCACAGCAAAGATGATGAATCTTCTAATGCCACATTTGCAAAGTCGAAAATGTCAATGACCATGCAAAATGAATGCAAAATTATCATTTACTGATGTGATGAAATTAGGGGACACTTGAATTCACACCCAGACAGGTGCAACCTGAAAAAGCCAACAGACTCTCTTTAACGTTTGACTGCACTCAACCACTATAAAATTACTATAATGGTACATTAATTTAAATAAATAACATGTTTCAGCTTGAAATGACATTTAGAGTAACGATGATTGAGCAGCTAGGACACTGGGGTATTGCCTGTAAGCGAGCAAATGCTTTAAGGTTCTGCAAGAGTCCTTTAAGCACTGGGACTTATTGACCTGACACATGCAAACTAATTTTGATAAAGTAGTACAGACATTATTCATCAACAAATGGTCATTTAGGTGTGCTGGGATCAGAGCATACGTTTCTGAAAGTGATTGCTTTAGCACTAACAAGACAAAAGGGAACAGAAGTTCTCAAGGTTTTTGCCTCTTAGTTGTGGCAATGCAGCAGGACTACCAATTCACAGAACCTAATCCTTTAGCTGACAAAAGAAGTGTGTTAAACTCTTACTCACTGTCGCTTACACTTATGTTAGGTAGTTGGAGGGCACTTGTCAACAGTGCACTCTTATAGCCCTTTCAAAACACCACATTTGCTGCCATCTTTATTTCCTTTGTCCCGCTCCGGGCGTGTTTGGTAAAAACAGCTTCTCTCTCCGTCCTTTTTCTCTGACCGTCCTGCACCTGTCATCCCCATGCTAATGTGAAACATTAACAGCCTGAGAGCCTGAAAAGAAAAACACCACTGTGTAGAAATACATTACCTGTCACTCTGTCTCTGGATTAGGACTTCACCGGTGCCAAATGATTTAGGGCCTTTTGCTATGATGTCAGGAGAGACATGATTGTGCCTGTGGCCATAAAGAAACATATGTGCTGCTTTTTTTTTAAGCAAGCACCAGATGTGTGTGGTGAATGGTGTTTTTTTTTTTTCCGCACTAGAGCGCGTGTCAGACGCCGTGTACAGCTGTGTGGAGGAAGAGTTAAGTCTGTTTCACATGGAATGAGAACCAGCAGGTCTAATTGAAGCAGCTAATGGGCTGTCTGAAACCATCACTCCATGCTGACGTCATCATGGAGAAGCTCTTCATCACTGAATTGAATGTGATAAAACAGCTCATTCACAGATAAGCTTTTAGTTGAGACAGGGCACTGCTGAGGATGTCACAGCTGAGTGTTGTGAAGCAGATATGTTTTTTTTTATGTAGTATATCTCAGTATAGACAGTATCAGCCTGTCTTTATTTTGCTTATGCTGCTATCTTTGCTCAAAACTTGCTTGTCAAGCAACTTTCTATCAGGCAAAAAACAGGCCAACTTTTATTTTATATTAAAAATGAAAATTAATTATTGTTATATGACAATTTAATGTGCTTCCAGTAAAGCTTGTGTATAGTTTCTGTAATCTGGTGGTATTGTCCTGGCAAAAGAACCGGACTCACCCTAACCCGTTTTTCCTGTTGTATTTTTCAGTGGAATTCCCCATAGAAGTAAATCTGAATTGGAAACTGCATTAGAAGATAATTATCTCACGGGTTTTCTCTAAAAAAGTGTTAAATACATGAATAAATGACAGAAGAATATTTTTGCTGTCTTTCCAACTTTAGTTGGTCTCAGCCCTGTCTTAACCACATCCCTCTTAAGTCCCATTCCTCTTTCCCTGGCTTTAGTCCCGGTACAGTCCCGACCTTCTTCCACTGCTCTAGCTCTGTTCCTCCCACTGCAGCCACAGCCTAGATTTCTGCTCAACTCTCAGTTCCTACCAAAAACATGCTTAATGGGAGGTTTTCATGCACAGTGCACACACAGAAACATTTCGGTACAAGCTTGACAAGGGCCTTGGACATTGTGCAACTCCTGCTGCAGCAGCAGGAGGAGATCTGTGTCTTGCTCAAGGCCATCTCAACGGAAATAGCACTCCTTGTTCATTTAACTGAACCAGTTTTTCTAGCAATGTAGCTACTACTGAGTGCAGGCGGGGCGCAGGAGGGGCACGGGAGCTGGGTGGGTGGGTGGGAGTTGGTCAACATCATTGACACAGTCAATTGCTCCTCTGGGACATACTCTGGAGAAGGTGCAGAAGCAAAGTGTGGCTGGGCTTAGTGAACAGACATCCATTATACCGAGACTTTGCAGCTGCATCACATATTTCCCAGAAAGTGTGGCTGGCGCCATCGTGGAGGTCTACTGGGGGATTGACTGTGTGCAAATCATGGCTATATATAAAACAAGTGGACCTGGAAAAAAAGATACCTGAAACTAATTGCTATGGGATGGATTAAAGTTAGTTTTGTTGTGTTAGAGGACTAAGTAATAAAAGTTATTTCCATAGGTTAACCACACATGTTCAATGTAATCTGTAATACAAATGATTTCTACAACATTAAACTTAATAACATAAACACTATACTTTGCCTTTTTGCCTCTAAGACTCATTGTGGAGGAAACACTTGATATGCATGTGTTGATATTCATAGAGTCACAGTTGTAATTGCCCTTGAAGCACTTGTCTAAAAAGTCATAGACCTTGTGCTCAGTACGTAGGAAAAGTAAATGATGATTAAGCACCGAAAGAGTGTAGATGGCATTAATCAAAGTTTTACATTAAGCACTTATCACTCAGTTGCAATTAAAACTCCAAATACCTCAGTGTCCAGCCCTCAGATGGTACTGCAGAGGATTTGAGAATGAATTGAAAATGTAAAGATAAGGCTTTTTCCCTTTCGTTTTTCGCTCTATAATCAGTTTCAAATGAGAGCCGAGCCTGTGGCGGCACATTGATTCAGCCAAGAAGCCTCTTGAGCAGTGGATGAATAGTCACCGAGAGTTCATTCATACAATATCAAAAGTAGAACCTACATTAGAATAGATAATCCCAGTTTGAATAATCATCAGAGAGTCAGTACGTACAGAGTATTATATAAATATATATGTTTTATTTCTGTGCATGCTTCAAAAACTCTCTACATTTATAAAGTATCTGCGGAAATAAAAAGCACTCAAAGCAAACAAACCAGGCTGTCAGCCAGCCTGCTATCAATCAGGAGGAGCTGCAGTAAAGATAGAGCCTTTTTGCCATTTATTGTATTCAACTTACAGCAAGGCCCTCCACCATCAGTCTTCCTCTCCTCACATTTTTCATCTTCTTTATACTGATTGATTGATTCAGTGGATGTTGTCGCCGTATTTATTGTATCAGAATGAAGGGTCATTATTTATCTAGCTGTTGACTGGCTGCTTCTTTTGAAACAGAAGTATAGAAATTAAGCTAGATAATAATTCATATGGTAAAAACTTTACATTTAAATATTGTAGTTTTATCAGTGCTCACTGTAGTTGGTTTTCTATTGATAAGTTTTTCCTATTTTGTCAACCTCACATCAGAAAGTGGACATAATAAGTAGCTACTTTATGCTGTGATTATTATGTCTAAAAACGAGTCTTTGCTCCCACGATTTTCCATAGTAAAATACCGACTTTAGGTGTGCCTTCTTCTGCTTATCCATATATTTTTTTTTCCTTTTGTTATTTTTGGTCAGTGTGGATAACAGTGATGCTGTTGATCATCTCCTTCCCCTATTTATACGTGGCTCTACAGCCCACTGGTCAGTGCCAAGAGGAGTTTTCACGGTTGAGTAAGAGTTGAATGCGATTTTCAACGAAGACCATCTGCACAGAGGCTCTCTTGCTCATGCGAACGGCATATGCTTCAGTTTGTAGATAACAGGGCTGGAAAACATGTTTGCTCCCTGGTCAACTTAACCTGGTCGTGAGAAACTACTTGTTGTTCTCCAGCTTAGTTGGGACTAACTGTAAGGGGTTAAATCTGAAAACCCCCACCTACCTTTTGTCCTCCTTAAAACACATACTTTCAAATACACCCAGAGCAGATCCATCAGTAGAGCATGAGTCATTAGTTCCTTTTGGCTCCCTGGCCAGTAGACTCATGCAGATTGCCTATGCTTGACTCAGGTTTGGGATTGCTAAGGGACCTACTGCAAACAATAATCACATATTTTTGTTGGACTGAAGGATCCTGAATTGACTACAAGTAACTGCCTTTTCCTTGTCAGCACCAGTTTTTAATGTGCTGATTACTGAAGCCAGACTTGGCAGGATGCAGTCTAAGCATTACGGTATATAGACATGATGAAGTTGGCTACGATAACTGTAGTAAGAAAATCGTACTGATCTCCTAATTAAGAATGCAGCATGTAATTTTCTGTCATGATGTGTGAGCTTCCTTTTATTGCACATTTTGCCTTTGTTATTGCAGCCACCATTAGGAGATGGGCTTAGCTTATTAGGCTATAAGTCGTTTTGAGCACGAGAAGCAGATGCGGTGGGGTTGAACGTTTCTTAAATGTAGGTTCATCACACTTTGTCATGATCAGCAATCATCACCTTTTTTTTTTAATTATTTTGGAGAGGTAAGCAGATTATCTACATGTATTACACAGCTGAGCAAGCTTATACATTCAGCACATTCAACAAAGAATATCTGAGACCTAAGCATAAGATGTCTAATGTGGCAAATTCTGAAGTAGTGGTAGTTTGCCTTTTTTACCTTACTGAAATAAGTGTAGCATGCTCATTTTTTTATGTGTGAGGACAATCTGGCCGGCAGGACTATAGAGTATGTGCACGAGTTTATACAACTTTTGCTGCTCTACATAGATTGATTGATTGATTGCTAGATTGATCGATGGGGAGACGTAGACAGAAACAAAGGGAGCCCATTATTATTCAGAGGATTGCTATATCCCTTAGCAATAGCACAAAAACCACAAGGGAAGATATAACTGTAATTTCTTCTCAGGGTGTTCCAGATCTTCCCTTTCTTATTTTTTTATACACCAAGTGCCAGTTCTTCCTAGGTCAACCTTATTTTCCAGTGCAGAGCTGCATTCATGTCAACTACAAGCAGATTGACAGTCAACTCTGCTCATTCATTGCCTCACATCATGCACTTAGAACAGCGCACTCAGACTGTTGTGTTTATGATTCTCAGAAGAAATCTACAGATTACTTCAGAGATTGGATCTGTAAGCCACAGTATCCATTAAAGGACCCAATATTTTTCCCTACTGGGAGCAGAGATTGCAGCTTTATTGTACTGATTTCCATCTGTAGTGGCTGCACTCAAGAGACCGTCGTTGTCCCAAACAGCTAATGAACAAGTCATTCACTCGGCTAAACTGCAATTTAGTTACGCTATCTAGGTAAGAAAACATGTGGTTATCTACTAGTCAGCTTTTCAGCAAGGTAAACTAACCTTTGTTTTCAGGGTGACAGATTGTTTCAGGGACTACTTGTCACTTTCATGCTCGTCATAAACACTTCACAAAAAGTCAAGTCATCTGGTACATTGTTACACTCTTGATTATGTCTTCCTATTACAGCTAAATTGCTAAATCACTCCTTCTCAGTAGCTATAAAATGACTGATATAAAATGAATGTGGATTGCGGCGTTATCTAGGTAACAATTGGAGGCAATCATGCTTTTAGAGAATAATTGCTCATTCAACCTTTTTTCAGTGACTCATAAATTCAAGGTCCTACATTTCATTTTGTGCTGTTATTGTAAAATAAACACAGACCCTGAAAGACACCAGCGGGAAGCACAGCTCTGACCCCACTCAAGTGTGATTGTTAAACAAATGTGCAGCGAACCAGTAAATAAATAGGTACTATTCAGAGCATGTTGCTGATTTGACTTAATGGCACACTTGAAATGGTTCCTGTGCTACCATAAATGAGCAGACTTGCAGAAATGAAAGAACCTTAAGATAACTGTTTGTTTTATTTTTGTAGTGCGTACTTGTTACTGCTTACTGTGTCCTGTTTGATTTCTCTGGACAACTACCTGCTGTATTTGCACATGGGCTCAATCAGACATTAGTTTGACAGTCAGATCTGGTAAGTTAATGTTTGTTTAATGTCTGGACCGACTGATTCACGTTCTCACATACAGCTCCTCCAAATAATATCTAGAGAAGTTCAGGGTTTCAGTCCTCATGATTTGTATTGTAAGTTTTTCACACAGCTGTCTTTCAGATTGAAGCTGTAGTGGAGTCCTGGAATAAGCAGACGACAAAAATAGCCTTGGTGGTCCAGCCAAGAAATATTGTGTACTTCCAGAGAAAGAACCTTGGTTGCAACATGCTCTGCTTCATTCTTTGTTCTTCTATTCCCATTTGGTTACAGTGAGGGTAGCAAATGAAAGGAGAAGGCTGGTGCTGATGTTGCTGCATACAGACTGAACCAGCCACTGTAAAATGTGCTTCCTCTCACTGTAAAGATTCTATAAGGCTAGGGTTTGTGTTTCTCCCGTGTAGTATATTCTGAATAGGCAGAGTAGATTGGCTACCAGAAGTATGAGTGATAGGAGCAAATGTAATCACAAGTATTGGGCTTTGTTTTCACTTTGTTCTCTCAAGATACCTGCAGCTCTCTAGTATGCAGAACCATCTTTCCTTAGATTTCTAAAACCCCTGACCTGCACTACTGTTGTCCACATTTAGTCTAATATTGACTTCATCTAAAATGAACATTAGTTGAGTACCTTGCTGTTTCTGAATGATCTCTTCTCCCCCTTTACATGGTGTTTGGTGTAATATCCAGTATCCACAGAATGAAAGCATTTAACTCCAATCAGTGGGATTTATGGCTGCTTTAAAAGGCAAAGGTGTCTTTTCTCCCTTGAAAGTGGTGTTTTGGCTGTCTTCCAGCTTAGATTGGACCACTAGCTATGTATGATGAATTGTTATTATCTTGGCAGGCTGCTTAGGATTCACACTTCTCTCCAAGTTTGTAAGGGCTGCAACATCTTCCTGCATTAAGCGGTAGTAAAGCGGATTTAAGCAACGTTTTACTTGCCAACTACATGTCATGCCTTAGTCTCAGTAAGTATGAAACCAGACAAATATAAACCAAACAAATGCAGCTAGAGCTAGGGATTTATAGGACAGCTTACACACATCCCATCCTTACTTTCCCAAGCCTCTGTTCCATCGCTCCTTTATGCTCACGTCTAGAAAAGTAATGTTCGTGAAGCCATTAGACAGTGAGTTTTCCCCCTTTTTCACAGATTAGCTCACAAGCACAATAAATTGGAAGAAAGTGTCAAGGAGTGAGTACTGCCTGGGTTAACGATGATTTTCTCTCCGGTTCTTGTCATGTGTGGGAGAGAGGAAAGGAATGTACATCAGGTGTAATGCCAAGAAGACAGAGAGAGTTGCTTTATCAACTTAAGCACTGCTTTGATAAGTAGTTGTTGCTGACATTGTGGAGTTCATATCAGGCGTGATGGACAGTATAATGTCTTTAAGATATAAGTCACAGACAGTGATTACTTGTTTGATAAAATGGCCATATATTTCAAGTGGGACTCAGTTTTAAAAAGACCCTCAGTGTGTTCAGTCAGACCAAATGTATAATGTATATGGGCAATAGAGGAGCCCACGATTACGGTAGATGCATTCACATATAAATGCTTACTATGACACTGTGCAATAAAAATGTATACAGTGTTATGGAGAAATGTACTAATACTTTAATGTTTGTATGCATTTAAGATCTGATATAAGGATTGCAGGGTTTGGTCTGCTAGCACACAAACTATTGGCAATATATAATTCTTTTATTTATTTGAAAAAGCTGAAATAACAATACATTGTGATGTGAACAATACAACCCTGAGGCAAATGGCATCTTTCCATCCCTCAAAAATAAATATACTTGCACAAATAATAGTGGTAGAAACTTACTGAATTAGTTTTAAATTTCGTTGAATCAGATCATGACCTCAAGGAATAAATATATTAAAAAAACAAAAACAAAATCCCACCTCTAGTGATGGACATTAGTTTGGATCTTGACTTTTAACTCTCCTTCAGCTAACTAGTATTTCTTGTCAGCAGTTGGAATGAAAGGTGGAGGAGGTTAAGACTGTTCATGTGGCTGTAGGAAGTGTGAAGCTATAATCAGCTTCACATCACTCTGAGGCTCAATACCATACCCTGTCCTCCTGAAACTCCTGTTGTGTGGTTGTAAGATGGAAAATGCACACAGCTGGGATATGGTCCAAGCTGGGATATGGGACTGCAGAATATGAGATTTCATTATCTGATAAGAAAGATTGGACTTTCCCAGCAAATGTATTTATTGTGCTCGGGAAGTAAATTGAAAATGGAAAGCTTACAACCTACACCATGGTAAATAAATTTGCAATTTGCAATATGGCCAATCATATTATATATATATATATATATATTTTCTTTTTGACTGCTGCCAACTGCTGCTGTCATTCAAACCAGTCTTCTGTTCTGTACCTTGACTTTGTTTACCGTGTTCTACGGACTGTATATGTTTTGTTAAGACATAAATAGCAGTATTAAAAACTACATCTCTTTAGATCTGTGGAGGATTGTATAAATAGTGACAGGAAAGGAGGCTTTGGACCTTGAAGAAGGACCACTAAAATCAGACTCCACTTTATTATTATCCATTATTTTTGGTGCTCTAATGTTTGTGCATGGACAACACGCTAAATCACCCTACTTACAATGAAATTGCTAATAGGTCAACACCGAAATGCCTTCTCTGTCTCTTTCTTCTTCTTCTTGCAAACTAAATCTTTGTCCTATACAGCAAGTGCTGGAGTTAAGTGAGCAGTAATGTATTACTGCGTGCTGCTTTTGAAATGACAGGAAGGGATTCAATTGATGCCGAATTATGTTTGCGTAGCATGTGATGGGTTTTGTTGAGCCCTCTTCATTTTATGCTCTGTGAGGGATTTGCTCCACTGCTCAAGAACATGCTATTGTTAACGATAGGAATGCTCACTCTAAATCTATCACAGCGAATTTGGAATAAAAAAAAAGAAAAAGAACAGTATTTTAATGACAACTTGCCAGGATTGTGGCTCATAACCTGTTAAACTACAATTTTAGATTGTAGAAAGTAAAATACTTATAAAGTACTTCTTAGTTTTTGGTGAATGTCAAAATTGATTTTGAAAAGGAAGTAGGGTCCAAGCTGCTGTCTATAGACTCCGCTTGGAGGCTCATTTGCCTAATCTTGGGAACTAGAGTGGAAGCTGTGTATAATGAGCACTAAGGCTTGTCTGAGATGGCGATGTGGGATTGGGAATTGGAGGGGTGAGGCGGGGGGAGGTGGCAAGCCTGAAAGACATGAAGGTATTAATCGGACAAAGGGGCAACCGCAAAGTTTATGCAGAGGGAAAACGTCTGTGGAATGGTCAAGCATATTTTTTTTCCCATTTTGACTGCCTTTGTAGAAGCATGAATCAAAAGATGGGGGAGAGTGAGAGAAAGGACAGGATGCAAGGATGCCTTCAAGTTTTCCACAGGCTCCTCCTGAAAACTTTTATCCATGTCAGAGCAGCAGGGGCAGACTGTGATGTTACAGAACAAGCAATGTGCAAATCCTCACGAGGGATGAATCATTCAGAGCATGTTTCTACATTGTTGAGCCGAAAAACAGAAGAAACTGCTGTAATGATGGACAATACTGTAACTCTCTTGTGGAAAATGTGAATTTTGGATTGAGCATCAAACCTGAGAGGAAGTGCTGATAATTTTTTAATAATATTTCAGTAACATTGTTCACTGTTGGCAAAAAATCAGAATTACAGTTTATCTTCCTTTCCTAAAGGTCAGTCACTTTCATTTGACCCAAATGATGACTGTTTCCTGCAGCTTCAGTCTTGATAAAGGAATGCAAATGCCAACATATTTGTGTAGCATTCCGGGTTACAATAGATGAATAATTGAATAATTACAATGTTTGGGAAATGTTCTGTAATCCTTTGTCATCGCAAACAAAACTACACCCAAATGAGCTTTATTTTGATGCTAGTGGAGCAAACCCTCTTAATTCTCGATTTCCCATTGTGAACCCACGGCCCACATACACTCAAGCCAAACAATAGGTCTCCAGCATCATGCTCAAGCTGTTTTGTTTCAGTGAGTTATTCAGGCTATTTGCCCATGTGTACATGTGCTTGTGGATAATTAAACACCATTTCCCACTTAGGGTTGTCTCAAGGACCGTAATAGCCTCTACAAACATACAAACACACAAATGCACATTCTTGTGTCTATTGAAACTTGCCCCACACTATCTACACCAAGGACACTGTCAACTTAATTTTCTAATGCTATGGGCATTATGCAGTGTAATCTAGCAGTAAATTAATTACAACCCACAATCCCTCATTCCCCTCTGACCACGGCTGCACTTTCATTCACCACATTGAAAGTCAGTGACAACCATAAACATGGAATAAGACTCTGAATGGGTTACTGAACATGAATAAAAGCCTTTATATAGAAGCATAGATTTTGGATTGTCAGGTCTCACTGCATAGTGGGATTGTCTACAAAGTAAACTGAATCAAAGAGTTGCAGAGAAAACCTCCAACTATGTAACCTTGGTGAGAAAAAACCCTGATGAAATATTCAGTTTCCTATTCGTTTGCATAAAATCTGCCAAAAGGTGTGAATGCATTACAGTGTTGTGTCCTTTTGCCAAGGTCAGGGTACAAAGTAGCCCACAACTTATTTGAAAATTATTCACCCTCATAAATAAGAATTAATGGCAGGCAAGTTTGACTTTGCTGTAATTAGTTCTAAACGATGCCCTTAGAAAATACGGAGACTGTTGTTTAAACATGACATTGGAAATCTTATTAAAGCTTAAGGGTGAACGGGGTTTTAATTGATGGAAATGTAATCATTGTCACTTTGTGTACTCATCAACAATTTGGATGGTTTGGGGGAATGGGAGCCAGCATTGTCCTTTACAATTCAAGGGGACATCCTTGAATTAGACTAAAATTGTTATTTTCTGTGTCCCTTTGTGCACAGAAGGATACAATAAATCTGTTGCATTCCCCAAATTCGTCTCGGTTCTGTCTCAATGGTTTTGTACTTGTTGACGCCTTAAGTTAGCAGCGCTAAAATGGGAGAAAGCAGTACAGTAATGATTTTCTTATGCCGCTTCAGGGCATTGTAATGGGTGTGCGCATGCACCACACTGACAGAAAGCCCTCTTCTCAGTCAGCCAAGTAATCCCAGATTAAAATGTATATTCACCCATTATAAAGAACGAGCGAGAGAATAGGCCTAGCACCCTGAGCGCAAATACACACACAGTCAGACACATGGGGACACGAGGTCACAGCGCTGGGCTATCAGAATGTGCTCAACGCATGCAGGCACACACCCCAGCAGAGAGAATACACAGGAAAATTAATGCGCACGCACACTCGCTCCCAGAGATAAGCTGTGGCAGCACGTCGCCAGGGAAATTTGGCCATCCATATCATAAAAAAAAAGACTCCATTAAATTTTAAGCCCCTCAAGAGCTGAAGCTTATAGACTATGACGTCATGTTTGTAATTTCTGGTATTTATTTGGAGCTATCTCAAGAAAGGCAATATAAAAACATGTTCCCTGTACAATTTTAAGCATTTGAATAACTGACACTATTGCAAAACAAAGATAACACAAGGAGGGCTTTAGCTGGCTCCGTGGCACTCTCACTTTAGAGAACTGGATGCTTTGCATACAAGACCTGCATGACAGTCTGGCTGGAGGGATCTCCAGAAATAATTATCACAGGGAACAGAGCCAGATGGGCTATAGTTGGCAGGACAAAAAATAACTTGAAAAGTTTACCCTGGATATCACGTTGTTAGTCAGGAACACATTATAAGGAAGTTGACTCTGATCTCTTTCACTTCAACTGTTCTTTTGATGAAATATTTTGTCAGAGCAGTCAGTAGTTTCAGGTGGAAACTTTAGCGAGGTGGCCTTGGGATGATAAGGTGTTCATTCTCTGAAGTCTTCTTCACAGTGATTCAACTCTGATTCTTGTTGATAGAGCAGAGCCTTTGTCCTCAAAAATTCAAAGCAAAGCAGTTTGAAAGAATTTAATGAATTACAGTGCATTTGAGTGAGGCCGGATTTTAAAGAATGACTCATCAGGAATTGTAATGCATCAGTTGTTTTGGCCAGGTGTAACAGGAGAGCTCGTGTTTTGGAATAGTTGTGTTCTGATGTGGCATGTAGTGATCTGGACACAGCCCCAGTGTTCTGCACAGCCTGTACAGTTCCAGACACATTTTTGCAGATGTGGTTAATTATGAACTGCTTTGGACAATTAGTAAATGAGTCTGACAGTAACCTCCATGCATTAATCACAGTAAATTACACAGAGGAAGGCGCAGCACAGAGGCTCAATTAACCTTTTAGCCCTCGTCTGAATGTGGCGGATGGGCCTGGTTATTCAGCAAAGGCCCTAACACTTTCGCAGGTCACCAGGGAGAGAGAGGCACTGGGCACCAAACAGGGACTTGTCAGAGACGCACAGTTTGCCCCACCCTTTTCCCCCCACCCCCCTCAGAACACCGTCCGCACCAGGCCCAGTCCCCACCCTTGGGAATCATGAGCTGTCTGAAAATCAAGGCGACCTTTGTCTTTTGCAGTTTTCTCACAGCTGTGGTGGCATTTATTTCCCACCGAGTTGTACCAGAATCCCCCTATTTATTTTGTTTAATTTAACTGGTTGGTTGAAGCTGACCTTGCAGTAACCACCAACACAACCTGTCAACTCTCCAGAGAAATCATGAGCCACTGTTGGGGACTCATGAAGCTATCTGGACTCATCTGTGATATCTTTAGCTTGTGGCGATTGAAAATCCGAAAGCCTTCGCTGTCATTGGTTTGGCTGGTAGAGTGTGTCTCAGAGTAAAGGTTTCAAATTATTCTGTGGCTTCTTAAATATAGTAAAAGCCACAGAATACATGCCTCATCCAGTAAGCCAATTTGGCCTGAGACATGGTCTTGCTATCAGTCTATCTCTGGTGAGGATTTGTGATGGCTGTGTGGCTTTGAGGGAAAATGTATATTATTCTTTAATGACTATCACCTCATTGGCCTTTAGCACAAGACATAGATCAGGTGATTCCTGGCAACTGGTAAAGTCTGAGGCTTAGGTATATGTGGATGCTTCTCTTCCTGAATGGCTCTCCTGCCTGGTGGCTTTTAAATCAGATCGTTTCCCCAGTCAGTCTGCTTGGTTAACATTTACCTTTAATAACACATACAGTTTTTATGCTACCCTGGGTAGTGCTGCATGTCGTGATATACTGCTCCCTTGCTTTCTTGCACTTTGTCACGGAAGGAATGCAAGTGCTGGGCGTCTGACCAGAGATGTAACCGGAGGATATCAAATTAGCACTTAGTATTCCTACACCCCCATTCGGCATTTTTACATGTAGTACCTTCAGTCATTGTTGGATTTATAACCTGCTCCGAGGACAAGGAGAATTGTTGAGTAAGACAAAGAGAGAAAAGAGGGAGACTTCTTTTCTTTTCTCTCTACGATAAGAAACAGACCAATGAAGGGTGAGAGACAGAGGAGAAAATGTTCTCTGTTGCTGTTGAGTCAGTTCCCAGAGAGAGGCTGGCACAGTGCGGACTCTGTCCTGCCTTGTCCAGTCTAGTTTGTGCTTGTGGGTTGATGCTGATGTTTCAGGATTGATTCGTCTGCATTCAGCAGTGAGGCACCCTGCACAAACAATGAAACAGGCATGCGGCCCTTACACGCTGCCCTCTTGTTTCCGACTGCCCAGTGTCCCTGTGAGAACCAGTTGTCACATGACCTGGCAAGTCATGAACGAAGAGAAAGGGGACTCTGGCGCTGCCCCCTCCCCTTGTGGTCCCCCCCGAAATCCCAGCTCCCCTGGGGCTAGAGCTCTCTCTTGCTCATATACACACACACATGCTAAACCACTCTGCACTAATGCCTTACTGTTGTGCCAACACACATACGAGTCTACTCAGACACGCACGCACACACAGATCAGCTCAACACACCGACACACACATACCCCAAACCCACATAAACATTCACTCATGCGTTCACTTATATGTATACGCACATATGCACACTCTACCCATAACTTGACGCATACATCCATGGCCACCCACATGCACAAACAGGCACAGCAGACAATAAAACACAACCTCGGGCTCGCAGATGCCTAAAAGAACACGACCCTTCGTCATCCATACTGGGACCTCTCACACCAGAGGAGGAGCACTATTCAAAGTCGAAGCATGATTTTAGCCTTTAAACCTCTGCCCGAGAACATTAAAGGCCCTCACACGCACATCAAACTTTACTTCCTCTTCTTTTATCTTCCTTATGCCTTTCCATCTCTCACACTCCAAAACAACAACAACAAAAAAAGGAAAAATAAAAAAATCTAAATAACTCATGTAATCCAAAACTGAGTCCAAAGTCCTTATTATTCCTGGAACAAGAGAAAAACAAACTGCCTAAATTTTCACTGCATATCGTTTGAATGACATGACATTTTCTTGGAAGAAGTGAATTTGTTTGGCTGGCAGTACAGTATCATTTGATTTGATAAAATTGTTGACAACATAGTACAATTAACATTTCTTTTTCTATTGCAATCCTCAAAGATGTGATTGATTGACTTGATAAAACAGCACCTGGCAAGTTGTTCTCCAACGTCAATCCCCAGATATCATGTAACATGATGACAGCAGTATTCTTGCCAACCCAGCTAGTCTGTATTCTCCTTTTACCAAATGACTAGTCACTCATCGCTGTTCAGTAAGTACAACAACAACAAATACAACAAGTTATTCAAAACAGTTTTCTTTGTTTTCTTGGTTCAGGCCTGGTGTGCTTTATTGTTCAGCTGTTATAATTTAGCCTGAAACGGTGAGAGTAAAAAAAAGTTTAAATTGAACCAAGTTCAGCTTTTTAATGACTATTTTTTTCAGGGCATAACTAGCAGCCACCCCCCCACCACCACTTTTGTTGCCGCTCGGCTTGAATTCCTCGCGGATCACTGCCTGCGCCCTTTTTATTCCCTTTCTGTGCCTCCTCCGACACCTGGCCGTTGCCCCCCCAAATCCTCTCTGCCCTCTCTCTGCTCTCTCCTTGAGCCCCTCATTAATCGGTCCTGATATTGATGGGAGCTGAATGCTGGCAAATGACTGCCTGTGAAGCCCCTTCATGCACCCGCTTCTCACCCTGCCTGTAACCACATACAGGCTTGATTAGCATGCCAACCGTTCACCACGCCTGTGAATCAGTCCCTCTGTGCTTCAGCTGGCTCAGTCCTTCACTCTATCTATCTATCTGTCTGTTTATCTATCGCTCTGTTCCTCCCGGTTCCCATGTCTGCGCTCATTCTTAAGGTTTTCAAGACTCTGCTGGCAGTTTTATTGTTTCACTTTTGTGCTTGTCTTCTGTGTTCTCTCTGCCACCTGTTGATGCCTTTCTATCAGGAGGCTTTGTAAGATCCTGTTAAAAAAGTTTTCAGAGGGAAACACATGGGTGCATACTCACATCCTGTCTCCTGCTCTTTCACACCACAACACACAAATGGCATTCAAAACTCCATTCAAGATTTACAGAGTTGAACGTGAATGAGTTTGAACAACAATATTACTTTTCTTAAAGTACATGAATATAATTAGTACATAATGCTGTCATTTCTAATAAAGTGTTTCTGAAGCTTAAACAGCTATTATATTCTCAAAACTGAAAAATACACCATTATGTACATACTTACACAGTATGTTCATACAGTACAATAGCATATTGTAAGATATGTGGGTGATGACACCCTGTACTTTTAAAGGTCACATATTTAAGCTGGAAACATATCTATTTCACTTGCGTGACACCATCTGATTTTCTGCAAATTCTCTTTTATCTATTCAGGTTATGCAAAAGGCTTCGCAGAAATTCCCTCAGTAATGTGTGTTTTCTTTTGAGTGAAGGGGATATTGAATATTTTTATGGGTTAAACAAATGACGTAAGGGGCTTTTAGATACAATTTTATGCTGGTGACCACGGGCAAAACAGTCTTTTCAGATGAGGTTTAATAAGCTGCAGAATGGGATTTCAGTTTAACACTACAGCCAAAAGTAAACCAGGTGGAACAACCTCGGATTTAGCCTTCGCTGTTGATTGAAATGCGACCCAGATGGCATTGTTTAGAAAGGAAATGTTTCTGTGGTGCTACAGAGCCCTGAATACCTGGATGGTGAGACCACAGCGTCTGTGACCATCTAGTTCTACATGTTTATCTCTTTCTAAACCAGCTTCCTTTACGACTCCCCTCTTGCCCCTAACGTTATCTGGACTTGGGGAATGGAGTCATCCGTTACCCTTAATGACATGCTGCCCATCACACCTCAGCACCCTGCTGACCAGTTCCCATAGCAACAAGCAGTTGCTCTGGTACACTGACAATGGTTTTGCTTCTTGACTTTGAGCCACACCAGCCAAATCCTTTCCTCTCCCTTGTTTCTCTCTCTCTCTCGGGCACCACTGTCAACTGCCGTTACTTTCCGCTAGTGATATTTAAACATTGTTCGTCCTGTGCTTACCTTTCGGAGGTTTCCCTTGCTGTTGAAATATGCCTTTTGTCTTTTTCCTTTTGGCCTGACACCATAAAGTCACTCGCTGACAGAAGTTTGTTGTCTGTTTTATGACTACTTGCTCAAAATCAATCTGTCTTTGATCTGTGGCACGAGTAAACACGGTGATAGGAGTTAAACCCAAGGTTGAACAGACGCTGAAAACACTTACGCATTTTAGCTGTTCAGGAGATAAGGGAAACAGAGTGCTCTGTCAGACTAAGTGGCTGTAATGGCTACAAAACAAACAGATGGAGGGGGTCGCTGCTTCAGAGTAAAGAAGGAGTTTGCATTCCACAGAGAACCACAAAGCATCTCTGGACTTAGCTTGAGGCAGACGTTTGTTTACCTTGCAGGTTGTAATGCAAACATTTATTTGAGTTTATGGGCGAAAGGCTAAGTCTAGCCTACACGTTCCTGTTCCCAGCATAATGTCTTAAGACGGATAGATAAGACATCTTGGTGTGCGTCTTACTGCACAGAACATCATCCTAAAAACCAAGAATATTTAGTCAGAGCCGACCTGGAACATTTCAGCATTTGTTGTGTAAGATTGCATTTTGATCAAATAGGACGAGGGCCAAGAATTCTTCATTCTCTTTCCTCCCACTGTCTGTTATTATTGCATAGTTCATTTTGACCTTACATTTAAACATACCAAAATACCCTTGAGCGACACATTGATCGGCATTACCACTTGTGAAGCTCAAAACTATTTTGATTGGCGCCCCTGACCCAAACAAGTCTGTATTAGCCCCCTTAGGAGATAGAGTGTGTACGTGACAGATTCTCAAAGGCAAAGAGTACTTTTTCGCTGAAGAGTGCCCTACCTATAAAATCTTAATGTGTCTGCTTGTAATGGTGTTATGATTTTGTTAAACCAGCACTCAAGTTAATTATTATGATTTAAAACGATTAATGGAATTTATCAATGTGTTCTTGTGCACTCAGTAATTTAACTCGTCACTTTTACACAATAGTCGACAGCCTCATTTTGTACCTGAAGATTTTACATTTTACATTTCTTTAAAAATACACATTAAACAATTTATTTCACTCAGTTTGACCGTGATTTGAGATGAAGGGTAAACACTGTAATGCTGTGAGGACAGACACAGGTCATGGTAATGAGTCCAATGTTTTTTTTACCCTCACATAAATAGAGTCTCCAAGGCTGTGCTGTCCTGTGTAGCTTAAGCTCTAAGTCTTCTCTATCATTTCTCTCCTGCTCGCTCTCCTCCTTCTCTCATCTGGTTTCAGACTCTGGCTCACTCTGAGTTGACCACCATGAAACCATTAGCACTCTGTTTGTGTTCCACTGGTGTTCAATATCTCCCAATATATGTTAGTTTGACTAACACAGAGTCCTTAAGGTGCCTTAATGGTTAGCCAACACCATTTCCATTGTGTCTTGCCAGTGGTGATTAAGAGCATGTTGATTGCAGGGGCTTTAGGGGTGTCTGTACTGTAAGTGATATTTGGGTTATTCTGAGGCATGTTGTTTCTGTGTGTCTGTGTGATTGGATGCAGTAATGGTCCCAGCAGTGCACCAGGCAGGCATATGGCCAAGACACTGCCCTCCTCTACCTCCCATTCTTTGCTTTATGGACCTCCAGGGGGTCGTGACCCCACCATAACTCTTCCACAGCCAGACAGAGAGAGAAGCTAGCTCACATGACTGGAATCCACCAACGTACCTTACCTCCCGTGTGATTCTCCCAACCTTTTCTGCCGTGAAATGTGTGGTCCCCATCAAGAGGGGGTGGATGGAGAGGAACAGTGGTGGTTATAGTGAAACAGTCACGGCTGTTAGGAGGTACACTTGCCTCCTCCATGGGTCAGAGAGTAAAAGGGATGAGAGCTGAAAATGGGGCATCTCATGTAATAAAGTAATGTCTGAGGCAAACAAAAGGGGGTGAGATAGAGGAGGTGAGAGGAGATGGGGAGTAGAGGAGGCAAGTGGGGGAGACAAGAGAAGGAGAGACAAATTAGGAAAAGAGGAGTCCAGACATAGTGTCTATGCTGTACTGCCAAGTGAGAATAAATCATTACTCCTCTTTTACCATTCCTGCATGACTGCAGGCATTGTAAAACACACCTAAAGATATCCATTAATACACATTATTACTAGCTTCCCTCTCATCTGATGATAAAACCATGTCATCCATAACGGAGCTATTTTATTGCAAGTTGCTCAACCGCATAGAGCATCTTCCCTTTTCTGCACCTACCTCATTGCTTTTTAATGCACATGCATAATTTAAGGGCCTCTTGACTTAAGTATTATTCTGCCCCTAACATCAAGCAATAGCAGAAGTGAGAATGTGTTAGGTAAGTACACTATGCCATTGATTAACTAGCAGGAACTCTGGGAGGTGCATGTGCTGGCGTGTGTCTGTGTGCGTGTGGATGTCGGGGGGTTGTCTGCGATATCTGCCCAGACAGAGAAACAACTGTGATCTGATGTCTTTCTTGGCAGTCAGGCTGTATCGACTGGCAAGAGATCAACTCCCCTAGTTTGACCCTGTGACGCTCTGACACATCAATAACACTGTTCAAATTCCTCTGTGTGACACACAGGCAGTAAGCACAGTACCTGGAAACAGAAGAGAAACGGAATGCACTCCAAGGTTATTTTATTTTGCTCATAAGATGATAGCAGTGATCATGATCTGCAGTTCAAGCTGCAGATGTGCTTGAACTCATGGAATTTTTTACAGCAGCATGCCAAGTTAAGATTTTATCTGACGTGCTGGAAGAAAAGACGTAGTTGGGTTCTAGGATATTTGAACTGAAAGTAAAATAAAAAAGTGACAATAGGAAGTTTGTTCTCATTTTCATGCATCACATTTACCATAAGATGTTTTTTAGCAAAATTTTGTAAATGTGCAGTAGTCTAAATATCACTTTTATAATCTAACCTACCACAAATACACAATTGGATATAGTTAATTATAGTGAGGATGCACATTTTTAATCTTTCTGACAGAACAACAACTTCTTTATTATTCAGTCATTTATTTTCTGGACCAAAACAAATAAAATACTATGTTGAGTTTCTTAGTTTTGTTTCTCAGGAAACCTCAGCGGTTATTGTGGTTTATACCTCGTAAAGAAATGTAAAATCAGTTTTAGGTCCAGGTGATGACTTATATACACATGCAGTTCCACAGTTAACAATACATACACTACACTTCACAGTGGCCAATGCACAAATGTGTGAATCAATAGGGCGCCCTGATGCTAATTAAAAGTTTTGCTGTGTTTCCAGACTGCATCAGTGAAGTTGTTGTAAATTCTATTACAGCTTGATTTCTTGAGAACTGATTATTTCAGAACAAAAATTCTTCACAAGTACGCTGAGGGTTTCTTGTTTGCATCTTTGATTGCTTGTAATCATAACTTAGCCTGAGACAAACAGTTTTGCTGCAAGGAGTACTCATTTATTTAGATTTTGTGAAACATTTACAGCTCCAGATGAGTCACATTTATCATTAAACACAAGGAAGTCTAAGGATCTTTTTACTCTCTCCCCTAGTACTTGACCCAGAAACCAAACCTGAGGGAAGAAAAGCGTGGCATGTATGGCGTTTTTTGAGACAGATTTGTTTGATATATGGTGACATGCAAAACTAATTTGTCAAGCTCATGCTGCGGTCTTCAGTTGTCATTTGCAGCAGTGGGATTTTAGTAAATCTTTGAACAGTCCTGATATGTCTTAAATAGAGCGACTGAAATTCAAGCTTTAAATGGCTTAAATACAGCTAAATTTGCAAGACTGCTCCACTATGTCAAGTACAGAGACATTAAAGCTTGTTTTCCTAATGTGATGATAACTTAACTTGATATCTTAGAAGTTACTGGAGGTCACGCAGAAGTGTATTGCTTTTTGTCTTTGCTCTATTTAAAGCAGAATCACTTAGTTTCGCTAATGGTTTTCATTTTCAGAAGTTGCTGTTGTTGTTTTTTATATTTTATACCACAAAGTATTTGTGGTCAAGAGGATCTCCAGTTATAATAGTTGTCATATTTCATGTTATATTACTTGGAACAAAGCAATACCACATAGACAAATATTTCTTTGCTAGTAAGAGGTCTCAGACTTTAAAATAATGTTAATGTCAGGATCTACTGTCCAAAACTATATGGTGCACACTAGAGGTTCGCCATAGTATCCCTTTGACTATAACAGCAGCATACATTTTTATATAATAAAAATAGGTGTCATTTTGCAGTATCAATGATACAGCGAAGCAGTTTCTTAGCATTCCTTGAGGCACACGACATCACAAGACCAATGCCTAAGAGCGAGAGCAGTGTCCACCTATTGTCTGAAAATGAATCTAACACAAAAAAGCCTCATACAAATCAAAATAAGTCACTTCCCACTGTGGATTTCTTTTATTCAAACAGTTTGTGTGGATGTTTGCTGTGTTTCATGTATCAGCTCTGTTTCTCTCCACTCTTTTTCTCTCTCCTATTGTACTTTGTGAGCCATGCTTCTAAAATAAGTCCAAGATGGGGGAGAAATGAGATTGCATGTAAACGTGGATTTCCAGTAACCAGGTTTCTGGAGTGCATGTAAACTCTGTTCCCTGAAATCCTGAGAAAGATACTGTCTGTGAGTAACCTGGTTGCCTAAGTGCATTTCAACACAGTCAAAGACAGTAGTTCACTGGATAAGAAGGGTGGAAAACACTCATACTCATACTTAAGTATGAGTAACAAGGCAAAGCAGTTTTCCTCTGGGATTAATAAAGTTTTTTGATTATTAAATACAATTGTTTATATCTTCATAAATATGATTATCGCAATTGTTGATAATATCATGATATCATTTTGAGGCTATGTCACCGACCCCTAACACACACAGTCTTTAAAGTTTTTCATTTACAATTTTTTAGTCCATGCTGTGATTGAACAGGTAGGCTTTAACCCTGGTGGAGACATTGTTCCTTAGTATGTTTTAGTCTCTGAGAAGCATGCAGCTCTGCCACAAAGCTAGAGAGCTTGAGGTCGAGGGTTCAACCCATATCACCTAAATTCACATGATAAGAACCCAGAACCTCTGCACAGGAATTTACAACAGGTTTTAAAGGATCTTTCAGAGGTTGAAAGGGTCTTTAAAAGGATGTACAATAGGTCATAAACTGGATTTGCTTGTCAGACTTTAATGACTTGACTTGGCACACATTATACTGTATAGAAGGACGCAGTTTGACTAGATGTCAAATACAGGGTGAATCCCTTTAATCAGCCAAACAAGGACGAGCTGCCACAATAAGAATAGGTACCTACATTTCACACACATTTACATTGATTGTAATGTGAAGGCTGTATCTATCAGTCTTCACTTTGTTATTGATTTTCTTACAACATTTTTCAGTTTGGGTAACCCACCTCTTTTGCTAACCCACAGTTTGCCAGAGCTGCCAATCAACACTGTTGGCATAGAGATAGTTGCTCCCTTGACTACCCCAGCCATCATCTCATGTAGGACAAATTAAGAGAGGAAATGGGTCCCGTTGCCCCCATACTTTCATTTAAGTATATTTTAAGCTGGGGGGAACGTCATGTCTTTTGGACTAATACAAGCGTATCATAGGCGTACTGCTCCTACAGGGCCTCTAGCTGTTATTACCTAACCTAATCAAGGACCAGGAAGAGGGACAGAAAGAGAACACAGAAACGAATAAGACAAGAGAGAACAAAATCCCTTACGTGAAGCCAGGGACCACACGTCTGTGAACTAAAGGATTCCTTCAAGTTCTTACATGAACTGTGTACGTTTTTTTAATCATCCACTTTTAGCTAATGGTTTGTAGGCAAGGCGTAGGAGGGTTGTGATGATTATTCCCATCAAGTCAATTAGCAGTGGTATCTGAAAGGCTGTCACTTGGATGATAAGTGATTTCTACATCCCTGTCTAACTTTGCTGCAGGTATTTTCACCACACTTGTAGGTGAACATCACAGTGCTCATACCGCACTTAAAACGATTGGATGGATAGATGAATGTCACTTGTTCGGCCTCCTTTTTGAATTATACACACATTCTTTTCAGCAGCTGCTTATAAAAATATGGGACCCACTTTTACAGAATTTTCCACTGCAGAATTTTAAATGTACTCATCTGTTCAACAGGTCTCGGGGGGTTGACAGGGATTCAGGAAATATGGAAAGCGCACTTATAAATCCTCTATTCTTTGTTACTAGCCAGGTTTCGTTTGCACAGCTTATGGCAGGCCAGGTGACTATTCCCACTTGCAATTTATTGCTTAGATTGATGTCTCTCTGCCATGAAATATGGTGTCTCTCAAAACTAACTACATTTTAATGGGGAAACTACACTAATGATAGACCTACAGGTACTGCTAATAGCAAAAACACACTTGGTGCATGGAAGGAAAACCTATATTTTGAAATGATTGGCATGACAATAGGGTGTTGTAATCTAAGGTGAAATAAGATGACGACAGTCACTGAAAAAATAACATGCAGTCTTCCATAGCTGTCCCTGCGATCACCGGTCAACTATCAGGGACAGAAGCTTCTAGTTTTAAATTATTGCAGAAGAGCTCTCTGAATAAAAAAAGATCTTGAGAAATGACTAATATTACCTATGGTACTATTAGTCATCCTCAGAACACTGACTAAAGGTATGCACAGCAAATGGATTCACAAAAAACACAATGCAAAACCGTGGGACAATTAGGCTTTTTGGCAGCTCCACTGTTTCTGCATGTTGATGGAAGAATTACTTAAGTGACCTTTAAAGATAGGATTGTTTATGTTTATCTTGTTCTGTGTGGTTTCTGGGATTTTGGACACTGACACTCTTGAAGCACCAATAGCTGTCAGAAATGTCTCCTCTCTACCATTACTGCAGCCCTTTCTGCCCTGTCCTCCTTGTTGTTCTCTTTTCTTGAGTCTTCTGCACTGTCTGCTAATGCATCTAAATTCTCAGCTATACAACCTGCAAAAAACTGCATATTTTATACAGGCTCCTTTTGCAACTTCGAAGCTTTTCACATTAATATAGAAAACACTCCCACCCTCATTAACTTAAGACTTGTGACTTGTCTGCATCCCCAGTTTGCTTTACTGACCTCAGTTCCACAGTGGCCATTATAATCCTTTCTTTTTTTAGTGAGCCAATTATTCAGACTAATTTGAAAATTCAAATTAAGTTTGACTGACAAGTGTTAAAAAAAGTTTAAGATTATGCATCATTTCATTTCTGCAGAGGAAATTATGATTTACTTGCACCGTTGCTGACAAATTAACCCTTATAAAGGTAGGCCTCATCCACCATTAGTGTCCAAAATGAAAACTTATTTGTTCATCTTTAGTGTAAGTGATATACATTTCACATTTTATAGAGCTCATTAATTCTCAAGTTACATCCTGGCTGTGGCTTATCTCTAGTACAGGTCCTTGGGCAAAACCTCCTTATGCTTACCCTGCTTTGCCTTGTACCTCACTTGTAAGTAAAGGTGTCTGCCAAATGACTAAATGTAAAGTTTATATGTATATAACTATATGATATATTGGATTAATAAATTGTTATAATTTATTAAAATAACAAAGAACAGTTATTTTTTATGCTTGCACAGATACATAAAAAATACACTACTTTGGAATAAAAAATCTTCGTATTACATTTTTCAGTATTATTTTTTGCTTTATTTGCACAAAGGTAGACAAATGAATTGGCTGACTGAGTAGATGACAAACCTAAGTGACTCATACAACATGCATGTTAGTTAATGCGTAACCTAACACAGCTGATTAGTAACCATCTAACCTGATTCCTAACAAACACTTCACCCTACAGATGAATTCACTTTGTTTAACTCAAGTCTGGTATGTGATACTTCTACTGGCTTTTTTTAGGAGAGGTCATTAGCATACACACTCCTTTACAGCCTATGTTGGACTACTAAATGACAACATCACTGTGTGTGTGTTTGCAAATATCTTGTAGCCCCCCAGTCAGCTGCAGCACACTGCTGCAGAATACATACTGGTTTAGTCTGTGGATGTGATATAACCTCCACTCAAGGTTTTAATTTATAAAAAAAATTAAAAACTCTTGTTAGGTTGGTGGAGGGTGGCAGCTTACTGTGTCACATCTGGTTAATATTAGTAAAGATAACACTTTGACACTCACAGACTATTGTCAGAAAAATAAAATAAGTCTTTGTGATACGTAGTTAAAGACAGTTACAGTCGTGCTGAATGACCTGCCACTTCTTCAATCACATGTCAAGTAGTAGTTTTTGCTTCTCTGACATTTGTTTTTTGCTATAACCCTTTGGCCTTGCTGACAACTTAAGTTACACTGACTGATAACCCAGCTTGACTGTGTAGGGATTACTGTCGTACATCCTGCTTGAGGCCCATGGGAGCGCCATGCTGTATCATTCTGTCAACAGTCAGGACTCTGAGAATGCTCTACTTTCTGTGTGATCATGTTTATGTGTGTGGTACCATATTTCACACTGCACCCTTCTGTGCCAAAATCAACTACCCAGCTTCCTCCCTCATCTTTCCTTTCCTTGGAAAACCAGCTTCCTCCCTCATCTTTTCTTTGCCTTGGAAAACACACCACTCTGTAGTCTTGATGAGTTGGTACTGAGCCCTACCTCAATGCTCTCAGACACACCTAAACCATCATCCCAATTCTAAACCCAACAAACCAGGACCCCACAATAACCTCTGCACCACATATATCTTTTTAACAGTGATGTCTCACCAATGACACACTGGATAGTCTCCTGGAGACCCAAGGCTACATGCCAGCCTGCCTCTGGCTCTCAAAAAAAAGGCTGTACTTTGCTAGGGTTTGGGTTAGTGCCACATGGTCCACAAAGCCCCTGTTTCATTGTAAAAGCAGGATTAAAAATTCATTTAACACACAGAGATACGCTGTTATGTGACAGTGGTGGGAGCTCTACTGCACCTTAATGGTCCCAGCTTGTGCTGACAGATGACTTGAGCTGAGCTGCTCTGGAGTAGGGGCTCCATCCACTTCTTCCCTCAAAATGAAACAGACTGTTATTCTTTCCAACAGGCCATACAGTAGCCCCGTCCATCATTAAATCTATGAATCATGTCTTTGCACTTGCACTCGATCCCTCAGGAGTGTATCATTTCTTTGGCCCCTAATGTGTGCAGATTTCTGGGTGCTGGTGTCCACTATATATGGTTCTGTTTTTAGAACAATGAACAGCTTCCTCATGTTACTCTGCAACTGTAGTGCATACCACAATCTCCCCACATTTGCCATCAAATACTGTGGTTTCAGGTGTTTAGTGAAATGCAAGTAAATGTACATGCACCGTTCAGCAGTGGTTAAACTGAGCTTTACACAGCGTGGTGTTTATGGGGAGAACGGTTTGCTGGTTTCTAGTCCTCGTAGCTGACACTATCAGAGCAATAGAAAGAACCATATGTGGTTTATGTCGATGTGAAATTAAATGTTGAGGGATTTGTTCCATACAGAGCAGAGGCTACAGTTCTGCCAGTTAGAAAGATAAAAAAGAAATCTTGCCTGCAAGCTGCTTCACGCTGTTTTGGAGGTCAATTGCTTCTTCAAAATACCCTCATTATACTGTAGGTTCTAAATATAGGCTCGTTTGTTAAAAATTGCCACATTCTTTTTGATTCTGGTTTAAACTACCATGTCGGAATAATTTGTATGCTGTGTTTTTCTCAACAATGATGCAATAAATTGCAAAGCAATTTTGTCAAACCAAGTTCTTCATGCTGAGAAAGACAGCCAAGGAGAAATATCTTAAGTCAGCCATTTAACAACATAATTACACATGAGCTCATATTAGAGTGTGTTCATGTGATAGAAAGACAACAAATGACTATTCGTTTAGAAAGCTGTACTAGTTGAGTCCCTGCCTGGGGAAAAGGTGCATGAGCTGCATGGTGTAGTTAAGTTGAGGGATCATTCTGAGCGGTAGAGAAAGTTTCCATCCATCACTCAGACTGCAGAAAACTGTCTATTCTCTCTAACTAATTGACCATCCATCTGTCTAACCTTGCTCTCCATGAACAGAGTATGGATGGTCAGTCACCTTTGTAAACTAACTGCAAATGTTGAAAAACAGGCAGGAAAAGACAAAAAATAACCACAATCAGTGTGAAATACAAATTGTTATAGTGCTGGAACGTGATGACTTGTAGGTTAGTTTGAGTCTCAAGTCTTTGTATTTGCATTTGTAAAATGTTTCTTTTCTCAGTCGCTGTGGTTGTTTGTGCGGAAATATCTTTTCTGTGAACAGCTCTTCTCTGTGTCCCTCATTGAAATTGCTGTTGCTTTCTTTAGAAAGCTGAGATACAGCATTGACCCCTCTTAGAGAAGAGGAGTGTTGTTGTAGTACCACAGTCCCCCCTCCTCTCCCACTCGCCTGTCACTTCAGACAGCCTCTCACTGGAGAGCTCTCTCTCAGATCAGCACTAAACTCTCTCCTTAGTCTCAGGAAGTGTTGTAGGAAGCACTCTCAGGCTTTTCTTAGAATGCTTGATCTCATTGCATATTCATAGCCCCCTCCGCAGACGAGAGTATTAAGTTTTAAAAAAGACATCCAACCTTTAATTATTTACTGTAATATCGTTAATATTGTCTGAAAAAATAGATTAAGTTGAACTTGTTTTATAGGACATACTACAAATCAGCACATTATTTTTCAAATGTTGAGATGTTTGCAAATGATCTAATTTCTGAACGAAGACACTAAATACCATAGTTGCAGTAACAAAGGTGTCTTGTGTTGCACACATATTTCTGATAATGTACCTTTTAAATTAGTAATACAGAAATTTTTTTACCAGTTTTTAATATTGCTAAACTAATAAAATATGTGCATGTTTTAAAACACTGCAAATGTGTCTTAAAAAAAAGGTACAAATTATAATTTCATTAGAGGTTATTGAGTTGGCGAGCCACACAAACACACGATGCTGAGGCTAAGCGCTCAATTAGTTTTTAATTACAATGTTTTTAAGCACTGTTGGTGGAACAAGGTAAAGGGGTAATGTAAAGGCCTTTATTAGTTAGGGAGAGTATACTGGATTAAAATACCAGTTTCAAATGATACACATTAACTAATACACCTTAATAGATATGCCTGACAGACTGATTACACCTGGTACTCTACACATCGTTGGTGTATTGCCCGTGAAGCCTACCAGGTGTAACCGCTTTCTGCTCTTTCCCCCCTGACGGAGATCCTGTGAGGTCCCGTCTGATTGCATGGTTGTAATATCTGTAAAAGAGCCTCAGCAATGTTTATTTTTCTGTGCCTATACTTTGTGAGCTTTGGTCCTCTCAGGTCACAAATTGCTGACTGTCACCAACACAGTTGATGTGAGTAGTAACACAGCTTGTCTCGACATTCACACCAGAGGGCATCACTCCCAGTCTCATAGGTGGCTAAATTCAGATGCTCATGTTGTAAACAAGTGCGCACACCAAAACAAAACTAAGTGATTCTTGTGGTTGGATTTAGGTGAGAACCTCTTCACCCTGTCCTCCTGACTAATAGCCAATGCGTCTTGCTGAGCAGCCATGCTCTGCCACGGCTGGGGGTTCAGACTGAGAACAAGGCAGTGGCTGACAGTGGTGAGATATGTGCTGCTCTGCTCCACAGGATGTAATGAATCAGTGTGGCTTCCAGGACTGAAGTGTAGACAGCAGGCGGAAGAAAAGTGATCAGTCTTTTAGAGTGAGGTACGATTTGTCCAGCATGTGGGCCTCTGACAGCAGGAGAGAAACGGACCATGAAAGGGAGGGAGAGAACGTCTGGAGCCCTTTCTACGCTGCCCATTCAAGGTGGGATTTTTCCACCATGACATTCTGTATAAAGGAACAAACCATGGCATTGGAGGTGGGCGGGGGGGTTATTGTTGACCCTCCTTTATGCCCTCACTGGAAATAGCCTGGAAGTAGCGAAATTGCAGAGTCCATGCTGGCTCACTATCTGTGAATGACAAGAATGGGACTCAAACCAACAGTCTTCTTTTTTTAATGATTATGGATCCAGATTTGGATTTGTGTGATGAGACATTCACTGGATGATAAACACAAGCACCACAACGTGCAAGCAGAGGCAGGGGGGGTTATTGCCCAGTCAGTCATACTGTATGTCATGATGCTAAACCTAACCACACCAAAGTCTCTTTGTTTCACCTTCAGTGTACGCCTTATCATACAAGCACATGGCTTTCAGGAAACTGTATCTGAGACTATAATTACTAACATGTTTTACAGGATGCACAACAACTTTGCTTGAGTTCAAGTTCTGTGGTGAATGTTCATTTGAACTTTGTTCATAAACAGCTTCTGTTTTTAAATGCAGTGCATGTGTCACAAATCACTTGGGAGATCACGTTTTACATCAGGCGTTTTAATCTGGGGTACTGGCAGCTGTGTAAAAAGGACACTCGAGTGACTTCCAGCCGGCTTTGTTAGAGTTTAGTGCAAATAGGCAAAGCCCCAAAAAACATCTTAATGGCAATATACTTGGCTGTCCGTCTAAAGCAGACTTGTGTGAGAGATACGAGAAGGACTAGGAGAAACAAAAGAGAGAGAGCAAGTGGTGGCGAGAAAGAGAAAGTGGGTAGAAACAGTGGGCATGTGTGGCTATACAGACAGAAAAAAGAAAGGGAGAAGGAAGGCTGGGTGGTGGCACCCAGTCTGAGTTAACATTCCTGGGGAAATTCGCTCACTGTTCCCCCACAACATTCACTAAACCACCAGAGGGGGTTCATTATTCTCACTTTACTCCTCCACTAATTATCGTTATCATTATGGGGGATAATTACCATTTCTCTGCCTAACACCCATGTAGACTCCTCTGCTCTGAGTCACACACAAGGTTATCAATAGCTGCTCAATTGCAGTCTCATCTGCCTAATTATACGATTTGGGCTTTGTGATAACTGAATAGGATGTGAAATCTAGTATTATATCTCGTGAGCACTGGTGAGATGCTGAAAGTCAGCAGAAGGCCCTGAAATAAACCGATGCGTGTGGAGCCTGTTAATTAAAAGCTGTGGCTTTCGTTGTAATAAAAATCAGAGGAAATCCAGGGTTATGAAACAACTGGAAGTCTCTAAAATATCCTGCTGGCTCGTGCGGCGCAGAGTGTTTTACAAATTCCTGTGAGACGTAACTTCAGATGCGTTGTCTTTGATTACCTCCACTCATTACCTGTAATAAGAAATTTTATATAGGATCTGATTTTAGAAGCCCTGTTTTATTAGACTTTGAATTAATGCACACTATTAGCACTAAGTCAGTCAGCTTACATGATAATGAAGAAGCATGGTAGCGTACAAATGTTCTCCACACATATATTAACATTGCTGGCGCTGACTTCTGCTAAGCTTAGTCGCTGTGTTTGTCGAGGGAATTTCTGAATTCCTCTGTGGCATTTTGGGGTTGCAGCTGACGCCTCCAACCTGATGAATGCACTCTCCATCTGCTGCAGCTCAGCACTGGAGTACAAGACTGACACAGGCCTAAGCAGCAGGAGAAATTCATTAGACTGGCTCTCCGTTACCTACAGAGTAAAGCAGAGCTTAGAGGAAGTCACCAATGGAAAAGAGGGCACGAGGGCATTGGTGCAGAAGGTACAGAAGATGAGGGAAAGACGGAGACAGTATGAATGGTTCAGTAAGCGTATGACAGGCAGTCGGGTCAGACTGGTGGAATGTGGGCCACAGAGGAGCTCATGACAGACAGGACGCACATTCTCTTTGACCCCAATTACCAGAGGTGTTTCTTTCCAGCAGCTAATCTGTGGCGTACAGGGTGGCCCCCCTCCCCTGTACTGCAGAGAGTTGCTTTTCCAGCATGTTGTTTTCCCCACAGAGTTATGGGGGATGACACAGTTCTGCTGATCACGATCTTTCTGAAACACTTAGCAATCAAACTAGCTGTTTTAAGTAGTCTTAATTAGTGGACTGTCTCAATGTGAATCTTCATTACTGTAAACCTACAATTACTGTATTTTATCATTAACTCTGTTTTTCAGTTTCTTATGATCTACAATAGTTTAGTTTATCCCCCGTGAGGAAATATTGATAAATGTTTTGAGAACCCAATGTGGTGCCTTTCGTGACCATAAAAAATTAAATTGATCATTTTACAACAATCTTCTAACAAAGATAGAAGAAGCATTTGTGCTCAACTAATTACATGATGTATAAAGATTTATTGATGTCAAAAACTTTTGACAGACAAAGCATAGCCTGTATGTTTGGAATGTCTGATAACAACCAAATAAACATTACATTCTGCTTCTCAACACACATTTAACGCAAAAAAAAAAAAAAAGTAATTTTCTATTGTTCACCGTTTTTAAAATTGTAAGTGTTGGACTGCTGCAGAAGAAGTCCTGGACTCTTGGGCTCAGGAAGCCTTCAATTTAAAAAGACATTGTTTATGGTTAAAATAACCTCAGTTTTAAAGTGAACAGCAAGTTGTGTGTGTTCTGAGTGTTTATGTTGTGAGATGATCTGACCACCGTCTCTCCTTATTGCTCTCCACAGAGACCCTCATGGACTCCACCACAGCCACAGCTGAGCTAGGCTGGACAGTCTACCCTGTGTCAGGGTCGAGTGACAACAGCGTAAGTGACTTTCTCTACTTTCACTAAGTTCTGTCTCTAATAAAAAATGATTTACTTTATTTGATTAATAACACAATTGTGAGTCATTTGAGTGGATTTTCTCTGCGTGGTGGCTTTTGTTAGAACTGTTGTTGGTAGCCAGCGTTTTGGTTTCTCACTCTAAGGTTAAAGATCATTTAATAAGCCAGCTGGCTTCCCGGAGTGAGATAAAAAGAATCAGACACAAAGATAAAAGCTAAGTTATATAATTTATAAATATGTTATTTAAATTTAACACTGCAAACATTTCATTTCTTTAACTATAAATCCACATTTTCAGTCGTTTGAAACAGAAACATATTCTTCGTACATTTCAGCGCTAACTAGCTCCATTTTCCTTTCATCTATTTTTCCATAAATAATCCAGGTTTTGTACTTTTTGGCCTGATCTGAACTTTATGGTTCACAACACAATATGAATCTACAACCATAAACATAAAGCTAAATACGAGTGTTCATGTACCGGGCCAGAAGCTTTGTGTTAAATGGGCCCTGTTGGTGTTTGATGCACAGTATTTCCACATGTTTTGCCAGGGCATTGGTTGTTCCTAGCCACATGCAAGCCAGGCCCACTTAAAGCCAGCCAAAACCAGAGTCTCAGTCTCCTTCAGTTTTTCCCCACCACAAGATTTAGACTTCTTAAAATGAGTCCAAAAAAGAGAAAAATGTTGTAGACTTATTTGCTGGTGAATTTCAAAAAGCCACTGCCGATTTTATTCAATTATTTATGCTTCTGTGGTTTGTATTAAAGATGGTTTCAATTACTCTCTATCGTACTGTCTTTTGCTCTAAAAAGCAAAAAAAAAAAAAAAAAGTCAGCATAGAAAACTGGCCTTCAACAGTTTTATGATACAACTTCAAAGTTGTTCAGAAGTAATTTAGAACAACTTCATCTCTTCCAACCTGAGGGCACGCTGTCTCCTCGCTGCTAATTCCTACAATCAATACCAAAGCACCAAGACGTCTGGTTTCCTTTTCTCTCGCCACTTCTGGATCCAATCTACGCAGATTGAGCTTACGCACTCACATACCGACTCCGAAGACAGTTTACATCACATGTTGCTTTCATCTTTGCAAAATTTTAGATTCAGCAAAACGTTCACTCAACCCATTATTCACAATACGTTTATTACTGAGTGAATTTAAAAATTAAAAGAAGACCTCAGAAGAGTTCACTGATATTTTGTACCATGAATATGCCTACTCTAACCAACATGACGTAAAATAGTCCTAACATCACACTAAAGATCTTCAAGCTCTTTAAGAATCATCGCTGTTCCAGAAATGTGGTTTTCTGCCTGATTCTACAGTTGTTATCTTTGTCAGATCAAATATATTCAAATTCAGCTCTACTGACTTTCAATGACGACTTTCGACTCGAGATCTCTCTGTGCTCCTTTCTTAAAACCCCCAACTACAGTTAAGACGTACCCCTCTCTTGGTGTGCACTGAAATGTGACCAAGTGCCTAAGCCCCTGGATTTAGTCAGGTATAGGTTGGCCTTATCAGCGTGGGCACTGAAGTTTTATGATGATATGGCTGAGCTCAAAATCAGAGTCCATCGGAAAGTGAAGAGTGAGCGCTGTGGAGATTGCTTGTCCCTTATGGCCCAGGGCAACAGGTGTGGAAACAGAGCCTGTTTTCCTGCTCAGTATAACAGCAAGAGGTGCTTTACAGAAGCTATTGTCTTACACTCACATATGCATGGCTTCATGGGCTTAGCCGGTGGATCAGTAACATCCAGCGGAGCACCGCACCAGCAGTTGGCTTTCACTGCTCTGTAGAACTTCATATAATATACCCTAGCTTGGCATGTGATACTTTTCGGCACATTGGAAAAGCAAACAAGTAACAGTGTGGAATTAAGTCTGAATGTTATGGCAGTCGGTGCTATTCCACTTTTTTTTTCACAGGATATTTGAATAATGCCTATCAAATTATTAGTTTAAGAATTTCCTCCAAATACAGCTATACAATCTCTGGTAGGTTTTAGTGATTTGTTTAAAACAATATTACACTTGGACTTGTGTAAATCAAGTTTTATAACCCTCTCTCCGTATAGCCAGGCAGTTCTTCCTTTTAATTATGTATAATGACAGCCAAACTTAGGTTGTCTCCGAGCCAGACAAGCAAGACATCTTTATAATTCTTGATGGCAGTGTTGGAAACGTTCAGAACCAATGTTATCTTTACCAGAACAGAATTTCACCTGCAGCAGATCTTGGAGTTTACGATATTCTGCGATTCTGGCAATAAAACACACGTATTAGTTGGCTCAGTACACCCACACGGGAAAGTTGCTGTAGTTATATTAGTTCTACTATCATGTAGACGTGTGGCTCAGGGCGACTTTGTGAAGCATCAACCTTAAGTGTGCTTTCACATAGAGCATTATTACAACTATAATAATAAAAAAATACACTGTACTAATTACTGTACACTGAAGAAAGTACTACTCATATGCAGCGTAATTAACAGTAGTGTCAGTGAAGTAATTCAACTGTCCTGACTCAGTGAGAATCTGCTTTGTGACACGAGGTTAAAATAGCCAGCTAGCAGAGCAAGGTTAAGTGGACAGTGTTTCCTTCTCAAGTGAAACTGACAGACATGGGAACATCAGGTCAGACCTGCTGACCCACTCGCTGCTACGCTTAAGTACTCACAACTGCAGCCATTTAGAAATAGGCGTATGGCCGCAGGCAGCACAGAGCTGCTGTGGAAGGAAAACTGAGGTCTCCTGCATAGGCGGAGAACATAATGAGGTGGTGTGTGTGTGTGTGTGTGGTTATCATTATAGATGTGTCATATTGTGCTGTACCAGGATATATCTAGTGTCACTCGGGGACACACAGCCGAGTTTTGCAGAAAGGCAATAATCAGCCCATGTTGTAAAACTTGAAATAAATCAGCTGTGATTTATCAAAGATTCTGTATTTTGTATTTAAACGTCTCTTGAATAGGATTGAGGTTGTGGGCATGTGTGGCAGACCGACATAGAATACTTTTTCATTTTTCTTTGCAAGAAATTTGTTTAACTTATTTCATTGTATTGGACTCAACTGGGATTTACTATAAGGCGACCACTAATGCCGGGATTCACAATTAAAGTTGGTGAAATTATATTTTGGGAATTATGCAAAGAAATATGCAAACATAATCCACATGTAGCTTTGTGGAATGGGGGTGAAAGATGGGATTGTTCTTCTAGTTTCACATGTTGTGCATTAGTAGTGGACGGCAGTAATTGGAGTTGACTGCTGTAGACAGTTCTACTTATGTCTGTGTGTGTGAGTCTCTCCTCTCTGTGAAGCTTGGTCTCCTGCAGGATTAGGCTCCCATGGCCTCTCTCATAGTAATTGAATGCAGAGAGTGGGTGTCATTTGTCCTCTGTCCCTCTAGGGAAGGCTCTCTTGCTCTGACAGATTTCTCACAACACCAAATGGGGCGAATGTGCCCCGGGAGTTTTCAGCTGGGTCTCTCTCTCCCTGTTTTTGTGTGAATAATTTATTTACTTCTGTCAGCGATAGAGCGGTGATATGTAATGTGTCTCTGGATCTCGGTGCTAGTTCAGGTTAATTCCAACACGGTAAAGACAAGACGTGATAAATACACAGTTCTTGTTTTGTCAAAGCAATGAAATCTCAGAGTGTTCTGACAGTATGTTCACACTACGACTTGACCGATGTGTCGCTTTATTCTGAGTAGCTGTAGGTTTTTGAACAGGCTTTTTCCTACTGTCGTCGTCTTGTGTAGCTACAGAACTGTGCAACTGTGCGTCGGTTAACTTTATACAAATGGCACATATTCCCCTGTGTATTGTTGTTCACAGGTTTTCAAAGTGCTTGGCAGGCAGGTTGTTCCAACAAGCATCTTGCAGAACTTGCCACAGTTCAGTTTTCTTTATGTAATGCCAGGCTGACTACATGATGTTGAGATCAGGGCTCTGTAGGGGCCACACCATCTGTTGCAGTTCTCCTTTTTCCTTTTCCTTGTTGCTGAAGGTAGTTCTGTATGACTCTAGCTGTGTATTGGGTCTCTTTCATGCTGTAGAATGAATTTGAACACCTTCCTTATGGTATTCTCTAATGAACAAGAACAGTTTTTTTATTCTGTATTGTCATTGTCAATAATAAAATAACCCACTTTTTATCAATAACAAGGCAGAAAAACCATAAAATTACCTCTTAAATAATTGTTGGCTGCAGCAATGGATGCAGTCCTTTGCTTTGGGTTTTATTTTTCCTTTAGTCTTCCAAATAACAGTTTTACAGTGCTTCAAACTGCTTTGAATGCCTGTAATGAGCGTCAGAGGCTCTTCCACTCGCATTAGACAGACATATCTATTTATCAAAAATGTGACTGCTTGGTGACGACCATTGTTCACGAGGAGTGTAGTTTTGGTCAACTTTTTCGCAGCCAGCAAACCCTGTGACCGTCTGTGCTTTGGCTAGGTCTTCCTGCTCGTGCAGATGTACAGGAAATTGAGAATTCTCACAGCTTGATTGTGTTGCTTGCTGTATGAATGCATTGTGAGAACATTATAGCCCCAGCAGAGCAATATATCGGGTGACAGTCCAGCAATCGTGTGTCTGCTTGGCTGCTTAAATTTGCCTGACTGTCCTTCAGAATGGATATCCTTCATCATAAGACCATTCTCAAGGTTTCTATACAGATTTTGTTTAATTTTTGTGTTTTCATTTAGGCTCAGTGTTTAGAATTTGTTGATTTTTATCTTTTGTGTCAGTGTGAATGTGTTTAATCCCCATAAGGCTGTAACTGTGATTAGGGTGTCTATCCAAACATTGTATGTCCCTGAGCATTTTGCTGAACTGTTCTGTCCTTGCTCACTGTAAACCTTTGATTAAAATCTCAGTTCAATGGACAAGATTTAAATATGAAGCAGCACTAGTTTACAGTAACTCCTGTATAATGTGTGCTTACAGAGTGGTTTGGTAATCAGTTGCATAAGAGAGGCCCAATGAGGAATAAGACCTGGACCTGACTTCTGTCATTGTTTGGATTTGTGAATGAAGCAAAGAGCTGAATTGTCTCAGCTGTAGGTGTAACTCAAGTCTATTATTTAGCCTTGATGGCGTGTTCCTCATGGCTTTACAAATAAAGCAGAGACCTACTGTCATGGAGATGTATGAATTACAGGTCCGCTGAACTTCTCTCTCTCTCTCCCTTCTGGAGATATTGATTCTGAACTTCATTCTCAGTGAGCATCACTGAACTGTAGCACCTCATATAACTCCAGAGGAAGAGAGGAGCAGCTGACATATAGCACTTAACTTGCCCTGCCATAATCTATTTTCAATTTAGACAGGTATTGTGTGTAGGACACGTGTCTCTCAGCATTGCTACTCTACCATTACATAATTAAAGTAGCTTCAGCTCGCTGCCTGGTATGGGAAAATAGTTTTATTAACATAGTAGAGATAGTGTGACAAGAGCTGGAGTTTAGTTTAAATGACGGGAAGATAAGGTACAAGAATTTGTTCTGGGAACAGTATAAAGACAGTTACATATAATTTAACATGCTTTAACCAAACAGCAAATCTGCTTTTTTATCAAACATTCACTGAAAACTTCATCATTCTTTTTAATTCAGATTTTGCTGTAATTGGGAAAATGTGCCAAGACCATAAATGTAACAACTGACTGTTATGATAATATGACAGACTTAATAAAGATGTGATGACGGTTAATTGAAAACAATTGTAGTTTTAAAGCATCAGATTTCACACTCAGGTATTTGTCTTAGTCTGGGTAACACCCAACAAGTTAAAACAAACACAGAATTTTATTTGCCACTTTTAAAACCAACAATTCATAGGCAGGACTCTGACGAGAGCAATTAAAATGTAAAATGGTGCACTTTTGTTCAGAGATGAATGCACGTTCTGCTACACGTTATTGGATTTTCATTATCAAAGTATGTTTGTTTGCGCCATTTCTCAAAGGAATGAGGCGCAGCCACTCTTCCGTGAAAGCCCTTTCCTCGTTGTTCATCTTGAAGTGGTGTAGTTTTGCGTTTAATAACTGTAAAACACTACAATATTTCAGAACTATAAATGCCTTTAGTTATTAGAGAGAATGACTTTGATCATGCTGCTCTTAAATATCTGTTTATTTTCTCTTCTACTGATGCACCATTTAGTGTACTCAGCCCTGTGGCTGTTGACTTCCACTCTCAGAGAACTAGAAAAACAACATTTTGCCAAACATAACAGGATCTCAGCAGAATAAGGTGGAGTCTTGTTTCCATTATTATCTGAAGGCAGCTCATCCCCTCTAACTAATCCATCTTGACATCCACCGCCAGCGCTACCTCCACCTTCTGTATTTAAAACACATGACCACCTTTTTCCAGCGTTCTCAGTAAAGAGCCAGGGGAAAAAGCTGTGAGAATGAAGACGTTTCTTCTAATTTCACACTCTGTGCTTGATCGTTAGGCTCTTATTATGCCCCATTTGCTTCCCTCCACTGGCTGTGATGAAAGCGGGGCAAAGAGGCCATGACAGGACAGAAAGGGGCCCTCCATCAAAACACATTTTGTTTGGGGTCTTTTTAGCCTGGTTTAAACCCTTCCCCCCCAGTGCCAACACTTTCCCCTGCAGTGTCCCCTGTCTGTATCCCTCATTAGGAGCAACCCCCACCTGTCTCCACACTCATTTTATTAAACTGCAATTGTTCAACGCTCTGTGCTCAGTAGAAGTGGACTGTCCACTCTTGTTTAATTGGCCCACGCCCTCCCCACTGCTCCTCAACAAGTGCGAAGGTCAGTGGCTGCTCATTACATGGGTTCATGATGTCTGCCAGTGCAAGCCAAAAGACAGATATATTCTTACAACACCAACAAGCAGCAGCTTGGATAATCATGGAGTCACTTTTTGTTTGATTGTTTTTAAGCTGCGTAACAGAAATGGTGGCCACACTTAAGCACTTTGAAGTGTTGTAACAGTGTAACTCGCAATGACATTTTGCACGATCAAATTTTACGTTTAAAAGCTAAATTAGCAACTTCACTGTGAAAATATGTAGATTCTTCCAAAGTATATGTCATTTGACAGTTAAAGCAAGTCATTGTGTCATCTGCAAAAGAGGCGTTTTTGACTTGTTTTGTGTACATGTAATTACATCCAGCTGAATTAAAACAGATTTTGTTGTTTGTCAAAAGTTCGTTAAGATTCACATAAACAAAGTATTGTTAAGCTGCATCCTTTTTTCTCAAATGATTGTTTTTGGCTGCACATCAGTCAGTTCTGTTTAGGCTGGCTTTTGTGGTGATGGTTTGGGTCAAGTCAAGCATCACACTTGCAGAGATTAATTAGGGCATGGGAATTAGGAGCTAAAGCTGTTCTAATTAGTCAGAGCGTTTGATAGAACACTGGTCTGCAACAAGAAGGGGTGACTTTCTTCTCCCTACTCGTCAAAATCTGTCAAAATCCTCAGTAAGTGGGCACTAATTTGAGAAATTATATCAGCTGTGAAGTGAAGAGTGAAGGGGGGAGGTAGAGTTGTAGAAGCAGTGCAGAGTGCAGCTGATGCAAAGTGGCTCTTGGGGGGGTTGAAAACAGGATTTGTTTTTTCTTGGCTGAAATGTTGAGGTCAAGGTCATGACCTTCTTGGTGGTTAGAGCACATGGTGTTTAAAGTTGGTTTGATCCATGTCCAAGGGGCAGGAAACCACAGAGGTTGCATCTGGAGCCTGTGCAGCCAGAGTGTGGACTCAAATTGGTGTGCAATATGTGGACTTTGAAGTAGAACAGTATACCCAGAACAGCAGAGTGAAATTTGTCCCTTGATTATTCTTTATATGATTACCGGTGTAATATGATTGTGCGACTGACTTTGATTGTGGAAAATTCATGTCATGTTTCTTCAGTGCTTCTGAAAGAAGCATTCATCGCAACGCCAATAACCTATTACACTATATGTTATGAATGTGTCCTATTAAGACACAATAAAAAAAAATCTGGGCACACTATCACATAAACCAGAGCCTCTCTGCTCTCTGCAAGCATCTTAGCGTTACATCTACAGTTTCCTTTAAAGCATTACAAAAGGAGAAAAGCAGAGTTTCTATTTTTAACATCCGAAAATAATAATTTATTCCAAATTATACTCAAATAAAAACAATAGTACATTTAAATATTCATTTCAGCCTCATGTTGGAAAAGCCAAATTAAGGCTACTGCATGTATTGTATTACACTATGTGACAGGTAACAGATGACACCTGTTCTGTGATCACAGAGCAACTCATCTTATACTGTAGGTTGATCTCTAATAGTGAGGCCTGATGTGTTGTTTCTGTTCTGTTCTGTTTATGTTGTTTATATATCAACTTTGTTTTATTTTAAGCTCAAATGTTTTGGCGAGGAATGTCATTTGTGAATATCCTTGTTAATACACCAGTAATACCTCATGATACGGGACTATGTGCAGGAAAAGCTGGTTTTCATTAGACTCGTTTAATGCAATCATGTTTGATTTCATGACTTATTAGAGTTATTTTGCTTCTTTGAAACCATATATTGAATTTAATAGTTCTCTATCCAAAATATTGCCAGAAGTTGATTATTACCCATAATCAACGTATTATAAAGTGTGCATGAAAACATTCTTGTTATTGCTGCTAAATAGGTATCACTGGGAGCTTTATGGCAGTTTGTATTAATAGGAAACACACGGACCATTTATTGCTTTACAGCTGAATTGCACTTAATTGGATGGATCACTTTAACTATGTACCTCAATTACTAAATGTTTCTATTTTTATAAAATTCTGTATTAAATTAAAACTCCTTTTTTAATAGTGGGAAAATGGAAAAATCTGGTCTAACTTATTCTGTCTCTGGCCAACAGTGGGAGGAGGTGAGCGGTTATGATGAAAACATGAACACCATCCGGACATACCAGGTCTGCAATGTTTTCGATAACAACCAGAACAACTGGGTACGGACAAAGTACATTCGACGTCGTGGTGCGCAGAGGATCCATGTGGAGATGAAGTTCTCTGTAAGGGACTGCAGTAGCATCCCCAATGTGCCAGGCTCCTGTAAGGAGACATTTAATCTGTATTACTATGAATCCGACGCTGACACAGCCACCAGAACCTCACCGGCTTGGATGGAGAACCCATGGATCAAGGTCGACACCATCGCAGCAGATGAGAGCTTCTCCCAAGTGGACTTGGGAGGCAGAGTGATGAAAATCAATACTGAAGTCCGGAGCTTCGGCCCAGTGTCACGAAATGGCTTCTACTTGGCCTTTCAGGACTACGGTGGCTGCATGTCGCTCATCGCTGTTCGTGTCTTCTACCGAAAGTGTCCTCGTATTATCACTAATGGGGCGTTGTTCCAGGAGACACTTTCCGGGGCCGAGAGCACCTCCCTGGTGGCCGCAAGGGGTGTTTGCATCCCTAACGCAGAGGAGGTGGATGTGCCCATTAAGCTGTACTGCAACGGAGATGGAGAATGGATGGTACCCATTGGACGCTGCATGTGCAAGGCTGGAAACGAGGCAGTGGAGAATGGGACAGTTTGTCGAGGTACGTTTTGCTCTTTTCATAAAAGACTCTTACAATGGTCACGATTAGAAGTGTTACAGTGTAAGCTGTTGCAATGATCTGTTCAATACTCTTCAATTAATATTACAGTTTAGGTGAGTGAACAAAAGTACAGCATGGACCAACTCATTATATTTCCAAACCGCTCACACTCTTTATTTTACAAAAGAACTAAAAGGAAACACGTCTATCTAGGGTTTCAAAATGCATTGTTTACTTTTGTTTTTGTGACTGCCATGAAAAAAACAAGGGAGTTGTTCGCCACAGGTGTTTGGTTGCAAATCACGACAGCTTATCAGGGAGGAAAGTATTTGTTACTTTACCTCCACTGGATGTAAGAAACTGCTTTAAATGCATTCTTTCATTACAGCATGACATTTATTTATTTAATTTTTTTTGGAAGCTAAAATAAATTTTGCCTTTCCCCAAAGAAAAGCTCTGTGCATATTTAACAGAACTTAACAGAAATTCATAGATAATAACTGCAGTTTTGAATCTATCTGTGAAATTTCAGTGCTAATCTTTGGTTTGTAGATTGCCTCCTTTCATCTATGACAAAGAGGATATTTTTCAAAATTGCCTGCGTTTTCCTATCAATTGGAATCCCTCAGAGGAAAATTGATTTGGCTTTTCAAAACATCAATGTACCCAACATTTACCTGTGCCATGCCCTATTCGCACTCTGGCAGGTGGTATTTGGTCAACGTGCTTGGAAATCTTGATCACTTGAAATGACATGACAGTGTGTAGCCTGCAGACTGGAGCCGTGCTGCTTAAGCCCAGCACAACAAACCACCCACCTGCGTTTCAGATTGGTGTGTTGCAACCCCTCTTATGCGCGCCTGTAATTACAGCACATCCCCTGGTGTCTGTGTGCTGGGAGGGGAAATGTGATGGGTGCTGCCTCACAAACACTGCAAGGCCTGTTCAGTGACTACTAATGAGGACAGCAACCAGCTCCTCCTTAAAGAATACAAGACAATGAGGCACGTGATGATAGTTCTCTGCTGTATCAAGCCACCCTGAATCAACATCCCCACATAATTACACAAATCTGGTTGTTTTCTGACCTACATGTAATCCACTGCATGTGCCAGATTGGAACATCTCAGGGGTGTGCTTATTCATAGTGGTGTTTTGTGCTAAATGGGATTATACAATTAAATGCTGTCCGCTCAGCTGAGAGAGCGTGGTGATACAGTTCATATCCCGCAGTGCAGGGCATCATACTTGAGTGAAAAGGTGTAGCTACAGTATGGAGTTTTTTTTCTCACCTCCTCCCTACAGTAGGTCCACAAGTGGCGGAGCTTCTCTACCTTATCAGCCCACTGTGGTAGTGATAGTTGAAAATTTGAGTGCTGCAGGACACGCAGACAAACTGCGATCCTGACAGAAGCATATGTACATGTACACAGATATTTATCTCTCTCCCTGTCACGTTGTCCTCTTTGATCGTGTGATAGAGTCACTGAATATTAAACTTTCACAAGGATGCATTATCTCAGAGTGCAGCTGTGAAATGCAACAAAAAGCTATGCATACAGATGGATTTTTCTGGCTCCATACAATAGTTATGAGACTCAGCTTGAAGAACTGGCAACTGTGTGTCTTACAAAGATAGAAGATAAAACCATTACATTTTAGAAGGGTATTATTATGTGGTTCTCATATCATTTGGAAACATTTGCTGATGGACGGCTGCCATCAGATGGTCTGGTGTCTAGTCATCTTTAAGAATACAGTGGTCAGCCACCAGCTTCAAACTGCCAAGTTATATAATGATTTGATATATGAAAGCTGCGTCTTGAATGCCGATATGATGGGGTAATGAACTGATTTATTTGACCCGAGAGGTGTCTTTAAAGAATTTGTAAGATATCCTCTTTCATAGTAGGATTGTGGAACCACAGAGACAATAAAGTGCAGCCAAGATGAAAGAGACTATTTGTACTGTAATATTAATAACACGACCAATGCTTTGTTCCAGCATCTCCGCAACTAGAGGTGTAATTACGCATGTAACAATTAAATCCATGGCAGGGATCCCTGGCAAATAATTATGCTGTCATGAAATCTGTCACAATATTGACAGTAGAGGGGGGTGCTTACATCGAATTGCTGAGGCCTTTTTCTCTGAGACCGTCTTACAAGTGAGATTAAGTTTCAGCACTAAGACATTCGGGGAGTGAAGGAACCACACCAGGGTCTTTCAGCAGAGCCGGCCCTAAAAAGAGAGATCTGATTTCCCTTCACAGCCTTGAGGAGATGGTGCACCACAGAGACACACGAGGTCCTGTTTGGCCTTGCTGTTCACTTCAGAATGAAAAGCATTCTCTACAGTGGGGCACAATAAGAGCCATGTTCATGGGTGGAATTGCAAACTCACTTAACAATGCCCATGTGGGTCTTTTCACTGTAATCTGATCATCTAACCCCATGCTATTGTGAGTTCAAGGGTCTCGACTGTGGGAGCATGGATTGTGTTATGGAGCAGTGAAGATGGAGTCACAGTGATACGATGATAATAAAATCTTGATTGATGTATTGGTTAAGCTTTTGTTAAGACAGTCAACACATGACATGACATGATGAAATGTTTGCCATTCTACAAGTTATCGTATCACATTTTATCATCTAGAGAATCGTTTTATTCTAAAATTTCATAATTTTTAAAATGTTTGGTTTCTCAGGCAGTCAGAAAGTAGTTTTAAGTCACAATTAGATGAAGAACGTAGAATATCAATATAATACTATATATAATTTAATAATCCCTCTTTTAATGTTAGTTCTTGGAAAGGTCTGCAGCAGTAGTAGTCTGAGTAGTAGCTGTTTGGAAACAAGGTTCCTGCAGAGTAATACGATTAGAGAGGAAAGGCTTCAGTAATTTTTCAGCCAAATGTGGTTGTAGATAAAGAGAGCTAGGGGGATCAAGTGCAAAGGTAGGTGCTGGGCAGACATGATTGGATAGACATGCTTGCATGGAAAAGCAGGGGGGAGGAGGCAAAAGCAGGAAATGAGTCCCCCTAACCCACTGTCAGAATCCCAATTATTGCAGTCTCTTCGTCTGGAGAGGGTTTAAGGATGGAAATCAGCGTAGCGCAGACAAATCCATGCCGCTGCCTTTATTTCCCTCGGTGCCTCTGTCTTTAATGGCAGCTCTAATTGACTAACAGTGCACGTGGGGAACAACCACACTGATGACTGGATGACTGTCCTGGGCGCTTGAACAAGACACAAAGCAAAACAAACACACCCCCTCAAGGCTTTTGCTGCATTGTGCATTGTGAAAACAAAAATGAAGAAATGTTTGCAGTGGGCTGCAGCGAGAGAGAGAGGGAGAGAGTGTGAGGGAGAAAATAAGAAAAAGAGAGAGGGAGACTAAAATGTCAACAGTCTGCCTACACAAAAGCCACATTTATACTCTTAGACTGATGGCTGCATCGGCTGCTTGTAGGAGCTTTTTAGTTAAGCATAAGGAATACAAATCAGTGCCTGAACAGATGTTCATTACTGCAACATTTGCCTGTTAAATGGCATCATAGACAACATGACTTAATTTATGCATCACAGGAGCCATCACTTAATTTCCATTACTGATCTTTCATTTAGACTCAATAAAGGGGCTGTGATTTGTGTTTGATAGAGGTAGCTTTGGCAGTCTTTATACAGCGTAGGATGTTGAAACAGCAGGAGATGAACAGGCAAACTTTAAGACATGTCATTCGGTCCTCAGAGGTCACAGGGAGCATTCAGGAGCCTTTATTCCCTCTTCCCTATTGTGATGTGATTTCAGTATGGCCAGGTGTTGTTTTTTCCCCCTGTCTGCCCGTGTTCTTTTTCTCTGTCTGTTCTGCACCCTGCACACATCCATACAAGGAGGAAACAAGAAAAAGAAAGAAGGGGAGTCTCTAATGAGAGTAAAGAGAGATTCTTTACAGACACAACAAGTTCTTCTAAGGTACCTTATAGTCGGTGCACAAATCAAACTATAGTAGACACTCGTGCACACATACAGTAGGATCGTTGTATTCCCACACACTTTGTCATCCTCGTTTTCACTGCACATTCATCATATGTGGACGTGATAACGTGACCTGTGATCCCTGCGAATCTCCCTGAAAACAAAGATCATGGCCTGTTAAGCCTGTAAACGTTTTCCACATGTTTTTGCACATGTCGGGCTCCGCTCCATATGCCCCTCTGTTACACTCCTCATTATCCCCCACATCTTTTGAATCTCAGGTTCCGACAGTATGACCTTTTATAGTCCCATTTCCTCTTTTGTTGGTATTATTGGTCATCTTACCAACTGTAAAGTCTTCCTGCAGATCTGGTTCTTCCTTACAACGCCTATGCCTGTCTCACCCTGAGCCGTGAGATACCAGAAAGCCTGATGACCACAGACAGTTCTGGTGTTTCTCCAAGAGAGTAGAGTAGGTAACAACCCTGAGACCTTATGGTTTTGTTCGTGATAAATTTCCCTTCGACAGCCCATCCTGACACTGAGGAAATGAGAGCCGTGCACTGTATAGAGATCCTTCCATATGTGCCTCTCTTTTCTCATCAGAGGAACGGCCAGGGCTTTGTCAAAACATCCCCATGTGCTCTCTCAGATGTCCTCCATTCGTGTCCTGTTAGAGGATTCCAGTTGCTTTCTCAGCTAAAGGAGGCTGATGGATCAAGCATCTGTCTGGGTAAAAGATGAGAAACAATCAGGCTCACTGTTAAAGACAAGAATCCCTCTCGAGTATCAGTGACCTTGTTTTCCAATGATGTATTAGAACTCGGTCAACATTAAGGGAAAATTGTGGCATCTTGTGTTGTCTGCCGTTGACCTACATTAGAGCTATTCTAAAAGTGAAAGCGGAGAGAAGGCTTGTCCATTCCTGGCGTCGGACTTCACATGTGCAGTTTGTGGCACTAGTATTCAAAAGATGAGCACAGTTGTTCACACACAGTTAACCTCTTGGTCATTCACAAAGACTGAAACGGTCGAGTCTAAATTCTGCTTCTCACAGGTTGGTCATGCAATGTTAGTAGTATTACACTGCAGCAAAAGATAGTGTTACTGTACACATAAAGGTGCTTATTGTGTGTGTGGGCTTGAGCCTCTTAATGGTAAGTAGAAATTACAGAAACATCTGCTAGTCATATAATTCACCAGGTGTTCATCGTATAGCCGATCAGATCGTTGAATTATTTGACAGCTTTGACAACAGCATCTTATGTAACTGTATACATCCACACTGCAATGGCCCGCACATAGACTTGGCACTAGTACAGTAAAACACAGAACAGACGCATCAGAAAATGGATTCTAAAAATAAGCAACATCACCCACCAACAAAAACCTCTCCCCTGATAAACTTCAGGTGATTAAAGATTAAACAGCTGCATGAGTGAGGCTGAGAGATGGAAGGGTAGAAATAGATCAAAATGGAAACGCAAACGGTAGAGAGAGATATTAACAAGGACATATGAAGATCCTGGATTTCATTCTCTGCTTCTCCTCTTATCAGTGTTTTATGCCTCACCGCCCATCAACATGCTGCACTAATAACCACGAGGGATCATCTCCTTTGAGCAGTCTAAACAGACGACTGCACAGGAAGAGAATTTGAATTCTATAAACTTTCTAGCTCCTGTATTTTTTTATGCTCATGTTGTGGCTTCGATCTAGGGATTACTTGGCTGCACCAAGATTTCCTGATACAGCTTCTTTCGAAAGGAAAGTGTATCATTTCCTTCTCAACCTAAAAATAAGGTCATTTTCTTTATCTGCATGTTTGTACATAATGTTGCTATACAGTATGTAAAATAAGCAGTTTATATTTCGTCTACAGTGATAATGACATACAGTAGGCTCCCTCTAATGTGGGGTGGATAAACATTTAACATGTAAATTAAAGTTTTTTGTTGCTGTACATCTGCCAGATTATCTGACGGACTGTGTGGGGTTCTCTTTACTTCGTACCACAAGTCAGCAGGCACTGTAAATCTCTGCGCTGTCGATATATCTTTCTTTCAGTGTCATTAAGATAAATGCCTGCACAATAATTACCTAGCAATCAACATGATTTAGATTCTGAAAGTACACCGTGCTGTTCTCAAAGGAAAACAAAAAGGCTGAGTTCAATGAACAGCTTATTCCAGTGCCCGAGACCAAATACAAAAAAAACAATAAACACAAGGTATCCTTGGATTGAAGGGCAACAACTCCGTAAACCTCAGTGAATCCCTACGAGATGATCGTGTCCACACAGGCCGTATCCAGCCACTGGGGCCTCTGCAGTGTTTGAGCAACATCAACAACCAAATCAAGTAGTTTATATTGAGATTTATTTGACTTTGGGATTTAATTCTGAAATGTTTAGAAATTCCCTGGCTCATGTCAACTCAAAACTTGGATGGCGGCATAGTAAAGGTTTCTGTCATCATCCTCCCCGGGAGACTTCCAAGTTGTGTTTAAGTTTGAAATTGAACACATGCCTCTAAAGCTCCGTCAATGCTAAGTTAAGCTGTCTCCTGTTGAGAGCCACCACTGTAGGATCCTACTTTGTTTTCTTTGTCAGGTTAATATCTGTGTGCACCTCACTGCTTAGTAAATGCAGGTGAATAATATCCTGTATAATAGACATATCGCTTATCAAGTGAGTTATGATAACTCATACATGTTTGGAAGTCAGTGTACAGGTGTACTCGGTTTGATCTTTGTCCCTTGATGGTGCTGTCACCAAAACCTTGAATGTCTGTGCTGCATTGTGTGCCAATAAGTAGGTTTTGAGATATTTCACAGGATATTAAAATTGATGACCAGCTGGTGATGCTAGGTCAAAGACAAGCCAAAATAGCCCTTGCTCCTACAAAATAAAGGCATAACAATGAGTGTGTAAGTCTTTGGTTGATAAAACTGTTGCTTCAGTTCCATATTGTCTTCAGCTTTTTCTTTGAATAAATTTTTTCCTGTTTCCTGTCACTTGTTGTCATTTTGTTTATGATTTTGCTTGTTTATCACAGTACTTAATTAAGGCTGTAATTGTGCAGGATGGGCACACTTGATGCTGTGCAGGAAAACAATCTTGGCTCTAGTGGCCTCGTTTAATTTGAAGCCTGGTTGAGGGGGATGGTGCGCCTTTGCTGCGGGGGATAGATCGGCTTCGTAAATGGACTACTTACAGAATTTTCTGGATGTTAAAACTTTTTACTTCCCCTTGGGCAGCTGCTAAGCAAATAAATTACTCAATATAATGAGCTGTTCCACTCTCCTGTGGAATTCCCAAGCTTTCGACTGAAAGGTACTGTTCGGCATGCTTTTTCTCATTCTTATAACTCTTGTAAAGAACTGGGTTCATCTAAAGGGTAACTTTTTTTTCACACCATGCATCAGGAGATGAAAGGCACATCGTTATCCGCCAGGCTAATCCTTATCTAGTCAGAATATTCCTACCAGTGCATTATAATATGTATCAGTGGTTTATGAGGGGGAATAAACTTCACCCGTTTCGCTGTTCTTCCTCTCTGTCTCTAGGTCTTTGCATTGTGCTTAGTGCTACTTTCCCTCAGTTTACACTGTAAAGCCTTTAGGGATTCTCTGTTTATACAGATTCTTATACAGAGAAGGAGGAGGTGTGACTGTAAACAACTAGCTAATGAGGAGGCCGCTCTGTGTTTTGACTTGTGTGAAGAAATAGCCATTGTTTCCTGTGCAGTTCACAGCATGAGTTAAAGTACAGTGCTAGTATATCATACTCGAATCGTGTTTAAAAATTAGACAGTAATCTCTAAGGTTTTTGTTATGCTGAAGAATGGCTTTTGAATTCCATGTACTTCAAGAACTTACATATTTCTACAGTAGATTTCATAAAATGTGCTGTTTCTAGTGAAATGAACATCTGACTGGTTGTGAGTAAAACATTGAATATTTCCAAGGTAAATCCTGGTTGATGCGTTCAGCTTTGACTAAAGGTCACCTAACGATCACAGAACCTTTAGTGTTTTTTTACTGAAGTATTTCAAACTTGTCAATAAGGCACAATAGATTACTGGAGATCTGTAGCCCATACAAGTATTGGATTTTTTGAACTGACATGAGAAAAATGAGAGAAATGTGAAGGACATTCAATGAGGATTTGATTTAATGTTTAATAAAAACGTCACTGCACTTCAAAGGTCTATAGATTTAATGTACAGTCTATGAGTCAGAGAGACTGAGCAGAGAAAGACAGGCACTAAACAGAGAGCACAGTCAACAGGCTAAACAGAAAAATCACGTACTCAACCCCTCTGAACCGGACATTAACCACCCACCAGTGTTTACTACAAAGCATGGATTGGCCTTGCAGCGTATTGATGCCTGGGAAATGCTCACTTCGTGCTGGGACCAGTGTTCTGGTTTATTGTGGTCATCTCAAGGCTGTGTGGTCTCGACAGAGTTATTTTGGCGGTTTAGATGGGGGAGAGCAGTAGCACATTTTCATGTGCAGAGTGTTTTCATTCCACCCTGCACAACTCAGTATGACACTGTCTCGACACACACCAGGGCCACTGCTGCCTCTCCTTGCAGTACGGACATCTCTTGTCTGTGAAGTAAGAGGCATAAAGAACCGTCTGGAATACATTAGTCAAGGTTATTAATGAGGTTGTTTTGATTCTTCTCTCCCTTTGTTTTAGCTTTTTTTTCCACCATGCAAAGTCATGACTCTGCTAAAGATTTTGGGTGAAACAAAGACCGACGTACCTTTAAATGCCAAGACAGAGCTTGTCAGCTCACAGGGAGACAGATAAGGTTAAAATGGCACAGTGAGCAAGGAAGACGAAGGAGACTTAGAGACAAAGATTGTGATACAGTGTAGGCCTGTATAATGTCTCACTTAACTGCACTACATCATGTTATTCGCTTGTCAAGCGAGTGGATTCCGCTCCTTTTAGAGTAAGATATTAATTGGCTTCGACTCGGGCTGTCAGTAGCGTGTGTTATGGATTTTGTATATGTCTTTGAGAGCTATTTCAAATAAGATTTTGGTAAACAGAGGTATGTCAGAACTTTTAACCACACCATTAAGTAAGTTATATTTACATTAATAATGCAGCAAACTGTCAATTTAGCACTTTAAAGGTTAGTGTGATGACACTGACAATGAGCAGAATGAAATAGTTTCAGACACCATGAGGGATCAAGGCTCAACCCAACCACAGCACAGCTCTGACTCTTTGCAGTGTCTTGATAACTCCTCCTTGTGACCTTCTTACCAAATATAGAAATTCATGTATTGATTTGGGGGTGGGTATTCACAGCATGCCTCCATCACGATGACCTATTTCAACAGATTGCTTGTAGTTTTTTTTTTTTTTTGTATGCTCTTTGTCTTGAGGCTGCAGAAGGAGGAAGACACAACCACATGTTAATAATGGAGGTAGACACAACATAGCCAAGAAACCATTGTGTATTCAAGCCTGTTGAAAACATGATCACATGTCAACCTTCTATGCAAGGGAATCCAGTGCGAGTGCATATTAAAGCATTCATTTTAGTCAAAATGTACCAGAGCATTGAATGTTTATGTAGGCTTCCAAAACCATCAGGTGCAAAGTTATGAGATTCTGTGACTCAACAGGGCCTGCAGGCAGTGTGATTAAGTGTGGATCATTCACAGTGTTGTACCTCATTGCTATTAAATTCTGGCAATGGGGAAAGGGCCAAAAAATGCTTGGCTAAATATGGCTTAAATCCATCTGTGTGTATACCATGCCAGCAAGTAGGCAGCGTTCCCATTACTGAATCACTATGATTGAAACCATGGCTCTCATGTGCTTCGTTATCTGTCAGTATAGTGTTGCAAGAGGGTTGGGCATCAACAGGATCACTGTCATGGTATTCAAGGCAGCTGGGATCCAGGAATTATATTATTGTTTTGATCAAAAAAGTTAGATGACAAGCCTAAACAAGTCACAATTTATCTTTTTGCTTTTCCAAATAACACAGCTGTCCCATTAAAGGCATGCTGCAAGCTGTCTTGCCTTGTCAGTTAATGAATCAGGGTATGCAAGAGGAATCTATGAATTAGACAAAGAATCAAACTAATTAATCCATTGGCCCCTCTTCTATTCTATAAGTTAATTTAAGGATTTTTACCTCAATACAAGTAATTTATCCAGAAGACTTTCTACAGTGGCATTGTCATTCAGTTGGGAGATTCTTATCACCACAAAACCCATGAGAACATAAGTCCTTCCTCTTCCTTTATCCATTCCCTGACCTTCCAGGCAATAGCACAATCAGGCCTTTGTGGGCTCAGCTTGTCTGTCATCTCCATGGTTCTGTTGATATGGGCCTCGTGCTGAGAGTGTGGTCTCCTCATACACTTCACTAAGTGCTGGCTAATTGAGCTTGTCGAGCCAGAACCTGTTAGTGTGCTGATAAGAAGGTATTTCACCTCTTAGGAGGCCCTCAGTGGTTCCCTGCGGAACACGTTCTTAATAGGTCTTCTATCCAGAACAAAACATAGCAGCTAAAAGGTAGATTCTAAAAAACATCTCTGTCTATACCTGATTTGTCACTAACTCTAATCAGAAACTCAATATGTTGCTATTGTAAGTAGTACTACAACTCACACTTAAGTAGTAGTACTTACACTGCTACTAGTAGCAGTGTAATGTTCATCCTTCATACAGGGCACACTCTGACACACAGTGTGAGTGAGGGAATGGGGCAAATTATCATATTAGATAGGACATTAGAATTCTGATACACTTATGAAAAGCTGTTGATGCAGTTTATGCAAAGAGCCCATGAAAATCACCACCCAGGACTGTAAGTAGGACTTTCCTTATTCTTTAATCAATTGCTTATGTCTCTGGTTAAGGGAGTTGGCAGAGGTCCACAAATCGAAGGTCTTGGATGGATGCCTTTCCCATTTCCTCATCAAACTTCCATGCAGTGAAGCAAGACTGTGCATGTGCCTATTTTCTCATTGCCTGTGCCAGACCTGCTGAAATAGTTGTTGCAAATAATTTTCCCTCATTTGTTTTAATCTATTAGGAACAACAGATGATTAGGATTCAGGAAACCTGAACTGTTAAGTCACACATGTTACACAAATTTACCTTTGTCCCGTCTGGCTCGTTTTTGAAAACCACATCTATCTGGTATTCCAGCCAGGTTAAAACATGTGTAAAGACTTTGTGCACATAGTATTTTATCCAGGTCTGTTGTAGTTTTGGTTTTAGTGTAACTGACATGACCTTGACTATCCTTCCTGTGTTAATCATGCTGCATACAGAGTAATCTTCCAGGCTCCAAAAGGCTTTTGGTTGAAGGTGAATTGGTGCACCACTCTCAGGTTCAGGCAGGTTTTCTTCAAGGACCTCTCTGTATTTGGCTGCATTAATTCTTCTGTCTGTTCTGATCACTCTCTCTGTCCCTGCCCTGAGAAGGAGCCGCATCCTGCTGTCCCGCAGAGAGAGTTTTTGGTCACCTCACTGACAAAAGCTCTTCTTTCCTGATTACTCCATTTTGTCAAACTATAAGAAGAGTCTTAGGGGTTCCAAGCTTCTTTCTTTTCATAGGTTTGTAGACCCCTGTGTTTTTACCATATGTGCAAAAGAGGGAATCCATTCCCTTAACAATTTAAAATTAAATTTACCACACAGCAGTAATTTACTAAATTTGCAAACTTACTGCTGCCACAGTATCTATCTGCCCTTTAAATGGCCTAAACAGATATAGATTTATTGAGTCATATCACTGTCAGCTTATGAGTATATACATTAGGTATCCCTCAGAAGGGACTCTACTGCTATATTTTTACAGTACAATGACCTTTTCATCACATCAGCATTAATGTCAAAGATGATACTGCATGTGCTGGCCTGTATGACTATGCCAGATATTCAGTGCTGTAATGTGCACACCCATGCCAAAGGGAAAGCTGTGCCTTGATGAAGGTTGTAGGTTGCATTAAGGGTATTATAAGCCTTTATGTGTGACATCTATTACTCATGGATTTTTGTCACATCATGTTGACAAGGTCCAGAGTACGAGGGAAAATTTCAAGCAAAGTGCACCTTAGAGAAACAAACTATTAGAAAATGTAAATGTGAAACATTAAAAGATTCAAAGAAGACTTTGAAAGAAAATGAATAGGTAAGATTAGGTACATGTTAATAAAAACAGAAGTCTGCAAGGGATTTTCATGTGTAACACATTGCGTCAGTCATACATTGACGTTTTCCTGGCAGTAGACATTTTGCGAGATGAAGACAAATTATTGGTTAACTTTAAAGCAGCAATTATTTGTGTAGTCACATTAACAATTAGTATTATGTCTTTTTGTACCCACCCTCTTGCCTCTCTAGCTTTATTTTGTGAACTCTGGTTAGAAATAAACAAACCATTTCTTTATTTTTCTACACTGCACTTCAAAGTGTCTGCAGCAGCATAGAATAATTTATCATTTGTGTCAATATTGCATATGTCTAAATCAATACTTGGAAAAGAGTATCCCTTCTGAGAACTGCACACAAAGCTGCATCATTTTCATTAGTGTTATGTTATCTGGTAATGCTCATTTGTGTCAGTTTATTGACCATGAAAAAATATAGTTCTCTAGACACAAAGTCATAAGTAAGAGATAAAACATCCATTTTATGGTTAAAATAAATCTCCCTTTAATAGCATATTCACATTCATACTTCAAAGCATTGCCCATTATTCTAATAGAGGAGCCATTTGGTGCAAACCTTGCTAACAAGGGGAGAAGGACTAAAGAATATTCGGGGGAAACTCAGCAGCAGTGGAGTTGCCAAGGTAACAGAGGGCTCGCCTACACCTCCCTCTCCCTGCCCTGCCCCAGCATTGGCCCGATCCCTCTCTGTGTGAGCTGGGTACTTAATTTCACTGACCCCCTGGGTCTGAGCTGAACAGCCTCCATTGATTAGGACAAATGGAAGGGAGAGCAGCCAGCCAAGCTCCTCCTTTATCAGGGTTAAGGATGTAGTCATAGAGGGGGAGAAGACATGGAGCAGGCAGCTGAATAGCTCAGGGATCCCTTGTTTTAGATGAATCAATGACATATTTAAAGGCTAATTAGTCGATCTATTCACTCAGTATAAATTTGCTGGGGCCACCACCTCACTCTACAACCATGATTGGGCTATTTAATGTATTCCACCTCTAAATAGCAGCCATTAAAGTCTTCAAATGAATCTCCTCCTAACAATACCGGCCTTTTCAGGCACAGGTGTAATGGTGCCGGGAAGAGATTTGGGGTACATTTTGCGGTCTTGTGACACATTGGAAATGTGTTATTTCCATTCCTCAGGTATCAGGCGAAATGCTGATATCAGGCAAAATCTTGTTTGGATGGTTTAAGTCTTCTGTGGCATGTCATGGCTTGAATTTTCATGAGCTTATTATCCATTTGACAAGCAGGCCTGATTCAGATCACATGATCAGAGAAGTTACCACTGCCTTGGTGGCACACTTTCACCTAATTTTATTATGAGCAGCTTGCGCAAGCTGTGGGACAATAAATTAAATTGTCATTTAGCTTTTTTCTTTTCACACAAAGCTTTGATATGTTGTCATAGAAAATATTACTTTTAGATTTCTTAGCTATTGAGAGAAAATGACACGATTAAATTGCTTGTTTGGAGACATTTTAGGGACCCTTTTCATTTCTTACACAAGTAATGTCATTCTTAATTGAAGTGTGTGTGCATTCTTCCAAGCATGCCTCATGTGATTCTTTAATGCATGAGTTCGTGCAAAATAGTCACATTACAGCTGTTGTCTTTTTTTCACTCTCTTGTAGATCAGATGGATAATAGAATTCACTCAGGCTCCCTGCTGCCTCATTAAATGCTTGTGGTCAAAAGAATTGATATAATCTTTAATAAATGCACTCCAGGGAGAGATGGTTGGAGATATCAAATCCACCCTATCAACATGATACTTACAGTACAGCTCAGAGTATTGTTTATCTTTTGCGCCTTGTTAGAGGTGTGTGCGTTTCCTGTGTGTCTGTACAGTATAACTTTTCTCACATTTTGTTATCTTACAGCCTTATTACAAACTGGATTAAATTAATTATTTTTTTTTAATATTCTACAAACAATACCCCATAATGACAAAGTGAAAGAAATTAGTTGGAAATATTTGCAAATTTATTAAAAATTAAAAAAAAAAATCACACATAAAAAAGTAGTCACAGCCTTTCCTCAATACTTTGTTAAAGCACCTTTAGAACCAATTCTAGCCTCAAGCCTTTTTGAGAATGATGCTACAACCTTGGTTCCTTCTATTTTTGGGCAGTTTCTCCTATTCTTCTTTGCAGTACCTCTCAAGCTCCATTAGGTTGGATGGGGAGCGTCGGTGCACAGCAATTTTCAAATCTCTCCAGAGATGTTCAATCAGGTTGAAGTGTGGGCTCTGGCTGGACCACTCAAGGACATTCACAGAGATGTCCCATAGCCACCCCTTTGTTATCTTGTCTTTGTGTTTAGGGTCGTTGTCCTGTTGAAAGATGAACCGTTGCCCCAGTCTGAGGTTCAGAGCTCTCTAGAAAGGGTTCTCATCAAAGATGTCTCTGTACATCGCTGCATTCATTTTTCTCTCGACCCTGACTAGTCTCCTGGTTCCTCCCAGTGAACATCCCCAGAGCATGATGCTGCCACCACCATAGTTCACTGTAGAGATGGTATTGGCCAGGTGCTGAGCGGTGCCTGGTTTCATCCAGATGTTTGGCATTCAGGCGAAAGAGTTCAATCTTTATTTTATCAGACCAGAGAATTTAGTTTCTCATGGTCAGAGAGTCCTTCAGGTCAATTTTGGCAAACTCCAGGTGGGCTGTCATCAGCCTTTTACTGAGTAGTGGTTTCCGCCTGACCACTCTACCATACAGGCCTGATTGGTGGAGTGCTGCAGAGATGGTTGTTCTGAAACATTCTCCTCTCTCCACAGAGAAATGCTGTGCTGTGGTTTTTCGTTCTTTATTTTTGATATATTTGCACAGATTTCAGAGAAACCCTTTTCACATTGTCATTATGAATAATGAATAATAATGAATTTAATCAATTCTGGAATAAGGCTGTAACATAACAAAATGTGGAAAAAGTTAAGTGCTGTGGATACTTTCGGGATGCACTGTATGTGTGCATCAGAGGATTACACAGGGACCGTGACAGGATTCAGCACCAGCTGCTCCTTGCAATGCCACCCCCTCTCTCCCTTCCTTCCTCCCATCCTACCCCCTTCCACTGTGACACCCCCCCTTGTCCCTACTGACTGGACAACACGCAGTCCCTTTATGCCACCTGTCCGTCAGCTAGACTGCACCTTGGGGAGCTTCTGTCAGAGAGCTCGGAGCTGACGCTTGCTGCCTTTGTTTGGATTCTGGTAATGTCCCCTCTCCTTCCCCACCCTCTCCCCTCATTCTCACTCACTCTGTCTTGCTCTCTTTTGCTCTCTGAGCTGTCCTTTACAAACACAGACACATGGAAAGACACACACATACAGACTAGTGATTGCCTGTGTCAGCTATTTCCTACATCTGCCTCCAAGCACAAAGGACACCACCGACACTGCTCCTACTGCTACCGCCCCTCTCCCTGCTGGCCTCTCACCTATATTGGCCAGGATGTCAGCTGTTGGTGCTCTTGTGTCTGACAGAAAATTCTGGCTGTCGAACAAGATAGGAAATTGATTGAAATCATCATGAAGGTGATGATAGTTTACAAACTCCAAACTGTAACAAGTTGTTTATTTCACGGACTGGGCAGTGTAATTCATCCTATATTGCTTCTTATCTCTGCCAAGACAATAATGTGAATTCTAGACCAAACTGCTGTTTGTCTGCAGCAGGTCACCGAGGTTATTTAAACTCCATTCGTCCTGCTTCTCCCCTTCTTCTGCCTCCACCTCCACTCATCTTGCTTCTCCCACCCAGTGCCACTGTCATCAGCAGTCTGAGGCTGTGATCAGGGCTGTGAGGTCTGGGTGCAGCCTGTGGAACAGAGTGAGGAAGCTTACATGGCAATGGCTCCTGTTGCCCTAGCAACTAGCTGTCCTTGAAAAAAGGTTGCAGTTGGGGGTTTGGGAGGCCGAGGCTCTGACAGCCCCAGTCAAAACTCATAAAGACTTCAGACACATCAATCTGTGCGTCTAGGTGAGCATGCACTGTAAATAGAGTCCTCTGCACAAACACTTATACACAATAATTTCATCAATCATAGGCTTAGATGAGCAATATGATGTTTGTTAAGGGAGGAACTCATCTTTGCATCCTGTACAGTCTTGCCATGAATGGGTGGGTGTTTCTAGGGATGCTGTGCTATTCACTGCATCCTGTGGCGTAGCAGGTGATCTGTTCTCACGAGGCCGAGGGTGGGTGGTGGCTGGCCGCAATCTTTTGTTTGGTTCAACAATGACAGCTTAACACTCTGACATCTGATCGCTTCTAAGTCTCTTCATTTCCTACCTATCTCAAATTCGAAACAGTGTACACCCATTCAGGTGCTGTCGTATATGAAAAGACAGGGGTACAGTTTTTTTTGGTTGTTTTTTTGGTTTGTTTTTGTTTTTTTCTCAACACCAGAAACACTGCACCATCACAAGCACAATAACTGCTGTTGGTGTTGCATTACAGTGAAAGTTCAATGTCTCTGCTTTCATTTATCGTGCATTGTTAAGCAAAGCCAGACTGCCTTTGTTTGCAGGAGGAGAGCATGCAACAGTCTGAACTGACACGTAGATAAGGGACAGTGCTTGGTTGGGAGACAGCTAGGAGAGGCTAAACAGAAGCTATGGCTGCTGTTGTGTAAACACATTTAATCATTTAAAACACAACTGTGATGTGATATGCTTTAACAAAGCCAGCCTAAATTAGGGCTGCATAGGAATTAATTCTTAATCGCTGTACAAACTAGTTTAGTTTAATTAATTTTGTTATAACCTCTGACTACCATGCAATTCCAACATGTACTCTTTAAGTTACAGCATTTGACTAAATTAATAACCCCCTTTTGAGCACACAGGCTCAATTGGTGGCCAGATTATGGAGGACAACATCATAATTTCAAATTATGAGCCATCATCTGCATTAAGTGACATATTTCCAGCCACAGTAATGACGTGTCATTACACATAATGGAACACAAGGTAGCTAGTTCCAGTGTGATTTGAATCCTGAAGGTTGACAAGCCATCTTAAATGGAGATTAATGTCGACAAAGAGGCCTGCCTCCTGCCACACCTCAGCCATCTGCAGCCCAGTGTACCAAAGGGTCCACTAGCAACCTGATTGGACCCCTGCATCCTCTGGAGAGCAAGCTGTCAAATGATCTGCCTGCATGAAATGAGCCTTTCCGCTTTATTCCCTGCATTCACCCACTCTCTGGCCTTGTTCATGTTCATATGTTATGTGTATATGTGCTGCTTCAGATGCCTGTAATTTCACCATTCCACATTTCTTCTTCTTTTTTATCCCCTGTGCTGAAAAAGTGGGAAAAAAAAGGAGCACAGTGAAAATTCCAGACGTTATTACTGTTCTGGATGCATGGCCCCTTTCATCTCTGTTTCCTCTTCTATTGACAGATGGTAGTTATCAGACAGCATGGAAATACTGTGGTTAAGATACTTTTCACTGATTTTTTTTTCCTGTGGTATTTATGACCTGATGATCATCATGGCAATGTTGTGGTCTTTAACAGAGGGCTAGTCTGCCAGCATTGTTTGAAGCAAGAAGCTAACATTTGCCACATGGAAGTGATCTCCAGTGAGGTGGGGTGCTGTGTGCACTTCACTGTACTTTGCCACTAAAGTGTTGATAATGTGTGTGACTGAAACTATCAGTACTGTATTTTAGGGCATTTTATTACGAGAATATCATCTTCTTAGTATAAACTAAAGTATGTTTCACCATCTTCAGCTTTGCAAATGTAATTTACTTTTGCTGTTTTATCTGTATTAATATTTAATATTTGACTTAAAAAAAAGTAAAAGTGTGAAATGTGTCCTCACACAGATGCCCGCAGTATGTTAATGCCAAGTTAGGGAGATAATGAAATCTAAGTTGAGTCATTTGAAAATTAATTAAGACCAGTTGTTACATGACAAATATTTCCCTTACAGAGTATTTTTATCTGCCGCTGACATTCAGAACAGTGCTCCACACCTCTCTCTGTCCTTGTAAATACCAAACCTTGTGATGGTGAGCCTTGTATATGTGCCACATATACGAGGTTAAGCCCCTGCAGTATGAGCTGAAATTGTCCTCTGGGCACTGGCCAGATGGGTTTATTAGCAGCTTTCCTCTTTATGGTCCTTGCTTATTTATGTGTTGATGTATGTGTATCGGCAGAAGATGGAATGAAATCACCTCTGGGTGTGTGTGTGTGAGAGGGAAAGACTTGTGTGGTCCGGTGTGCCTTGAAGTTTCCTGGTAGTGTGTGTAGTACACGTCTTGTGTGTGTGGGTGCTTTGAGCCTAAACCCTCTTGAGGAGGCTGCGCCCTCGGAGCTCATTTCCCAGGTGTCCCACATTTTCAGCTAATCTGTTGCTCACTTCGGCCCCTAATCTGTCTCAGAGGACAGTGCTGGGAGGATTGGGGATGTGAGCCTTCTGACAACTGCAGAGGGAATGCAACTTACAGTAAAATGGTGTGCACTTCCCAGTCATGGGGAGTGTCTTTGCATATGCTTTGAGACACAAACCCTTACCGTCGGGGTAGAGATGGAGCAGTCGCCTACCAATCATGGGATTGTTGGTTTGATTCCCAAGATGCTGAACCCCAAGTCAATGTGTCTGTGTGCGTGAATGGGTGAATAAGACCCAAGTGTAAAAGCGCTCTGAGTACCAGCTATGCTAGATAGAAAAGTGCTATCTAAGTGCAGCCCATTTACCATTACCATACCCAAACACAATATAAGATGTTTCTATCAGCAAACACTGTAATTCTGGGTCGCACAGATCTGATCTGAAGTATTTCTCCAAAGCTTGAAAACTGGGATTTAGTTTTAAGATTAACATCAAAGGTGGCACCTGAGCTTGTGATGTTTTCCTTTCATTGGGTAAGCCCATGTGTGCCTTCCTCACTTATTTTAGTGGTTTGGTAATGCAGCGGCACCGCCCTGGATCCTCAAAGCTATAGTTAAGTTATAAATAAGTTATACGTTATAAATGCTGAGTTTCTCGAAAACAACCTATTTAAATTACCTTGTGCTCTCCTTGAGTTTAAGCTCAGCCCGATTTACACCTTGTAGGTCATTAGTGGTCACCCTCACACACTGGCACTGTCCTGACTTACAGTGTGAGGAGCCACGCAGAGTCCCAGACCTGTTAATTGCACCAGACATGGAAACCCAGAGGGAGAAATGAATATCTCATTTGTGTGCCAGTGTGTGTGGGGTGAAGCGAATGCCAGTTGTCTAATAGCTTTCACACAAGCTTGATTGAATTAGATGGCGAGGAGGACTGCGTTCCTAATTGAATTGCGGAGACCCTGTGTTGGAAACAGTGCAAGCTAGTGTTCCCTATGGAAGCACTGAGGTGGAGGGGGGCAATCTAACTTGTCCTTCCTCCCAGAACCAGACAGACAACTCGTGGCTGCTCTCCTCTGGACGATCTGTGGGCATGATGCTATTATTTCACGAGCTTACGCTCCACTTTGATATTTAAAGTTCAAAGACTGATGGTCTGTAGCTGTGGTTGTGGGATGTTAGAGGTACCGAGAAAACTACTACAAAAGTTAACAGGTTGCCTTGATCTAATTTTCTTTCCTGAGAAAGCAGTGGTCTGTCTTGTAAAAGAAACACATCTGTTTACAATAGCCTCTGATCTGTCCCCACAGTGATTCATAAAAATAGGTTTTACAGGCAGCACCAAAGCAAGTAGAGGCCCAAACTTGTACGTTGCACGCTGCAGTGGCCTCTTCAGTCACAGTTGAGTACAGGGAAATACCCAGCGTCTGCGCACACGCACAGTTTCTGTGTTACTGTCCATTTTCACAGCTTTCAGCACTTTTTCCTGCTGTGCTCACCAAACCCAGCACCTCGGCGTTCTCTTTTTTTCTGTTTTGTTTTGTTTTTTTCTCATTCACACCCTGAACACCACACACATACACACACCTTGCCTGTCTTTGTCTCCCTTGTCTCTTCTTTAATGGTGTGTTCATTAAATAAAGCAGGTTTGGGAGGGCGGGGGGGTGGATTGGATCCTGAAAAGAGTAGAATGGGGGGAAATGGGGAAGAGGGGGGCCCGGGGATGTGTGTGTGTGCTGTTGTTGCTGTGATGCCCCAGACTGCTGGACAAAGAGTCTTTCTGTCGGCCTGTGTAGATGAGAGATGGTGGTTGAAAAAAAAAAAAAAACTAGAGGGGTGTTGGGGTTGTTGGGGTTTTATTTCCATCAGTAGGTGTGGCCTTAGGCTGAATTACCTGGTATGAGCCAGCTGATTGTCTGGTTTTGACCGCCGCTGCTGATTCGGTCGTAGCAGCCAGATTCACGGGGAATGTTTCCAGTACGGCCGGTCACGTCAGCATCGCTGCTCATGAAAACAGCACTCCCTGCCTTTCTCTCTCGTGCTTGCTCCTCTCACCTAGTCTCTTTTTGTGTGCGTTTCTCTTTACTCCTCAATCTCTTCTCACACACACAGTCACACGCAGACCTTTGTAGCATTCAGATGGTTTTAGCTGGAGGTCTCGTCTTCAACATGCAATAAATCTCTTAGGCTGTAATATTCAGGAAACCTTTGAAACAACCAGCAAATTACCTGCTGTAAAAACTGAGTAGCACTCTGGCACAGTGACTTACCTCTCACAGCTGAAGCAGTCCTTTTTTTTATACAGTCAGCCTAGCAGAAACCCCTAATTAAAGCCTTTATGTCACTATATGTTATTAAAAGTCATAAACATAGACAGACATAAGCAGCTGGAGGCTTGGAATGCATGTGTGTGAGGAAGGTATTATTCAGATTAAGCTTTAAGACTCGATGTTAAATAAAAGTAATGCAATACCTGGTCTTTAAACTATCAAACAACACGGGAGAAAAACTCTCTTACCCCTTTGGGAGACGATTTTAGTTGTATTTTTAAAAATAAGATTTAAGAGCTAATATGTCTGCTGGGTGTCTGGAACCAATTTTAGGTGATCTGGACCTTTTGACACAGCTACCACTGAATTGAATGTGAAGTGTTTATAAATTCTGTTAAAGCTTTTCTCTGTGGCGTTTTTTCTTGACTTATTGCCACGTTTCAATGTTTGACCCAGAATCCACGTTTACACTCCCCAGAGATCAGATAACAGAACGTGACACGTTTGCTTGAGGATACTAATAATATTTATAGAGATTTGTGTTTGTGTGTGTGTTTGTGTTTTAAGTATAGGAAGCAGGAACAACAAAGGTTTTGCTATTGTCAATGAATATTCTGACATGAATTAACTCTTTTTTGCCGGAAGGATAGCTAAAGTTAGAGGAAACATCCAAAACAACAGCCCTTAGCTCTTGAGTTGAGCAAGACTGCCAGGATGGTGATCAAACAGCTCAACAGCAGCAATCTGGGCAGACAGGGAGGTAGGGAATTAAAGCTCTGATCTGTTTTTTAATCACTGCTCTCTGCGTCTCTGCTCTTCTACATCTGACACCAGTGAGATTCAAAACTCTTCTGTCATTTGGATTTAAAATGGAAATTCCCCAAATATTTCCCCCAGAATAATGACCAAGACGTGTCAAGACATATGCTACTTTGTCCCCTTCAACTAGATAAGATGGTTTTCACAAATATTTTTTATAGGGTGTATTTTTTATTATTTTATTTTATTTCTTTTTTGTTAGAAGTAGAAGGAAGCTACATAACGGAGAGCTAGGAATCCACATTTTAAGGAACTTTAATCAGTAGGCACGCGGGTCACGTTAACGATCAGTAGTCGATTTGTCATTAAGAATTACTGAAGTCTTATTCTGTATCCTTCAGCAGTAAATGACCTTTAATGTTATCAGATATAAATTCTCCCCACAATAGACTGGTTTCCACATCCTATGCTGTTTGTACAGTTGCTGGAAACAGCTGCTCTGTTTTACTTTATCAATCAATCTTTGAACATTTACTTGGTGAAATACGTAAAATACCCAGATAATAAAACCTCGAGTAGTAAATCAGACAAAAACATGTTTGTTCTTTACATTTTGATTTCTACAGTGAGTACATAAAGCCTTGTTGTGATGTGGGCATCTGGGATAACATATAAGATTATTCAGTTTTGTTTAAAATTAAGATTTATATAAAACATAAACTTAACAATTACATGCACATATAAAATAATATGTATAAAAACAGTCTAATCATATTTACTATTTACTATAAAAAATTCAAATGAATTGAATGTAAAAAAAGAGACTGTTGCACATTTTTCTCTTCAGTTCCTTTCATACCAAGTGGAACAGATCTTCGTCAGCCAGAAGAATTGTGTCTGTGGCTGTTTGCTGCTTGGTGTGAAAATCTCCTACCAGTGTGTAATCCAGCGACTACCACAGAATATTTAAGTACCGCCACTGCAGTAGTAAGGCACCATGTGGTTTTATAAGTGCTAATCATTTACATTCATTCACTTTCCTCTTCATGCAGATTTAAAAGTCATTGTTCTGATTATTATATACTGTTGCAACACATGCATTCACTGTGGGCACAGTAACGCACTGAATTCCTTGGCTGAAAAACCTCCAGCCATTCCCCACCTCTCCCCTCTTGTCTCTTTGTTTTCAGTTTTACACGTCTCTCCTTCCCCCCCTTCACCACCTCTATGCTGTTTCCTTTGGTGTAGCTCCTCAGAGCGCTGCACTCCCATAGACCTCACTGTGCCGCTGAGGTCCGATCCCAATTCCCCACATAGCTGTTGCCTGGGTCTCATTCATAGACCCTTTTGACTGGCAGTGTGAATGTCCAGGCCTCATGTTTCACTCTGTACCCAAAGCCTTTCCCCCCCATCAATCATGGGAGAAGAAAAACATGTCAAAGGTAATACTCAGTGAAGAGATCTTTAAGATTAGTTCAGTTTCATTTTGGAATCGCTCTCATTGCCACCGATATTTATAATAACAAAAGCGAACCATTAGAAACACACTCAACGTGCTGCTGCGTAACCTTCTGGCACACTAGCATAAACAGAAATGTAAATAAAAATGCACATTCACGTATATCATCTCTTCTTCTGTTGCGCTGAAGTCCTGGCATAATGTGCTTCTAACGATAAACAGATTACCAGTATCAGTAATTCATACTTCCATCCTTTCCACAGTTGTAATTCTAGACACTTGATGTTTATTTATTTAAAAAGTACATTTTATAGAACTGTTTAACTGCATCTTAAACATGGTCTTTTAGTTTTGGTGTTTTATAATTTTACAACTTTTTTAGAGGTTGATAACTTTAAGTTACAACGGATAAAAGGAGCATTAATTACTGAGTCTGCGTACAGTGATGTGTCTGTTTAAAATAAGCATGGGGATTGGACCCGGACTAATTCTGCCTCATGATTTGACTTCCTACAAATGGGGGTTGCAGCTGCAGACGTTTCCATATTCCAGATGCTACAGTCGAGTTGTAATTACTGAAACAGCCTCAGAATGAAACACGGGCTGTAATTTCATTACTTCAGTAAACTTCAGTAAGATTTTAAACTTATACAGAAGATATATGTATGTATGTGCAATCAGTGGGTCAAATGGTTTTAAATATTTGCACGAAAAGTTTATACGTTAAAATCAGCTGAAGATGGAATTATAATAACAACATACAAGCATGTTATGTTAAAACTAAAAAAGCAATGGCAGTAACTGCTGAAAAAGTGTTTTTCCTGTTTAGTTTTTTTATTTAACTCTATAAATTATTAGGCTTTCCACACTGTTACTGAAGAAAAACAACAGCACCGATAGACCTGAGGGTTTTAACTTCAGATCCACAGTGCTTCCAACACGTCTGCCTCAACACTGCAGCATTTTCTCCTTTTATCAGTGGGGCAGGTGGTAGCTGGATTACCTGAAGCAAAACCGTAGCTGATTTGGCCCAAGATAGAAAAAAGCTCTTGACATGGTTCAGGTGCAAATACTGGAAAGGGAGTTATTTTTTTAGCAATGAAGGTTTAAGCAGAATGTGACTCAGGGGAGGATAAGGGGATTTCACAGACAGCTACGTTGGTTTGTTTATCACTGCAATGACTGACGCTTATGGAAACACACTAACCGATTCGCCCCTTATACAGCCTGTGATTCACGATTCACCTGCACAAAGGCAGATACAGGTTTTTAGATTTTAACGGCAACTGCAGTGTGTGTGTGTGTGGGGGTGTGTTTATCATCTTCTTTGCCATGAATGCAACTTTCCTCCCAGTTTTCTGGACAGAAGCCCTTAAAAGTGTTCTTAACAGAAAGCAGGCCGCTCCTGAGGTTTCTCAGGCAGCTAGAGCACAGTAAATAATTAAAAGCAAAAAATCCTATGCTGCCATATCTGCCAAGAGTTGCCTCACATGCAGAGATTCGCTGGTGTGTATTTATACGTCGGGTGGCTCTGACATACAGTAAATCCACTGTACAGTTCTTGTTGCGTGTGTGTATGTGAGGTAGTTTGGGATTCTTGTCACTTTGTTCTGTCTCTAAAACTTCTATTAAATAACGAATAATTATTAATTCATTCATTTTCAAAATTAAAGTGATATTTTTATATATATTTTTATATTTATTTAGTTTTTGCTCTCTGTCTATAATTTAGAAAGTCACTATCTTTGAATTGTTTTATTCAGAAACATCATATCTTAGCTGATTTATTCTTCTGCTCTTACTCCAAGAATCATTTTAACCCAGTGAATTTAATCCACATTCACTGTGTATTCTAAACAAAGTGTTTATATTTTTTGTGGTCCTCTGTTTTTCAGCTTGTCCATCGGGATTCTTCAAGCCTACTCAAGGCGATGAGTCCTGTATGCAGTGTCCCATCAACAGTCGTACGACCAGTGAAGGCGCCATCAACTGCATTTGTCGTAACGGATACTATCGCACAGACTCAGATCCGCTCCAGATGCCGTGCACGAGTATGTATTGCACTAACATTGTTACATATGAACTATAACAATGTTAAAGTACAAAGACATGAATGCGTATTCTTTGTAAGTCTTTGATTTTCTTTATGAACTCTCTGACACATACACATTTCACACCCGCAAGCAGAAGAGCCCCGGGATCAAAGGACAGTGGTAGTCTGTGTAACTCAGAACAGAGGAACCCTGTCAGAGCTGTCCCTCACACAAATGTAGTGCTGACATGCCCACAGTGCGACTGTCCACAGATCTGATCCAGCACACAAGGCTCGGCTGCCCCTCCTCAATATCGCACAGCCCGTACTCCAAAGCAGACCAGAGGTTACTGGGCCAGAGCACGTAGATTTGTGAAGGGGCCGGCACGGAGAATGAGCCCAGGCAAGACTCTCTCTTGTCATGCCAATGAAGCTGTTTGAATTTGAATTTGAATTTGAGGGTGACACTGAGGTTGAGAGAGAGGGAGAGAAGGACGGAAGGATAGACCAAAGCCAAACGGAGCAAGGGAGGGGTAAAGTGTTAGGGAAAGACATGTCGAAAGAAAGGAAGAAGAAGAGGGAATGTGCATGTGAGAATCACTTCATAGAGTGTGGTCTGAGTAAAACAAAACGAGGGTGAGTGAGGAAAAAAAAAGCCCCTTTCAACGTTTTGGTAGTGTTTTTTCCTCACTCTCCCTCTCTGCCTGTTGAAAGGCTGAGAGGAGGGAAAAGATTTGATGGTCTCCAACAAAGGAGATTTGCATAAGCCTGGCTCTGGGAGTCGAGCAGCTGTTGTGAATGAGAAAGCAAGAGCGTCACGTCACCCGTATTAAGCGCAGCAGGGCCCAGCCTGATTAAAGCAAGGGAATGGGCCCATCAGAGCGGCCCGCCAGCTAATGGGGGTGATATTAGTCCTCCTCCCCAGGAAGGAGATGCCAGGGAGGAGTTATGTTTCCATGTAGGAGAGACACCAAGAAGGGCACTCCAATGGGCTCCTTTCCAGAGCCGGAGATCTGTTAATTGCTGCCAATTAAAAAGGAGTTTAAATAAGAAGTGATCGATTCAGATTTAGGATGTTGTGGGCACAGTGGAATTGTTTATGTCATTAGTCCTGGAGGGTACGTCTTCCATAATTAGACGCGCATGGCTGTAAAAGATAAACAATTCTCACTGTTTGTTTGTTTGGCCTGTCACTCAACATGTAGCACCATGTGGAAAGTTTCCACCCTAGCTGCTAAGAATGTTTCAGTGGGAGGAACAGTAGGTTTCTCCCCGCTGCAGTAACTCTATACGAGGCTCCATGAGAAAATAGTCAGGAAGAGATGTTAAGAAAACAGTTGACAAAGTGGACACCAGCGTGGAAAAATGAGAAAGTGTAAATGGGCTTCCCGAGGGAAGAGCCACTGCCAGCTTGGAGCCGAGTCAGCTAAGATCTCAAAGAGGCTCTAGTGTTTTAGTGAGCCTGTGGATTCTCTCTCCTCCTGTGCAGAGGTTATTTAAGTAGAGTCAGTAATTATGTCCCATACATGCCACAAAAGGCTCAACACAACTTCCATCACAGAATCAGGACAATAGTTGGAGTTTATTCAAAAGTGCAGCGTCCTTCTTATCAGTTTCCTCTGCTATGTACAATCTACACAAACTCTGTAGATAAGATATTTTTACCATCTTTTTCTGCACAAATTCATTATGATTGTTGTGCTTTATACAATAAAATATCAATAATGAAATTTAACTCTTTAAGAGTTTAACTCTGTCATAGAGCACAGAGCAGCTATGATCAAGATTTTTACATTATATTGTGCCAATTTGACTTTTAGGGCACGTTACATGGAAAATCAATTCAAAAACGTTTCTGTTTAATTTGACGCAAAGTTTGAACCAAGTCAACTGATTTTGGTGTCAGTGTTTTCACTATACGCGTTTTCATAGACTGTGAGGCCTAGAACCATCACTGTTCACTTAGAATAATGTATTAAATAAAATAAATTACAGATAATAAAATTAAAGTCATACAGACAGTCTAAACAAACATAAGTATTTGTAGAATGAATCCCTGCAGTTTTATTTTAGCTAATTTACCTTATTGTTTCTTTCACTTACTTTTCATCTTCTTATACATTTTTGTTTTCCGTATGTAGTCTATAAGACTGTCTTGGTCGTAGTCTCTTAAATTTTAGTCTGGTGCATTTGAAGTTTGCATCTGCAGTTTGGACTCACACAGTTTATTCCAAATGCTTGATTCTCATTGATTTGTACTGTTCCCGTCACTTAAATGTTAACTACAGACTTCTTCATGTGTATTTCAGCTGTCCCTTCAGCTCCGCAGAACGTTATCTCCAGCGTGAATGAAACCTCTGTGATGCTGGAGTGGATGCCTCCTCGGGATTCAGGGGGCCGTGAGGATGTCGTCTTCAACATCATCTGCAAGAGCTGTGGCGGGGGCCGGGGAGGCTGCACCCGCTGCGGGGACAATGTTCAGTTTTTGCCTCGTCAGCTGGGCCTGACAGAATCCCGGGTCTACATTAGTGACCTGTTGGCCCACACACAGTACACGTTTGAGGTGCAGGCTGTCAACGGGGTGTCAGATCAGAGCCCCTACTCCCCTCAGTACGCCTCAGTCAACATTACCACTAACCAGGCTGGTAAGTGGGCCCATCTGTCTTTTTCTACACTTTATATTCCCCGTGTGGTTTTGTCTTCTCTTCTCTTCCCTCCTCTCTTCTCTCTGCTCTTCATGTTGTTAGCATATCTATTTCTGTGCAGCTCCTTTGTCACTCATGCTCTGTACAGTACCTCTTTATCACACTCATCCACCTACAAGCACATAATGCACAGTGCATAGACCTTTACTAAGTCAGCCTTTTTCCCTCTCCTGTATGGTGATGTGTGCAGATTAAGAGCACTAAAATTAAAAACAGTGTGAGTGTCGTGGGGATGCGACAGACACAGTGTGGTAGCCTGCTGGTCCATACAGTGTGGCCTCATCTCCATGTTTTCAGACTGTAAAGCTGAGAGCAGGTTAGCTGATGGGATTCCACTTCATCTTTTCCACTAGTTCTACATTGATCCACCCACTTGCTCATAGAGTTACATTATAAAGTTAAACACATAGCATATGCATACAGTAACCTCAGTATACAGTATATGTGAACTACCTTCCACTGTGTTCTGAAGCTTAATGAAAAACAGGTTCTCTTGTTACTTTTTAATCTTTAAGATCTTCTGGAAATCTAGCTCAAAATCTCCTTCAGTTCATCTTTTGCCACTGTTGGAGCTGTGTACGTATGCTTTCCACTATGTGTTTCCCGTTGAAGTCCAATTATTTCACTGAGGCAGCAGCATTGATTTGCTCTTTAATTGTCTCTATGAAACGCATCATTTGGTGTGCCAAGCTTTGCTCCTGCAAGCACTGATGAGCGGGGGCATACAGGCTGGGCATTATCTTTGTGCTGGCTTTGCATCTCATTGGCAACATACATAAGTGCCTGTCATCTCTCATCATCCATCCCTCTGCACTATGGGCAGTCTTCTATGACCGAGCTACCTAAACCGCTGCGCTATTGTGCTTTTATTACAGCGGACATATTGGGTTTTGTTTAACTATCCTCTCGCTCATTGCTTTCCTCTGGAATTCCCAGATGTCCAGATGCCTGCATGGAAGCTTGAAATAGGAAGGTTATACGAGTTGCATGAACACATTTAAGAGGCTTCTTGACATAAATTGACCCACTGTAGCAAACTTCAGTGTTTACAGAAATCTGTTCATCTGTGTATAATTTCCATAAAGTACTTAGTTACAATGCTGAATCTCACAAGTCACGCAAAAAAAACGGAGGCCTTCATTCAAACAGCAACTCCTTTTTATTGTCTGTTTTGATTTGAGTCACTGGTGTGGTGGGTTAATGAGGGCCTGTGAGTGCAGTTAAGCGTTGTAATGAGGCCCCTGCCCCACTCTTTCTTTCTGGGCCACAGTAAGTCTGCCACCCCAACCCTTGGCTTCGCTGCTTCCCCTGCCGAGGGGTCCTGGCGGAAATTGGGGGGCTCTGCGCCCTCTCCACTCAAGTGCCCGTCACTTTGGATTAGGCAGTAAGAACTTGCATCAGAGGGAGCTGTGAAAAGAACTCAACTCCTGCTTGCCCCTACTCCCACCTTCCCTCCTCTCCCAGCAAAACCACTCTCACTCCTGGGACATGGGACTGCAGTCCGCAGTGCTTCACTACAGGGCTGGGGTCACAGGGACCAGGAGCCTGTAATTGCATCTAGTTTGTGAGGCTTGGAGGTTACATAAACATCATGTCATCCCTAATTACCTGAGGCAGTTCTGTGCCCTCCCGCTTACACTGAAAATGAGTTTGAGATGGAAAAAATTAAAACCAGCGTATGAAATTTTGTGTACAAGCATGTGTGTTAATCACTTTTTTAGTGAGCATCCATTGGCTTAGAGGCTTGAGTTTTGCATGAATGCAATAAATAAAGGACTAAATTGAAAGTGAGGGGCATGAAAGGGTGTCTCATTTCTTGTGAGGGCTGCCTCGGCTTTAGCTTGTAGGTGTGAAGGTGGGGGCAGGGGAGGAGAGTCTCACTCTCCATACCCAATCAAGCACCCACCACACTCTATTACCCACAGGGCTTATCCTCCCACTCTGTAGGTGGTGGGCGACAGTTCCTCTGTGATAAAGGATGTGATTGTCCTGGAAAGTGCGGCGCTTGATTACACACTGTAATGCCACACAAAAGGAGATGCCGTGCTGAATGGCATTTGAGCCCATTTTATAAGCATATGACTAATTTCCCAAAACTTGTGCTGTGAAGAATACGCAAAAACCTCAAGGCTTTTTATAGTAATGAGTCACAAGTAAGCCATCTACTTTGGCTTTGCTTTGTCTATAAAATGCTCTTTGCGTGACATTCAACGAGCAGAGGGAGTGAGACAGTGAGCTGAAAATCTGATGCTTTCTGTCAGGGACAGAAAACCATACGGTGTGTGTGTGTGTGTGTGTGTGTGTGTGTGTGTGTGTGTCATGATTCAACTGTGAGACAGTAGTGATGTGAGCACTCTCACATACGTTGTATATGTTAAAAACATGATGGGAGGGGTCAAATATAAACGCACTATAGCACTGACGCACTACATCTGTCTTATGCAGCTCTTTAGCTGAGCTGAGTAATGATCCTACTATTTCCAGTATTAGTTTTACTGCAACTGAAATAAAAATGGCCATAACTGGCAGAGTTGGAAAAACATTTTCTACTTGTCAATACATCCAAAATCAGCCTTCTTTAGATACTAGATCACAAAATCTAGATTACTCCGCCATTGAAAATAGTCCCCAAAAAACACTTCTTATTCAAACTCCTTTTAATTGGAAGCTACATTATCCAAGCATTACAGAAAAAATGTGTAGCCTTTAAATTAACCTAAATGTTGTCTTATCCACAACTCAGTGGGCTTGGAGATGATGCCACAGACAGCGTAGACTACTAGGGACAGGCGAACTCTATATACTAATCCGTCCTTCTTGCACAAGGCCCTGTTTCCTAACGTTTCCATTTTATTTTTTTCCATCTTTATTTCTATTCAGAATTTTGGTGAACCAATTATTTCATGAAATATCTGAACAAGTAACCTTTTTAATGGATTATTATGACATTTTGTGCATTCATTATGGGTTAGACAATTTGACAGTGCCCCAAAGAGTTATGATCCATTAAATGAAGTCGCTCTTTTGTGAGGTAATGTGGTAAGGATGTGTTTATTCTTGTCGTGGTGGCACGACGGTTCAGTGGTTAGAACTGTCACCTCACAGCAAGCATCCCTCCATGAGATGTGCTTAGAGTTTGCATGTTTCTCCCACAGTCTAGAAACATGAAGGTTAGGTTGACTGGTGATTCATGGGAGAAGGAGAGGTTTTCTGTCTCAGCGCATCACGTGACAGACTGAGAGCATGTCCGGGCTGCACCTGCCTCTCACCCTGCCGTATCACAGCAGGGATCGCCTCCGGCCCCCTCATGACTCTTTAAAGAGAACATAAGTGGCCATAGCCAGTGGATGGATGTGTTTTTCTGTTTGTGGTTTTGTCAGTGAGATTTTTAAATGGTGAGTTACCAAACACTGTCAAGTTGTGGATGGAGGAATAAACCTGTAAAACTGCAGTTAACTCCATGTTTCAAGTTGTTGTACTGGAGGTAAAGTCAGACTGTGGTAACCAATATATTTAAAATAGTCTAACTTTGTGTTTATCTGTGTCATCCTGTGGTGCTGAGCACATTAGGTGGGATGGGTTTTTGTCATTACCTTTTGTCTGGAAAGAATGGTTTTATATGATGAAGCAGGACCAGAGTCCTTTGAAGTTTAGAAACATTTGGCAGAATGACCTGTTGGCTTGTGAGACTAATGTTTTGTTTAACTGTTCAGTAAAATACCTTTCACTGTTAGTGAGTTTACATGCTACTGATACTGAATAATGAGGTTACTCAAGTGCACGTAAACACAGTTAATGACACACTGAGGTACCAAACTATTTGCATCACATCTGGGGACACATTTACCACTTCAGACTGTCAATTTGATTCATCCTCATCCATTCTCACGTTCTCCCCATCCCTTATTTGACCTACATTTATTACTATATGGAGTGATAATTGTTACTGAAACCAGATTCACACCATGGAGTTTAATCAAACCTTTCTGACAGGGGAGAGACTCTGTGTGATTTAGTTCTGATTGACTTCACAGTATTAATGAAGTCTGGCTGAATACACAGACAACATAAGAACACACACTGTATATAGTTTCATGTATTCAAATATTACATACGCATGTCAGCAAGTGTTTGATTTTAGGTCAGCACACCCACACAGATGTTTACACTGTCAATAATATTCTAAAGTCATGTTTGTGATTGCAGAAGGATTTGGTAGAAATTGTAGCTATTGCCTTAATAACTAAAATACACATCTAGTTTACAGAACAGGTTTATGCTTTCATTTATGAACACAATAAGATCATAACTAAGTAATAATGTGTCTGCCTATTATTTGCTAGATTACTGCAAAGCTGCCGTCATCAATTTCACTGCATAGAAGAGAGATTATCTCCTACCTGAATGCAAACTATCAGCATGCCATGAGAGAATCCAGCATTGCACAACAGATAAATTAGATCTCTATATACCCTGTGCATATGGCAATGCATTCTATACTGGCTCCCGATATTAGATCCTAGAGGACATATTTGTTTAGGCATTTCATTAACTCAAGGTGAACCATGGTGTGTACTGCTAATGCTATCGAGAAGCAGGGAAGAACTGATTTGGTTTCTTATCAGGTGAACTGGTTGATAATGGAAGTGGACCACATTACACAGAGGTGGAAGGTATAGTCAGGTGCAGCCTTTTCACATGGTCTAGGCAAGATTTATGACTTAATTATTGTCCAAATTGCCCAGGTCTAATGTAACCAAGCTACCGGGGATTTGCTGCTCCACTGGGCTGTGGTGTGAAAAGCACTGGTGCAGAGCCAGGTGGGACTGCCAGAACGTGTCGATATAGCAGCCAGCCAAATGTGGCCACTACACTGTTGACTTTAGGGCCAGTTAAAAAGCACAGATTCAATGGTACATTCCTAACACATCACGTGGCTGATCAAATATCTGCTTCTTAAGTTAATTAATCGTGGCAAAGTTAGTTGCTTCATCACATTTGGTCATTGGTTGTAAGATGATTTTGGGGAAAACGTGGTAAGAAAGATGTAGGCATGTATAACAGTAAGACAACAATAGTTCGTCTAGGCTCCTGTATTACTCAAATACACAACAGCAATAGAGATGCAGACTGGAAGCCGAAGAAGCTGAGAGACACAGAGTCAGACAGGGACCACCAGTCTACATGACGTGCAGTGTGAAGATGACAGAAGGTGTTAAGAAGGGCACATATGGTGGGTGCCAGTGTAGGTCAGCCAGGCATATAGACAGGATGCCTCAGCGTGCACCTGCAGCTCAGTACTGACAGAACCTCGAGAGAAGGCTGCTCTGGTAGTCAGCCAGCCACACATAGACCACATTCATGCTACTGGTAATACTGCACAACCTGTTTACAAAGACGGATTCAGATAAGCAGTGCTGCAGGGAGGGTGAGGCTTAGAAATAAAGTGTGCAGTAAGCAACCTGCGGGTTTGTATGGATGATCATCAGATGCCTTCAAATAACCTACACATGCAGTATGAATTTAATTATGACTCCCCAGAAGAGAATTAGCGCATGGATTGAATTAGTTAACTAATGGATCTTGTTTATTAATCATTCAATACACTAAGGTTTTTTTCTGGGTGTATTGTGTGGCTCTTTCTCCAGGATGTGTTTACAGGTTTTCAGCTTGTGTAGGGATGTGCATTGCCTGCATAAAAACCTAGGTTAAAGGGCCACAATCTTTTGGCCCAGTGCACTGTAAAAGGGAACATACGATGAATATCCAATTAATTACTGTTGAGTACATTAGCTGTGTACTGAAATGCCCGAATAATTGGTCATGCTATAATGCAGTCATTTATTTACTCTTCACATCCGAGAGCATGATGATGGTGATCAATAAAAAAGATAATAAATAAAGGTGATGACGCAAAAAGGGGCCATGACCCAATCAGCACTGCGTTTTTGAATTTATTCATTTTTATATAAACTTTATGGAGTTAACTTCACTAATTAAGCAAATGGATCTGTTATAAACACAATGGCACTCCCTGCTCTGTCTCTTTTAGCCTCTCTCCTCTCTTTGTCTCTCTCTCCTGTTATCTTTGCCAAACCCACTCTGAAGTTCAAATTCCTGTGGTGACATATAGATTAAGTATTCCTTTTAAGGCAGCAGCAAAACAGAGTTGTCATTGTCTGAGAGACTGTCCTGCCGCCGACTGGAGTTTCTGGTTTGAAGCTGATGTGCTGCCTCCCCCTGTTCCTACTCAGATGTCACTAATGCCTCTCATTTTTTAATGTTGTCTCTATTCACTCTCACAGAACATGCTGCTCATGTGATCTGTATCCAGTATCTTCCTCTTGATGGTTTTATTTGTGAACTGGGTGCAGTAACTTCTGAAGTGGAGAATGGTGGAATGAGAAGGTCCAACAGTGTTAAGCAAAATGTCACTGCTCAAATGAAATATGCTATAAACAATTTTCACATCTTTTCTGCTCATTGGTTGAGTTTCCATCCAAATATAGAGAAAATTATGACCAATTCTTTAGAAAAGATTGAATTTTTCAGTAAAGCATTACGAAAGTAGAAGGTGAAAAAAGGTGATGTAATTTTTCTTTTAAATCCACAGTAGCCCTCTCGCTTTTCAGTAATGCAGGATATTGACATGCATTCTGTGGTTTGAGAAGTTTTTCTCCTTGCAGATGCCAGTTTGGAAGTTGTTTAAATGCAGAATAGCAGTCTGCTGATTAAACAGACTTCACTTTCCCCCAGAGCTGTGTGAGTCAAAACCCTAATTCCACATCCCTGTGGCTGACGGCTCCAACATTGTGCCTGTTCAGCTCAAATCGCCCCCATGAGGGTAAAAGACCGCAAATAACTTTTTTTAATTGAACTGTGTTGTAACCATCTATTGAGTGCTTATCTTGTTACAGTCTTATCTTTTGTAACAGCTGAAATCATTTATGTTAATCAGCAGGCGCTTTTGTCCAAAGCAACTTACAAGTTACACTTAGACACAGTGAGGAACATAAGGTTCCTTGTTGTTCTGGCCATTTCAACATGTGACTCGAAGGAACCGCAAGTCGAACACCTGTCACCCTGTGGTTTGTGGATGGCTGCTTTACCAATATTGTCTCTGGTGTTTTCACATTCAACTTTTATCAAGACAAAGACAGACATCCATACCGTGGATGTTCTTCAGAGGTACTTAGGCTGCTTTTAGACCAATCACTGAATTTTAGATTGTCAAACGAGCATCACTTCAACCACTGAAGCACCTTTTTTTAAGAAACTGCCCAGTAGTCCATGTAAAGATTAAAAAGGTTCAAAGATTCATGAGACTGTTGGATGCTGTAACAACCAACAGAGAATCTCTAAAGAACCAGACTAGCTCAGCGACTGCCTTTGTAACATTGTCTCCTCACATACTTATCTGGCTTGTATCTCCTCTGTCTGCAGATTTGCTGGTTTAACTCAGATTTCAACTCTAACCTCTGCAAACATCTGAAAACTCTTCAATCCCCTGAAGTGCCTATTTTAGAATTAGCTTATGGTGTGTATATGAGTGCATTATGGTCCCCAATCTATTCCCGTGCAGATGGTTTAAAGCTTGATGAACTGAAATCTCACTTTTGTAGCTTTACTGCACTGGAAAATCTTTATAGATGTAAAACCCACAATCCTTTTCAGCTGGGGAAACAGGGCATGCTGCCAGTGTGCTAAAAGTACATGCAAATACGGGCCTCTCCCTTTAAGATATCTCGATGTGCTGCTTATAAATGAACAGCACTCGGAGAGACGGGAGGAGTGGCAGCCTGTTTGCGAGGCTGCTTGGTAGAGAACCAGCTGGTTTGGGCTCTTTCAGAAAGATTTCTCTGTGGGGAAACAGATTTTTACAATGAAAAGGAAAAGGGATTTATGAGCCCTGACCTGTTCTTGCTACCTCCTCCATCTTCCCCAAATCACAGCGTTGCTCTCTGCACCAGAATGTCTGATCAAACCAGAGCCACATGGCTCTAGACAGTTTGAGATGTTAGAAAGATGTGGATAAAAAGCCTTAAACATATACTTTCTCTGAAGCGTGTGATTCACATGCCTGCAAGAGTTTTTTTCTAAGCAGCTTTGTTTGTAGACTGAAACAGAACCAGAGAAAAAGTATTAAATCATGAGGTGGCATTATCTCTTCCTGTCAATAAAAAAGCCAGCTGCACTTAAAACCCCCTCCCCTACTGGAAGTCTGTCAAATAATGGAGTTGGGGGAAACAGGAGACCATGACTGAGCTCTACTCTACTGCTATCACTGCACAGTGGTTTCACTTCACCAGCCGTGCTTAATGAAGATGCCCATCATCTCCAAAACAGTGTTCTAAGGTAAAACCCTCCAAAGTAGTGCAGTATAATAAAAGAAAACAAATAGAAATGAATGGGACGAATCAAAGCCTCAAAAAAATCAAATGCGTGTGCGTTAGTGGAAGAAGGCCCAATTAAATTGGCTTGGATTTAAATGAGTAGAAATATTCCTGTAAACTCCATCTTCAATTGGTTGGGAAAGTCACAAGGTGTTCAAATGGTACACAAACATCTATTAGACATGTTGAACAAAACAGAGCCTTTGTGTTGTGTGTAGCGGAGCCAAGGCCGGAGCGTCATGCTATTGCAGACACCAAAGCGCTGTCTTTCATATCAGATCCCAGCCTGAGTAATAACGTGGGGTCTGAAACCTAATTCTTTGACAACAGCTGGGGCCTCCCATCTTCTCACAATTAAGCAATGTGATATACAGTCTTGAAAGTTACAATGGGACCCCTCCCAAGGGTGCAGCAAATTCACTATTTAATTGGATTGTCCCTCTTATTATATTTGAACTATTTACAGGTTTGGATATATTTGATCAAAACATTTAAACACAGTCTGTTAATAAAATCCTGTTACTGATGTATTTCAAGCTTTGACCTGTACTCCAAATATTTTATCTGCTCTAATTCTCAATAGCACCCCCACATGGCTCAGGCTCCTCTGTCTTTCCCCCTGTGGTATATGGGAAACTCATAAAATGTTCCTGTTAGACACATATTCATTAAATCCATTTATCTTTTCAATTCAGCCATATAATTTAATCATATAAACTTACAAGCCCTGTCTTTGTCATTATAAGCGCTTCATTAGTTTTAAGAACATGAATAGAGCATGCATTGAGAACAAAACTATAAATAAAGCGTCCAGTGAAAGTGGAGCTCACCCACTTTGCAGACGTTGACATAGTTTGTGATGAGTTGGCTTGTATCATCTAAATGACTGGAAAACATTCTTACTTCCATGTTTTTAATTTCTAATTGTCTTAAATGGAGTGCAATCCACATGATTTCAAATAATTGTTGAAACAACAAAGAAAATAACCTGAAATAGCTAAAACATGCATTTAGTGGCATGAATCAATGAATGATGTCGACACAATGAAAAGTGAGTGTTTACTCAAATCTTCAAATTATAGATTAAGTCGGCGGAAAAAAAAAATCTAAGAGCACTTGAAGATTTGGAGTACAATGGAAACTTGTAGCTGTGGAGTACATAAATTAGAGGTACAAAAATGGTTTTCGTATGTGGATCAGTGCTGTAGGCCTCAGTGCAATGAAACGTCGACTTGGCGTACCACTGCATTCCACAGTCAATTGGTGGAACGTCAGCTTAGCTTGAAATGTGCGTACTGAATTCACTTGAACCGGGCAACACAGCAGGATTACTGTTTCCTTTACATGGCAAATGTTTCAACACTTAGTTTTTTACCTTGTAGTAAAATCACATATTCCTTTAATTTGTTTTTCTGTTGCACCACCCTTTATCAGCTCCTTTAGCACTGACACGCTGACTGCTACCGTGCTGTTTTTCTTCCCTTTGCAAGAAGAAAACCCGATGTTCTCTTCCAGCAGCTTTTCATGTTGGCATGTGTCCATCCTCTGTACATGAATACATGAGCTGTCTTTGTTTCTCTGGCCCTGTATTAGGTTACTAGGCATGGCTGTGCCGTGTGTTTAATGGAAATGCTATGCAGGAAAAGGCCATGTGGCAGTCTTGAATATATGTACATCCGTAATGGGATACTCGTGAGTTTCCCTTAGAATAACTGTTTGCCTTATTAGGCTGTCATTTAGTGACTACAAACAAACTAGTGAGTACAGTGAAATGGAAAAAATTCCTGACACCGGTGTCCTGACTGGACACTGTATACATTATTCTACCTCCGGCTCCAGGAAAGCGGCATGATGTATGTGCACGGCGGAGTCACAGGCCATCGTGGTGTAAGTGCTTTGCTAAGATGAAATACAGAACATGTATTTATATCCGGTGGCAGCAACACACGAGTCTCTTGGCCGTCACTGTTTATATGGGACATCATCATTTGTTATCTCAGATGGATGCTTCTGTGTGTCAGAGGGCATACGAGGCTTTGCTGATTAGCTAAGTAGAATGAGGAAGGTTGTAAAAGGGACTTTTTTTTATCATTGGCTCTGAGTCACTTTGGCCACTTGCGCACTAAATTTTCCACCGTGCTCCGGGGACAGTACTTACAAAGACATTTTCCTACCTGATAGCATTGTAAGCATTTCTTTACATGGATTGCAGCTAAATAAACAAGTTCTATATGAGATGTAAGGAATACACATGCAGCCTTAGAGTCGTAGATTATTGAGGCGTGGCAGTTGTAGTTTTCCAGCCAGCGGATTTTCCATAGAGAGCGCGTGCCGGTGGAGAGACTTCTGTCTTTATTGCTGGGACTCAGGGGAGCCACTGTGCTGCTGGCTCAGGGCTGCGTGTGTGTGCAGCACGGGCCTGTAAGGGATGAGCGTAAGGCTTGGTGTCCATAAATCTTGCCCAGCTACCCTCCCTCTGTGACTCCAAAACCCACCCTACTCTTTCACACACACACAGAGGCTCAGACATAGAGGCCTACAGGCCTTGCCAGACTCCCCAGACAGAGCTTTTTATCTTCAGCTTCTCTTAGCTTTACACTCACCCACGGCACCCTGAACTAATCTTAATGGTTGTTGGAGGACTTGAGGTGATCACACCCCCCTGACCTTATAGTTGTTCTCAAAGAATGGACAAAGTTTTCACTGGCTCAGTCACTGAGCCATACAAGACTATCAGAGGCCACCCAGGATGTAAAGTCATTTACTTTCTTCCTGAGTTTGAACACTGTGTTTCCTTCAATGTTTGCAACTAAAATAAAGGATTGGGTTGTAGTTGTTTAACTTGTTCAGATTCAGAAGAAACATTTTGTGATGTTGTCATGTGTTTATGAATGTGTGTGACCACAATTTAGGAACCCAACATGTACCTGGAAGAAGAAAACAATCTGAAAATTGGAATGAGGGAAATAGCTGGTTGTAATTTAAAACCAAATCCTCTTATAACCATGAAAGACCACTCCTATGGTCCTTTAAGCTACAGATGGTATAAAGGAATATTCATAAACTGAATATGTGGAGAACAATAAGTGTGGCATTTTTCCATCACATGTGATTTATTCCTTTTCTTTGTCAGTTTATGTGGATGACAGTATGTGCTTTGTTGGTCTACAGTAAAATGTGGTGGTCTGGTGATTTTAAAGTGATTTATTTGGAGAGGGTGGTCTGTCATCAACAAGTTGACAAGTGCAAATTAATCACATGAAAATCACAGTTGGTGCTGGGAAGTCCCACGAGACCGCTTATGTGGTTTAGCCTGTGTTGTGACTTGTAACGCATGTGTAGCTGTGAGTCTCTAAAGGGAGACTGGAGTATATTACATAGATTTTATGACATTACACATTATACCTTTGCACATCCTGGTGTTTGGCTGTGAGATTAAAGATGCTGTAAAATCCTCTGTGCGTGACTGTGAAGGTGGTGGTGATTGATTTTCTACATCCTTAACACATTGTCTTTGTTTCTTTACAGCTCCGTCCACTGTGTCCATAATGCACCAGGTCAGTCGTACCGTGGACAGCATCACTCTCACCTGGTCCCAGCCTGACCAGCCTAACGGAGTCATCCTGGACTACGAGCTACAGTATTATGAAAAGGTACCATTGATGCATTCACACTCTTCCTCCAGGCTTTCACTGATCCATATAAACATAAGTTCAGTTTCCTTTCAGCCCTACCAAGATAAATAAATCATGTGCTAACGGGTGAAACATACTCTTTGGTTTAGCTGTACATTTAAATTCCAAATGTCTCCTCACACTCATTTGCATAACAGCGCATTCGAGGAGGGATGGAGACAGAGCTTCTGAACATTGCTTAGAACTTCTGCTCATTCTCTTTCAATTATAATCACGGTCAGTCACTGGGAAAGGAAACCACGCACAGCCCTGCAGCAGGGCCACGAGGGACTAATGCGCAGAGACTTGTGGTTGAAACAATGGTGCTCTGACTGCTGTAAAAATAGTATTCAAGGGACAAACTCCATCAAGTCAGCAAACTTTCACACAAGAAAACTCGCAGTCATTCAAACACAGCGATCAGTCAGATGCATGCTGCCATTCCCAGACATAAAAACTCAATCATCACACGCATGTACACAGATGCACATATATACACAGCATTTGCGGAGCTTTTGTCTGCATGCTGAGTTGTTCTACTTTTGAATATAATTTCCTTTACTGACACTGCTGGAGAGAGCTGTCAAAACAATTGTCCCGGCCCCTGCTGTGGCTCAGAAGTGTGCACTGAGCAGTGGGTTGAAGGCAGCAACTAAAACAGTCTCAGTCTCCGCTCTCAGTCCTGTCAGCATTCTGGAGAGGAGGAGTATGGCAGTGAAATGCAGCTCTGATCATCAGAAGGCTCGGCTCAGAAAAGCTGCCTGACCTGAAACTGCCTCTTTCCGTTCTGCTGCTTTATCAAAGATTAGTCTTTTTGTGGTAACAAATTATTCAGATTCTATTATGGTTAGTGTGGACATTTGTAAAATAAACGTAGGAATGAGCTCCTGATATTCTGGTTTGAGTTCAGGGAATAAAAGGTTTCAGTAAGTTTTTAACTGTACCTCTCTATGCCGTGCTGACCAACACTCTTATATCATTTGTCCTAGATCTTAACCCAGTGTTTTCAGTCATTTATTCACGTGGCATTCACTCTTAGTCCTCGCAAATGTAATTACCAGTGTTCACAAATGTAACATGTTGTTTTTCTCCTCTCAGGACCAGTCAGAATATAACTCTACCACCATCAGGAGCCAGACCAACACAGTGGTCATCCGTGGCCTCAAGCCAGGAAGCATCTACGTGTTCCAGGTCCGAGCCCGCACCGTAGCTGGGTTTGGACGCTACAGTGGCAAAATGTACTTCCAGACCATGACTGAGGGTGAGAATTGAGCCAATGTTCACCAAAGCACGCAGGGCTGTTATCACCTTTCATGCGTGGGCCATCGACCATGTAGTCTAGTATGGATTCAGACAGCTGCGGCAAAGAAGGGGAATCATATTATGGAATACATAATACAATGCTCCAAAACCAGATCAGTGTGGGTTGAAATCATGTTCTTATTCTGATCATGGCTTCTTTGGAAACGTCCCTTAAATTAGTCTCAATTATTCCATTATTCATATTTCAACATTCAAGAATTCCTTTTTATGTGGAACACAAATGTTCTCCTTTCAAACAAGCATATCGTGTTTTACCAAAGATATTTTTTGCCACCATAAGCTTTAATTTAAGGGAAAGTTTGAAGTTGTCTTATCGTCGTACAGTGACACGACTGGGAGAAGAAGCAACATTCAGTAAATATCAGTTATGTAGGTTAATGGTAGAGCCAAGTTCTGGGTTTTCCCCCTCTGAACATCTCATTTCCTTCAGCCTGCAGTGCCCACAGCCATCATTAGTCTCAAGTCCTTGATACTGCCACACGCTCACATTCCAGCACTTAACATGCATCAAACAGACTCATAACTTTTAATACTGAGTTAACTGGAGAAATGCAGCCATATTTCCTTTAGAATAAATGCACACTGTCCAAAATGATTTTCATATGCATTTATGTCCCCATGCTGCTGTAGGATTAAACGGGTTGTCAAGCCTTAGAGTAAACAATGCACCCATCTAATGAGTACAGCTCTGAAAATACTTGCAGTAATGGAGAGTGAAGGTTAAATAAGTGTCTTTAATTAAAAAAGAAATGTGGTTAAACTACAGTGATTTTTTTCATGTTACATATTTTTATGTGAACAGTTGTTCTTTTAATACTGATGAAGTCCAGCATCAGTGATAAACAATGCAGTACATAAACATTTCATTAGTGATTATTAAGGCTTTATTTACACCTCATTAGCCTGTTTATTAATGCTGCTGCTGTAAAAACATGTGATGGTTGATAATAAAATAACAAACATAGCTGTAACTACATTATCGTTCATTAAATGACCCTATAGACAGGAGAGGAAACATTTAAGCTGTTGAGACACAGGTAAAAATGAGGAGACACAATCAGGATAAACCTGTGAAGTCATGTGTCGTATATAGTGTGTCATGTTGAAGAGAAGGCTCTGGCTCGGCCTCTGTGTACCCGTTCAGTAGCTGAATTCCTGCTCTTGGCTGCCGGATCTGTCTGGGTCTCACCCAAACATGCTCTCTGTCCTCACTTCACACACTTTCTGCCAGATGATTTGTCCATATCCGCGGCATCTGAGCACATTCAGTGGGCTTTGGAAAGCGGTCGATGTAGCCAGTCAAGATGCCAAGATGCTCATTGGTTCGCCCAGCCGTATGTCTGTCTGTCACCCATTGCTCCCTCCATATGCAGGCGCTCAGATGCTCGGCCATATGTTTCAGCTTGTGAGAGAGTGTGTATGCGAGAGGGTGTGTGTGTGTATGTGTGTGTGCACGGCACTGTGTTTATGCATGTGTTTCTCGTTTCTATAGAGGAATACAACACCAGCATTCAGGAGAAGCTACCACTCATCATTGGATCAGCAGCTGCTGGCTTGGTTTTCCTCATTGCTGTGGTCGTCATCATCATCGTCTGCAACCGGTGAGTCAGTCCTGTCGCAGTCTGCATGTGAACTTGTTGCCAGTGAAACATCTGCGCAAGCTGGAATTGTGGAGACTTTTCCTTTTTAGTAGTTGCGTTTTTATTCAATAAGGTTGCATGAGGTCTGTTGGTTTAATAAATGTGAGTTTCAGAGATAAATCATCTGAACTCAAAGATATTAATTCTTAATAAATTCCAGTCTTTCAGCTGTGGAAATAATCTAAAAGTCAAATGTCATCAAGTTCTGTAGGTGCTCCTGTTCAATAGGCATCAAATGCTTGTAACTCTGCCAAGGTTAATGTTTCAGCTCCCACTGGGGCCACGCATATTAAAACCATAGCTTAGCTCCAGTTCGGTATTTTCATTTACAGAAGAATTAACAGAATACATTTCTGTACTTATCCCTGTATAGTGTTTTTGTTCCTGCATGGTAGAACACACACATATGGAACACATAGATGATGATCGGCTAATGCATAGGTTGTGGGACAGTTTGGGAACATTGCCAAGATGCAGTGAAAGAGTGAGTGATTCAGAGTTATGACAAGTGTTGGACGGCTGAAGATGTTAAAAAGACTCGGTGATGGGTGTAACGCAGGAATTAAAACAATATTTTAATATGTCATTGAAAGCTTAGAGCAGGTTCAGCACAATATTGCAAAGGTATTAAAAAGGTAAATTATAGGGAAAAGTAGTGTTATTGTAAGGATTGAGTGTAAAACAAATAACAAACAATAATAATGTCTTACGTGATTCTAGGTACACAGTGATCCTCAACTCAAAAAGGATTCACCATTGACAACAAAGCTGTATTAAACGTAGATCAAACACCCCTGACTCGTCTCAATTGCTAAATAAACTCGATATGAGCCTGATTCTAATTTGGGAAATCAGAGAACCGCACTCCTTCGATACACTTGATGGCTGATAATTGCCTATGCATCTATAATGAAGACTTTCCCTCACTTCCGTTGTCTCTGTTGTGATATTCGTAAATTACCCTGCAATGTATCACATAATTCATTAGCCTGTTTAAAACATTTCATGTAGCTGTGAGTGCACAACAAAGGAGAAGCACATCTTTGTGTTGTGTGCAGCTTCATGGCTACTGGCGTCCTTTTCTAGTGAAGGATAAAAACAACCTGCTTTTCTACCTCCTGAATCCCGACTTTCCATGTGATGTTGGCTGGTTGTGATGCTTGTGATACTTGCTGTATCTCCAGCGTAGGTAGAGCTGGGGGGGGTTTGATCTGTGTCTCTGCCCCTCCCTGCTCCCTGTCTTTGAACCAGAGCTAGAGTTCTTTGTCTTTCCCCCAGGAGGCGTGGCTTCGACAGGGCTGATTCAGAATACACAGACAAACTGCAGCACTACACCAGCGGCCACAGTGAGTAAACCGCCACTCCTCTCTGCCTACCGCTGCTTCCTCCTTCAGCGCCACGCACACCTGTCTCCATGACTACCGCCTCATACAGTCATCCATGGCAATCATTCAGCCCTCCACTGCCTCACACACCTGTCTCCATGGCTACCACCTTGCATGCTGGTGTCCTTGGCAATGGCCCAGCACAGGAATGCTTAATTTGTCCGTCCCCCACGTACAAGTCTGCTCGCTCTGAGCTCGGATTTAACCACATCACAACAAGAGTTCTGTACTTCATCGCATTTCATAGTTAACTGAATTCATCCTGGTGGAAATAGGTCAGTCTTCACTGATGATAACACCGTTAGAATGCTAATGCCACATGAGCCATTTGCCATTGTTAAGAAATTCAAAAGACTTGGTGAATGAATGGAATTTCTCAATCATTTTCTTTTTTCAAACAGTACAGTTGCTCACAGCTCAGATGACAATAATGCAGAAATAAATCAGAGAAGGAGCCGAGAAGTAATTTCACTGTGGCTCGGTTTAAGATATTAAAGTTAATCCGTCTTTCTGCTGCCTAATTGGAAAAATGCAGAGCTATTCCTCAAGTTTATGACCCCGTCTTAATTTGTTTATTTGATTGTATAATTGGCACCACGCTTCATCCGTTTCATGTTAATACTGCGATTAAGGTAGATATTTTCCCAATATAATCCGATCACACTGGGCAAAAAAGTCCAGTTTGTGAATGAGCGAGCAGCGTGCCAGTTAGAGGCTCGGGTATTTCACAGCTATTAACAGCAGAAGCCAATGTGTCCTGTGTGCATCCTGTCCTCACACCAGTCACAGTTCAGGCTTCTGCCCTTGTTTTTGGTGGTCCTTGCCATCATAGGAGGGTGGTCTGTTGAACAGAGCTTCAGCTTGGGCAGAGATTGTAGGGTTTTAGTAATGGGGGGTTTTGCCTGGTAGGATCCTCTCCATCTGTTCATCTCTGCACCATGTTTTTCATCTTCGTGTGCCAAGATTCGAGGCTGCGTGCATGCTCCTCTAGCTCTGCAGCACCTTAAGCATCAGTTCAGTATCCATTCAAATAGCCCCAGGTATGATGTGGAGGTGAATAATCCGATTTAAAACCCGGGATACTTAAGTCCCTCAACACTTAAAGGCCACCTTAAGCCAATTTACCTAGTGTCAGGGCTTAGGAGAGCCAATTTATTTCTTGGAGTGGAGTTGAGCAATGCTGATAAAGGGCCTAGGTTTCTCTCCTGAGTGTTAATGGCACACAAGATGCTATATATATTAACCCACCTTATCACAGCAAGGAGGTCCAGAGGTATCGTCCTTGCAGGCTGAATAGCTGTGCACCGTAGCCACGAGGCACCACTCGTAACCACCATTTGTAACTACACCGCCCTGGTCCATTTTTCAACCTTCATTGGCTGAATGTCAAACAAGAAATCACATAATTGCGCTCGAATATGCGAATGCGAGGTGAAGTGACTGTTAATGTGCCTGAATGTATTTGACTGTCAAGGCCGTAGGAGTAAGCATGACCACAAGACTCAAATATTATAGCGGCTCTCTCCTTCTTTCTAAGTGACTCCAGGAATGAAGATTTATATTGATCCATTCACGTATGAGGACCCCAACGAGGCTGTGAGGGAGTTTGCCAAGGAGATTGATATATCCTGCGTGAAGATTGAACAGGTCATTGGTGCAGGTAATGGAAAAAGCTGACTGAAACATGGCTGGAATTACAGTCTGTAAAAAAACCTTATAGTTAGTTATTTAAGTATAAAAGGATGCAGGGAAACGGCTTACATTTAATTGTTCACATTTCTTTTTTTTATAACCTCCTCACAGGAGAGTTTGGAGAGGTTTGCAGTGGAAATCTAAAGCTCCCTGGTAAAAGGGAGATGTTTGTGGCCATAAAAACTCTGAAGTCGGGCTACACGGAAAAGCAAAGAAGGGATTTCCTGAGTGAGGCCAGCATCATGGGCCAGTTTGACCATCCCAACGTCATTCACCTGGAAGGCGTGGTCACCAAGAGCAGCCCTGTTATGATCATCACTGAGTTCATGGAGAACGGATCTCTGGACTCTTTCCTCAGAGTAAGCATCCACGTTTTTCTTTTATTTGTGGTGTTCCTGTGTCGCAACATGACCAAACAGATAGAAGGCAGGACTGTTTATGTAGCATCCAATACTACACCGAGAATAAATATCATCTTCTATTTCTATATATACAGTAGAAGCTGACTTTGATTAAGATGTTGCATAAGCTGTGTTTCACACTATTAAGTAACATAAAAAACTGACATTATATCTGTAATGAAAACAGTTACATAGTCGCCCATATGGTACTAATGAAGTCACACTTCTCAATGTTTGATATCTATTTGACGACACCTAATAAAACTACAAACAGCTCCACACTGTAGCTGCTTAAAATAACTTCTGCATTAGCTTCACAGGCTGACAGGATGGACTGCTTCACTGCTTTGAATCCTAGAGGTCTCAAATCCGAGCTTTTACCGTGATGAGCTTCAAAAATTACACGCTGAGCTGAAAGGTTTAATGGGAATTTCTGACAACTCTGTCTGCTGGTGTCTGTTACACATGACAATTGCCAGGGTACCTGGTAGCTGCCTGTCAGAAACTGATGAGAGACATTCACCCCTGCCATGAAAAGAGTGTACTATTAACAGCTAAGATTTGTTTTTTGTTGTTTCACCAGCTCACAGAAAGAACACTGAATAGCTGCAGCTGAGACAGTTAATCTTCACTAACGCTGGTGAAATGAACAGTTGTCCATTTAAACATTCTGTTTCTCCAGATTAAGACTATTTCTTATGTTGGTGTCAGCTGGACACTGTGTATTTTTGTAATGGATACACGAAGCTTGTGCCGTTCAGACACCTGACAAATTCATGTGCACACATATTTATTCCAATAATTGGACGTGATTTACACGCTCCTGCACAGTAATCTTAGTTCAAGCTAATATTTGAATTCACAGTGCCTCCTCTGGTAGAATGGTGTCAATCACCAGTTCCCTAGCGGTGCTATGCAGTCATGCTTCAATATCAACAAATATAGAATTCCTGGTATTAATTTTTTAATTCTTTTCTCTCTACACATTTTCTATTCCACATATTTTATCTGTCAGTCTTTACAACAAAGCAAAGAATAACAAGGTCTCCCTCGTTACAGATTCCAGGACATCCCTTTGTGCTTTTCCGTGTCTCTGATTTGCATTCATTCCACATGTGCTCCACTGCTGATTGTGTAGGACTGTCTATGTATGCAGATGGGAACTCACACACTTATTTTCCCCCATAACCCCCTGACAAGAAATATGCAGCGCTCACCAGTTCGTTGTATTTTTAATTTTCATAATCTCACCAGAGAAGGATATTACAGAGAACCGACCATGCTCCCCCATTTACGATCTGCATAAATAATTCAAATACTTTGCAGGACTTAAAATGAGATGTCAGATGTTTAAAAATGAAGCTGCCAATGAGAAGAAATGTCACGCAGCCATTCACCATCTGTCTTTGGATGTTAGTGAAATAATAGCACATTTTTGGGTCCAGTATTACTTTTTGTGCAGTTGACTGAAGAGAACACTCCTTCCTTTTTATTTTCAGTAGCTTTCTACTGCAAAGTTACATTAAAACCATCCTCAAGAAACAGACATGTGAGCTCTGCACTGTTCACACTTGGTTCACAGTCTTTATTTGCATTTTGTGTCCGACCTCAGAGACACAAAGCATCAGCTCTTTGTGGAATTTGATCTCACAGTGAAGGGTGTTTGTGTATATGTAGATGTTTGCTAAACCTATTTGACAGCACATTGTATTCAAAACAACAGGGAACCTCTGCGGCACCTCATGGTGACAGTTTCTGGCAACAATTGCTGACAGTGTCAATGCTTCTGAACATGGCTTGTGTCTTCTCTGATGTGATTGCTGGGTGGGTGTTAAAATGGCCACTGCAGTCTGTGCCGAGCTGTCTGCTGAAGGATTGTCTTCCTTTGTGCCTCCTGCAGAAAAACCTGCAGAGTAGAGAGAGCAGGAAAGTAAAGAGAGTGAAAGTCGGTCTTTGATAGAAAATGTTGTTTGCAAATAGTTTCATATAAATCACCATAGACCTTGATTCATACAGTTGAACAAATTCCTTTGTTGGTTATTTCCTCCAACCTGAAAGACGTTGGAAAAAATCTTTCCAATTAAAGTATATGCAAACACAGCACTCAGGTTAGGTGGCAGTGTGTATTTATGAGAAAGGTTTAATGAATAATGCATTCTGCTTAATTGCTGTGGTACACCAGGAGGAGCAGCTAGACGTGAGGAGAAGCATCCACTCTGTTAATGAGGGCCACGGTGTTTGAATGGGAAAATAGTGGAGCGGCGGTCGTGCACACTGTTAGTATGGCTGTGCTCACGGCCCTGTTTGCCAGCCATTCCCATTTCCTCTGTTAGCCTTTCCATCTGTCCACACACAGCCTTGAGCTCCCATGGCCCATTCTCTGGAATCTTCTGTTCTCCAGGCGTCGTGGTGGGTGGTGGGGAAAGTGCAGGTGTACCCAATTGGAAGCACAGCTGCACCACTGCTCCAGACGCTCCCCACGCATGGGGTAAAGCCCTCACCAAACCGTGGAGGGGAACAGCTGTAGACAGCCAGGCAGACCCAGCTCAGCCTGGCCCAGCACTTCTGAGGCCAGTCGAGCCCAAACCAAACTTTACTGTCAGTTTCCTGCAGAAAACTAATTCTTCAGATTAACTTTTCTCCATTAGCCACATTCAGCATGGGCTCCAAGTAAATCTGTCTAAATTAAATGATCATTGACAAAACAGAGTCAAGTGTAAATCAATGTAATATTAATGGTGCATTTTTAATGTGAAATCATTACAAGTGAAAAATCGCATTAAAATGTAATTTTAACTTAAAGCCCATAAGTTTTAAATGTGATTATCTTTCCAATGCAGATTTGTTTTTGTTTATAGAAAAGTGAGAAAGCACTTCAGTCCTTCAGTCCCAGTCATTCTACATCTTAATACAGGAGCATAAGAAGAATGTCAGAAACAAAGGCTGAGACTCATGTATTGTAACACAATATCTCTGTTTTACAGCAAAATGATGGGCAGTTTACTGTGATCCAGCTTGTTGGTATGCTGCGTGGCATCGCCTCCGGCATGAAATACCTCGCCGACATGAACTATGTGCATCGTGACCTTGCTGCCCGCAACATCCTGGTCAACAGCAACCTTGTGTGCAAGGTGTCTGACTTTGGCCTCTCGCGCTTCTTAGAGGATGATACATCAGACCCTACCTACACCAGTGCCCTGGTAAGAAACATATATTTAAGTTTTACTGTACATTCCCCTTTAAAACATAAAGTCTTCCCAAATATAAATAAAATACATATAAATACAGTATTTATTACGAGTGTAGTACGAGTGTAGTATGCATTATTAGTATTAGTTTACATTATCAGCGTGAGCTTTGTCTGTTCTTCCCTCTTTATAATTTTAGGTACCACACTTTATTCCCAGAGTGTTTTTTTATATATCCACCTTCCAGTTTGGATTACTATCAGCATTGTTGCCCAGAACAGCGGGTTTCTCTGGAGCCAGGACACTGTGACGGTCAAGTTTCATGTAGTTTAAATGTAGTTTCCCCCGCTGATGTTGTGCCCTTCATGTTCACAGGGGGGGAAGATTCCTATCCGATGGACGGCACCTGAAGCGATCCAGTACAGGAAGTTCACCTCTGCTAGTGATGTGTGGAGCTACGGGATCGTCATGTGGGAGGTCATGTCCTATGGAGAGAGGCCTTACTGGGACATGACCAATCAAGATGTATGCATTTTATTTACCTGTTCTAAAATTGCAGCTGATTCCTCAGTGGAACGTACAGTCAACAGTTTCAGACAAGACCTCACTGCACACATGCTGTTTCTGCTTTCTGAGATTCATTATACATTAAACTCCTCAGAGACATATTTTGTTATTGTCTTTGTTTTCCCTTAGCTAAACAGTGGCTTTCACACATGGGTTTTATATGAAAATTCCCCCACACTCACCACAGAGACATAATCAGATCATTTGAAATGCACGGCAGTGCTCAGTGGACAATATCTGCTCTCGACTGAAGCCTCCATTTCCTATCTCCCTCTGGGTAGCGGAGGAGAGAGCAAATTATGGGGAGAGAGATAATGAAAATAGTTTCAAATTGAAAGTGAGAACACTAATGTGCTAAGAGGGACTGAGGACCTCAACAGTTATCTTATTAGCAGCTCCAGATAGTGTTTCTGCTCCATCGGGGTCCTCGTTTGGAGGTCTCATGAATGAGATTAATCTGGGTCTGAATGGAGCTCCTTTAATGGCCCTGATAATGAGCAGGGGATTGTGCGTCCTCGTCACAAGTGTCCTCTGGGTTGTTCCACTGTGTTAACCATGCACCACCTCTGTGTGCCCTCTAACCAACAACATCATCGGCCCAAGTCAGACATATGTTTTAAGTGGATGGAGAGAGCATTAAATACTTTGTAAAGGCCACAGATGAGGTCACCTACTGGCTGAGTGCAAGTGGAAATGCAAAGGTGGTGTGTTAAGGTTTAGGTTCTTCGTGATCTACTGTACGCACTTAAGTGTAAGTCTGTAATTTAGCAATTTTGACTCTTAGGCGGTACCACACAGCAGTGACTACAGCAGTTGTTTTCACCACATGGTGAGAGGCACAGATGCTCTTGTTACTGTATGTGTACATCAGAACAGATTTCTGATTGTATTTCTGATGTCTATGACATTTAATAATACCTGTAAAATATAAAAAATGAAACTTATTTAATCTTATTTTCAGTTGTTTGAATTATTTGTTGTGTCTGTAAATTATTTTTAAAAAGTATTTAAACAAAGCTTCACGTCAACCAGCTGCACACTCCTCTTTTTATTCATGAATCCAGATCAGCAACCCTTAGAAATCTGTGTCTTCCCCTGCAGGTGATCAACGCCATAGAGCAGGACTACCGGCTGCCCCCACCCATGGACTGCCCCAGTGCGTTGCACCAGCTCATGTTGGACTGTTGGCAGAAGGATCGCAACAACCGACCCAAGTTCAGCCAGATTGTCAACAACCTCGACAAGATGATTCGCAATCCCAACATGCTGAAGGCCATGACTCCGTTATCTTCAGGGTGAGTGAAGCTGTTGACCAAATTGGTTTTGTGGGAGTTACTCTGTGTCTTAACACTGTGTCTTATACCTGTAGTACGGCGTAGTCCTTGTCTCTTTGGATGCTATCGGCGTGTGTGATTTATCTTATCTCTGTAGGCGTCCCACAGCACAGGCTATTGGTTTTAGCATCATTTCACATTGATGTGGCTAAAATCTATAACAGTATAAGGCATCTGAGCTCCTCTCAACGTAAAGCCTTCCCCCTTCTTAACAGGAAATTTACAACCCCGCTGCAGTGCCATCCGTGGCACAGTTCATTTTTGCCGAAGACAGTGTCTCTTGTTTCTCCTGGCGCCGAGCGGTTATGTAAATTAAAGCCTTTTGGTTTGATAGATCAGATCCTTCCCACGAATGCTGCAGGCAAATCCTGGACTCAAGCAGTTGTGCAATTTTCAAAACAAAACATTTTGAAGTGTTTCTGCTCTGGGTGTTAGTTTCCTTTGAGAGCCAGGCTTTACTGATTTCTATTATTCCCGTCTGTACTTTCATTTGTGGTGAGGAGCAGTACCGAGGGCCAGATTTTCCACAGACACTGAGTGGATGTGCTGGCTCCTTGAAGCCTATCACTTCATTTGGAAAAATACACTTTATGAGGAATTGCTTTTGGAAAATCTTGGTTCATGGATAAGACCGGTGGGAATCCTGTGTCTAGCCTTTTGAAAACGTAATGTAATAATTCATGTTTGAATCACATGCAGGTGGTCTGGACTGCCTATGATGTTGGACCTGCCACTTTGTATTATCCTTATTCTTAATGGCTGCTGCTTGTATCCCATTCAGTGTTCATCTCCCGCTCCTGGACCGCAGCATCCCCGACTTCTCAAGCTTCAGCACTGTGGACGAGTGGCTGGATGCCATCAAGATGGGCCAGTACAAGGACAACTTTGCCAACGCTGACTTTACTACATTTGATGTGGTGTCCCAGATGACCATGGAGTAAGTGCTGCTGATTCCCGCTGCTCTGAGTCTGATAAGCGTCTCACATATGTCCCTGAAAACCTGAACGAGCACCAGACTCTGCCTCTAGCCTGTTATAAAAACGCTAGCTGCTCTGCATGTAATTAGCAGATCGTAACATTGCAGTTACAAAGCTGAACAGTGGGCACAATAGCTTGAAGCCATTAACGGTGCCCTTTATTCTGCGCCATGTGTTCAGCAGGCATCTCCTTGACCTCAGCTAAAGTATGAAGAGCAAACATCAGAATATGGTTTTGGTTAGTCCGAATACAAAGAACTAAATCATCACAAAACACAAGATAATCATGTTAAGAATGCCACCTGTGGAGAAACAGCTAAAAATAATTTCCTGTCTTTGGATAACAGTACGACAAGCATGAGATTAACCCACAGGAATGTGGAGTTTCAGTTCTATGAACGAAAACAGATGGTGATTGTTTATTTGATTACACAAATAAAGAATTTCATTGTCTTATGAATATGAAACTGTTCAACAAACGGTGAGTAACGACCACGTTTGGCGCTGACGCCATTGCCTGGATGCAAAGCGGAACTCGCTGTTTGTCTTGGCTTTTTTAAATAACACATGACCTCTGTGATGAGTGTTGTGTCTGCAACAGACGTGGGTCAATGAAATGTTTTGAGTTTGTCATTCGTAGCATTTGTTTTGGTGGTACGAAATGGGGTGGGGTTGTACCACATCAGTCACGAAGTGACCAAAAAACTGGCACTCAACCATTTCTTCTGTGATTATATAAGCTTTCAAATGGATAAACATGCAGCTGTTTCTCAGCAAAATGGAAACGCTTCATCCTCATTTATCTCAGTTGTAGCTATACTGAAAACCTTCACCTTCCTGTCTGCCCTGCATATGTTCTTGTACTACAGTTTGTTATTTTATGTTGTGAAATAATCCTATTTTCATCATGACGCGCTTAGAGAAAGTTAATTGTGCTGTGCTAGACAGAGAGACAGACGTTGGTGGCCTGTTGTAACGTCAGCCTGACATCTGCCTCTGTCTCTCCCCACAGTGATATCCTGAGGGTTGGTGTGACGTTAGCGGGCCATCAAAAGAAGATCCTCAACAGTGTCCAGATGATGCGGGCACAGATGAACCAGATCCAGTCCGTGGAGGTTTGACCCTCCCGAGCGGAGCAGAGGAGGGGGGAAGGCGGTTGGGATGCAGAGTGCAGCGGATGAAGTGGAGGTTTTTTTTTTGTTTGTTTGTTTTTTTCTTGCGTGACAGTGTGTCTGGTCTTCCCACCAGACTGCCGTTCATCCCCCCGTCCCCCTCGCCACTTCCCTCTCTCCTTCTCTTATCCCCACATCCTGAAGCTCCCTCCATCCTTGGGAAAAGTTGTGGAGAGTTGTGGAAAACAACAGTTCAGGTGATGAAGCATCAGAGGTCCCACAGCCAGCCCACTTTTGGAGCCAGAAACACGGGAGGTTAGAAGTGACCAGCAACACATTTTTAAATCTTCCACCACCTTTCGTTTGACGTTGAACATTTATTATAATTTTTTTTTTTTGGTTTGTTTGTCTGATCATTTTGTAAAGAATTTTTTAAAGACAATAAAAGAAAAACTGAGAAGGCGAGGAGCCTATCTAAATTTATAGATGATATAAGGTTGTACACTAGACAAACTGAGTAGGAAAGCTACCCTTTAAAAGGGCGGAAAAAACAAGGAAGAAAAGAAAACAAGGAAGAGCTGAAGAGACAAGGCCATCCTCAACAAGGTGTGCATATTGTCTTTGTCGTTTATTTTTGGACATCACGAGGAAACAGAGATCTCTCTGGCCTTCTGAAAGGCAAACTGCAGATGAGACTGCGGGACCCCACATGCGACATTCAAAATGGACAACGTGTGGCATAGACTGATGTCAGACACCCGTTCATTCAGACTGACGTTCATATTGCAAAATCAACAACAACAAAAAAAAAAAAAAAAAAAAAAAAAAAAACAACAACTTTTTTTTCTCATTGCAAGTAATTTTCTATTATGTGTGAAATTCTGTGATGAAGATTCCCTCTCACCATGCTTCCTCTTACTATAGACAGAAGTTAGTTTTATGTTTGACCATGAAATATTCACAGCCTGCCAAACAGAAACTTCCCTCTTCGCTCTTGTACTGTACATATCAGATGCACTTGACCTGCCAGAACATGACGACTCAGACTCACAAGTGCAGAACTGGTTACATGGAGGATTTATTTTGTTTGTTGTCACCATCATTTCTTTTTTATTTAGCAAAAAAAAAAAACAAACAAAAAAACCCCAGAAGAGTAAGAAACAAACCGAGAACCGACTTCCTACATAGACTCACACAGAAAGAGACGTGTTCTACTCTTCACAGTTCACATTCATGCTGTACGACCCATTGCTGTGCGTCATCTTCCCTCATGTTGCTCGTCTCCCGTTCCGTCTGTGCACATGTTGCACAGAGAAGCAGTCACTCCTGAAGGGTCGGGACTCGTGTTTGATAGCATGCTGAGTGAGTGGTTAATTTCACAGTGCTTTGATTTGCTGCAATTACTAGAATTTTGTTTGGTAAGAGCTTGGATTTGACACACTTTACAGAGAATAGTGTGACTGCATTATATTCAGTGTTTATTCTTCTTCCAGTTTTCCTTTTTGAAAAGACATTTTTTATGTTTAAAGTTTGATACCACATATGGTTATTTTACACACACTCACTATACAATCAGGCATTTGTTGAATTAAAACAAAAATGCAAATGTGTTATATTATTGCAGTTTCTGTATGGATAATATTGAATTGTTATTATTATTATTACCTTTGGATTTTGTTTTCTGCACTGAGTCTCTTGTTTGACTCCAACAAACACTCTGGATCTTCCACCAGTGCTTTGAGTTTATTTTTGAAACATGAATCATGTTGCTGCACAAAACCATGTAGATAAAGAGCTTTTCTCTGTAACAGGTTTTGGTTTCGGTTTCTAGCCAGTATATGCATCTGTTGTATTGTTTCCTGTGAACAATACCGTCTCATAGGTACAAAGTTGTCAGTCATTGTTTGTTGTTGTCAGCAACCTGATTTAAGGGTTTTCATAGCGATGCAGCGATTCCTCAGAGAAGGTGAATCAGGCGGGGGTTTATGTACACATCCAGCACATGACATCACCAGTGTAGAGCTCCTACTGGGCCTCGCTCCGAGACCTGACAGCCAGACATGGACGTCCAGCTGTGAGCCATCGGTCAGATGTGTCCGGTCACAGCGGGGTGGCCGCGCCCCGATCACAGTCGCTCTCTACAGACACTGATTCCCTGTCCTTCCCCTTGATCACATACATGCCTTTTGGCCACCTGTTTGCCGCTCCCACTGATCTTCTCACAGCCAGCTTTCAGCAGTTGTCTGGTTTTGTCTCGGTGAGTTTAAAAGCATCAACAGCAGCAGGCAAACTGACACTCATTGGTCAAGCAGTTGTGTCATGTCTTGTTATGACACTACATACCACGACGTGAAGAAAGAAAGAAAAACCTCCCGACTGGACAGTGCTTCCATGTTTGCTTGTACCAAATCCTCAGATCTTGACCTTGAGTTTATGTAGTGTCAGTACAGACAGCTTTAGCACCAAAGCCCTGGTTAAAAAAGTGCTTATCAACCACTGTCGTCCTAACTTTCGTTGTTTGTGGCTGAAGGGAATTAAAGTCCAGGAGCGAAGAATTCCTTATTCTCTTCCTGCTCTCAAATCATCTCCTTGGTTATGTTCGTCTGCAGTACAAAACATCAAAACAAATCTTTCCCTGGAAGCGTGTACAACATATGAAACTGGAGGAGGGAAATCGTGAGCTGTTAGTCATAGCTCAGAAGCGAGTGAGAAGTGATGCTGTGACCTAAATGCCACTGATGCCAACATGCAGTTTGCTTTCTAACTGAGCTTTACGCTGTCTTCCTTTTCCATTTCTCAATACCTAACAGCTCATCAGTTTTGCGGCATTTAGCGAGGCTCAGGCTGTATGTCTTCTGATGGTACAGCAAATATTCCGTCGTCAGGAAAAACACTTAACATTGTTTTAGAAATTAATCTACACGAGGCTGGTGAGTTTCCAGCCCTATTAAAGTTCATTAAGATGCTCGTCCATGGATGCTGCCAAGACTTTGAGTTATTAATCAAGGAGTTATCCTTGAACCCGTCTTCAAGGAACTACGTTAGACTGGATGTGTAGGCACAGTTATTGCTGGACATAAAATACAGTTAAAGTTCATGCTACACGCTGTCGGCATTTTCTTGCAGCAAAGGGAACATCTTTTGTTGAACTTCTGAAGGGTTAGTTACTTTTCCATTTCATTCGAAAGATTTGCTGAGCACCTTTTGATTGAATGTGAAGGAGTGTCTGGAAGCACTGCATGAAGTATTTATCTAGCTAAGGTTTTTAATGGCACAAAAGAAACGTATTGTTGCACTTCAGGCTGAGCTCTGATCAGCAGGAGAAGAAATTGCCACACTTACATCAAGTGTTTCAAGTGATTTTGACTCTCCTTTCAAAACCCGACTGGCTATTTACTACACACCAAGCCAAAGACACATGTGTCTTAGTGCCGCGTTGAAAAAGAAGTTCTTTATTCATGTGGTGCAGCTTTTGTAAAGGAGCTTTCACTCAAATGGTGATTATCCTTTTACTGAGTCCCTGAAATCATATTAAATATTTAATTCAAGTGAAATTCCAACCTATGCTACTAAACGTTTTTTAAAATACAGAAGTGCATTTGGATATGTGTGAATATTGAATCACTGGGAAATTAAAGTCCACTGTTTATCAATTCAAGATTTGTCTACACAGAAATGTATTTGTGCCATTTAAATCAGTTGCTTTTTTCCATTTTAAAACATTTCTTTGCTGCAGCTTACTTCCCAGAAACATTATGCATTTTTAACTTTACAGATGTAGCTTTATCGCAAGATTTCATAGTTTTATAGCACTAAAATATGCCAGCTACAAATTCAGACTCCAGATTCTCAAGTAAACAAACAAACAAAGAAACAAAACAAATACATTTTGTACAGTTTTTTTCTGTAAATTAAAATAGATTCAATGTAATCATCATTCTTTCAGCAGAACATACTGTACTGTCTCCTCTTACATCTGTGAAGCAAAGTAAAATCACTGGGCCCTGCTTCTCACTATGTGCCAATTTTTGAAGGACGGAGAAAAACCGTTAAGTCTCAGTGTTGCAGTTACATGATAGTGTGCATAAACACGAGCTGTGCCAGGTTGTACCCACCGCGCTGCGTTTGAACGCCGCCCAACTACAGTATGGTCGGACCATGGGGTCCGTCTCCTGTTGTGGTAGACAGAAAATGGCTCCTGTTTAATGGCTGCAGCACAAAGCATCGGAGCGCCCTCTAGTGCTGTGGTGGTCAAATGTAGCTTGTTGGGATGATATTTTCAGGTCCAGATAGTCTGTGAATACTGCAGTAGGCAGAGCTCCAGTGCAGGACACTTCAGCAGGCTGCTGATGGACAAACACTGGCTGCTGCTCAGAACAAGCCTGGGTCTGTCCCTCTGGTGGACAAACGTTCATACCACTATAGGACCCTGCCACCTGTGTTTCCCTAAATGACCCAGTGTTCCTCTCTGTCTCCCAGTCCTCTTTCCTGGACCCCCACCCGCACCCACTACCACTCTGGCTGTCGGCTAGTGCAGGCAGGGATCTCCATGTGTTCCCTTGATTTGCTAAGGCCCACATTACAGACCAGTGCCGGTTCAGACCACTGTGACTGATGTGGGAGATCCTGTATTTCTGTATAAATGTATATTGACTGTAACCCTGTGAATGATGTAACAATTTCATTATTTGTAATATTGTCATTGGTTTATTTTCTAAAAATGGAAAGCTCAACTTGACTCTCCTCAATAAAAAATAAGATCTGTTATAAAACAACGTGTCGCCCAGTTGATTAATTAGCTACTGGTTAAAGTTTTTATTCATTTGTACATTCATTGATTGAATTAATGTTATTTAAAAATCTGCTCTTATCTGCAGCATATTTGAGATTGAGATGAGCAAACGAAAAATGTTTGTCGAAAAGTGACTAGTTTACTAATTCTGTGAGATATTAATTATAAGCTTGGATGCCTACATTACAGCCTTGAAGCCTGGCTGACATTTTAATTATGCAAAATGATACTGAATATAAATACTGTAGGAAACTCTTCATTATAATTGGTTAAAACTGCAAATAAACAAACAAACAAACAAAAAATCTATAAGAAATTACTTGAAGGTACCTTAGATTTATATACATTATCACTTCTGTTTTACTAAATAAAAAATATATTTTGCAATGATAATGATAATAATAAAGCAAAAATCCTGAGGTTTGGAAATCTGTGAGCTATAAATAACTATTGCACTGTGTATCACAGAAAAAACAACCTTTAAATTCATGGATTTGACTTGAAAATCTGTAAATTAATATGCTGGATTAACTAACATCTGGGCAGCAGACAGCAAAACAGATTTGTTACCTCCCATGAACTATAAGCGGTAAATAATCAGAGTAAAGCGTATTTCCAAATATAATAATAACAATAACAAGTAAAAATTGATACGAGAGCAGAAAGACATTTGTTTGCAGGCACTGCATTTCCTTGTCTGAGGATTATTTGCAGGAAGAGTGCAGTTTCTATATTTTTAGTTATCATGCTGGTTCTGTGGTAGTGATGGTTACATAATCAGTCTAAAAAGGTAGCATCCAGCAGCTACTCTGAAAACTGACGATCCTGTCGATGTCTCTGTAGTTACACGTCTCTGCTACTGCAGAGTCCCATCATTTGAAATCGTCCAGACTTAAATGTGTATTTAAATGATTTGAGGTTTTGGATTTAAAAAGTAGAACAAGGCACTTGCAATATTCTAACACTCGACACTGGATTAAACACCAAAGCCACAGACGTTGACTCCATTTGAGTGATTAATTTAATGAAAAACATGCCGAATTTTTATCACAGTCCTCAAATGCCACATTGCAAACCATACACATTGGACTTTCCAGAAAGCAGCTGTAAAGACTTTTGAGGTCAAATTAAACACTTAGCTAGCATCACTTCTCTCAGCCTGTCCCCAGAGCCAGACCACTGCACGGTGTTCTGTGGTTTCATGTCAGAAGTGATTTGACCAACAGTGCTGCCGTCTCTCCACAGCTCAGTTTTTGAGTGGAGGTCACACTCCCTTCACCTTGCCCTGAGATTTTGAAACCTCATTAGCGGTCGATGTGTGAAAGGCTGGAGACCTCAGCATGGCCCAGTTGAGAATGGCACGTGTGTTAGAGGGGTTACCCCCTGAGCTGGAGAGGAGCGGTTCAGGAGTTCAGCGGCGGGGGAACCCCGCTGCTAGGCCAAATCCTTTCTTCTCCAGTCTTTGACCACCCGTAAGTAAGTGCAGCTACCAGAGTCCAAAACTAATTATTAGCTACACAGCTCCATCTTACTCTGCAAGCAGTTTGGTGCAACCTTGAGCGAGATTGTGAATTTCTTTTAATTAACAGAACAATAAAAGAGTTAAAATAATTTAACAATCATTTCACACACACACAAAAAAAAAAGACTCATGCACGATTGTATGTAATTGATTACTGATTTTCCACACACAATAAACAGTGGCCTACTTTATTCAAGATGAAAGTGCTGCAGTAAAATGCCATCAGCACGATCATTTCTGTTTCTGGACTGTAAAGCTACAAAATGACTGCGAGGCTTTAAATCATGCTTGATCTCCGAAATCTGTTTTGTATTTGTACATTTTAGCAGTGGGATTTCTGAGAGACTTTACAAGGCCCGAACTCTCAGAACTGCCTTCCATCCAGAATGTGAGGAACTATATAATTATTTAAAGAAATTAAACTTCTGCTGAATTGTAATGACTATTTAGAAATGTACAAACATCATCAAAATAATGTTTGAAGTAAAATAGTGGTAAACCAATTACTACATTTATCATCAGCTTTAGCACTTCTGACAGAAAGCTGCAGAACATCTGCACCAAACTCTGGACCCGCAAACCTGAATGAGTAAATATGAGTAATTCAGCAATTATGAAGAGTTATGGGTTTTCCACTTTCTAATAAACCATCAAGTCTGCAGTTTGAAATGTTAGTAAGTTGTTAAATATTTGATTTTGGTCCAGCTGCTCTGCAGCTTGAATGGAGGAGTCTTTTGTAGAATAGATTAGGGAGTAGTTAGATAAAGAATCGCCCTCCCAAACTGAACGAAGCATTAATAAGAATCAATTGCACCTTAAAACCAACCAAACACTCTAGCTACTGATATTCAACAAGCTATGTTAGGGTTTACAGGTTGTGGCTGGATGTGTAGTGGTAAAATCACCACCATTCATGCGGTCACCAGCTGTGACCTACCTCTAGTATGGGTCCTTACTCAAGACCTCCTGTTACCTTGTACGTCTCTGTGGATAAAAGCGTCTGCTAAACGTATTTAAAAGTCTTGTTTTCATGACCATCCATCAGGTTTGCTGCTGCTGTTTTGTCGACCTGTGTCGCAGCAAACGTCCTCGTTCACCTGACTGTCTGGGAGGCGGGGCCACTGTATATTCTCCATAATGATGGCTTTGAGATGAAAAACTGCATGTGGCCTTCGAGGACACTGGGGCCAAAGCGAGTGAGTGAGGAAGAGTTCGTTGGCTCATGTCGTGTAGAAAGACCTACAAGTGGGTCAGAATTGTCACAAACCATTTCCATCATGTCCCGCGCCTGAAACATGATGGAAAGTGGAATTAGAATGAAATAAGACATAGTGATTCTTCTGGGCACAGGAGGAATAGATCTGCTTACCACAACTGCCCTTAATTGGCAAGAAGCTCAAAAGTTCGACCCCAGGAGCCAGATTTTAAGAGACTTACGAGACAGTGGCTAATGCAGCACAGACTGCTAAAAGACCCTTTGCCAGGATTGATGAATTAATGCGTCCAAGAGATCTGTACAGCTGGGCTTGGGGTTTAGAGAATAATATCCAACTCTAACTGGACTCAGGCTCTGCTTAATACAGCCCAGCAGGTACAGTAAATAAGACTGAGAGGTTAATGTGGTCCATGCAGAGATCTTGGCTGTAAATAAGAGCCATGTTTGATCCACATTGCACTGTTCTCGCTCGGCAGGCGGCTTGAAGCAACTTTAAAACAAAAAAATGTTATTTAAGGACAGACAGCAGCTTTGTTATTTGGGCTAATAAGAAAGTTCTTTGTTAAAAACAGGAAAATGGTTCCTGATCCCTTGATGTTCAAATGTTTATAAATGTGTTATTTTCAAAGAAACTGATTTCAATTACCGATCAATGTGAATACACACACACACACACACACAAATATATATATATATATATATATATATATATATATATATATATATATATATATATATATATATATATATATATATATATATATATATATGCAATGTGAATATATATGCAAAACAAATGACAAACAAATTATTGTCATCATGTCTGATGCACAAATAGCTTGTCTGCAAAACCCAGTGATTTGGTTGCACACATCAATTTGCCTGAAAGCTTCATTGTATCGTCATCAAACTAATCTGGCTGCAGAGCACGAACATCAAAGTGCAGATTGAACATTTTCACTCCGACTCACAGAGACATGTGAACTCTCGGTGACTGCTTTTAGAGTTCCTGAACTTCTTTTCTTTTCTTAATTCCCTTCCACTTGAGTTACATGACCTACAGATGCCACATCGTGTCGGGCAGAACCAAAGGGGATATCTTTCCCCCCTCACTGTGAAAGGCTCACTGGGTTTTAGGCTGAGCTCCATCTCTGCCTTTAGCAGCAGTTGGGTGCAAAGTGTGGAGACAAGACTCTGTGAGATCAAGGATTTGACAAAGATCAGAGACTGCGACCGAAATATTGTCCTTTTGAATAAATCTTGTGGTTTGGAGCGGGTGTGCAGGCATTGGTGTTTTCATTGACATATAATTACACCTCTTTAAGACTCAGTGAGAAGCCGGCGTCTGTCCTGTATGGCAATAAAAACCACACAGCTCACGTATTATTTTATACTGGTTTAAAAAATATCAGTATTATTTGATAGAATGTAATTTAGACTGTGATGAAAATCCTTGGTCAGTGATCGGTGGTCAGTGAGTTCATGTTTACGCAACTGTTTAGAAGGCTTTTAAAAGAATAAATCATGAACACCATCTAGTGGTAAACATGCAGCATTACATTAAGCACACCTTAAGAATATGTGCTGACGTCATAACAACTCACAGGTGCTGCCAAGATGCTGAAGACCAGGATATGAGTGCATTTACCATCAAGGGCTCCTGTCACTAAACAATCGTTACGTTACTAAAGGAGATAATTCTCAGTTCACTTCACCGTTACAGTGCTCCTGTGATGGTGTTATTTACCTAACAGATAAGAAAAACGATGGCAATGTGACAAAGCAGAACTTTTATGCATAATTTGAAATAAAAAAAGCATAATGTAAAGTTAAAACGAGGGTTTTCTAGATTTGGACAGAGGCAGACTTGGGTCACAGTCTTCCTGACAATGACAAAAACAGGTTCAGTGTTCAGATTTACACATTTGCCGGCTCCAGCATTCAGTTCTCACTTGTGTTGTATTTATATTCCATCAAACAACTGGAGATTACAAACACCAATCAGTGGAAACGCAGACTAAGTTTTGTCTCATGTCTGTGCAGTGTGGTACAGTTGTTCACCATATGCTGCTGGAACTCAACAGTCGACAGGTTTCCATTCCATCCAATCACCACAGCAGCTGATTTCAGTGATTACACATCCCTCTGTGACTGAGGGATGTGTGCAAGTGAAATCAGCAGCTGGAATGAAGAGCTGCCGAGTCCCAGACCGCAGCAGCTGATGGCAGGACGGGCTACGAGAAAGGTGAAACGTAATCAACAGAAAGACGCTGGCACAGGCTTGATTTAATAGTTTTACTGGCAAAAAGTCGGAGATAGTTTCCGATTCTGGGTTTAATTTCAGCAATACGTGTCCGAAGAGATGCAGTCGGATCTGTGATATGTAGCAGTAAGACAATGCTGCTCCACAGGATTGTGTGAGGGCCAATCCAATAAAGTGAAGGTCACCTCTGAGTCTGTGAACATGTGACTGACAGCTAGATGAAGGGCTGTGTTTGTCCTTGTCCTTGTTGCCAGTACACAAATCCTCGCAGATAGACTGCTGAAGGTTAGGATTAGAAAATGAAGCATCAGAAATAAATCATGAATCACATGTTATGAAAAGAGAAAAAGAGCTGCTGCAGCAAAATAACACTGTTAAGAAAATAATAATAATAATAATAATAATAATAATAATAATAATAATAATAATAATAATAATAATAATAATAATAATAACTATTCTACAAAAACAAACCTCAAACCAAAATGAACCTCAGTCCTAATGAACACATACATGTGCATTTGGTTAATAGCAGCCCACAGTATACACATAAAAGTAGGATCTGATGTAGTGATACTGCATCATAGTAATGTTCTTTCTTGTCTTCTCCTGGGTGCAGAAGTCAGTGAGTAAGTGGATCAAACACCATGGGTGCATTTGTGTCTTGTTGTGCCGAGAGCCCCCTGGTGAGAAATGTGGGACATACCAGAACTCAGCAGATCAACATTTCAACTGTCCTTAGGAACAAAGACATTTAAAATGAAACTGTCGTCATAGTTAAAAAGAGGTTTGGCCATAAGAAACTATAACTGTGATTAAATCTAATGAAAATCATTCCAGCTTTACTTTCATACAGCTGTTCTGTAACGATTTTACAAACCGTAAAGTTTAATTTGAGATCAGCAAATTACATTTATAAGAGTCCTTGAAGCAAATGCTGCGTTTTACCATCTAATAATAAATCCTTCAGTCAACACTGTGGTTAAATGATTTCATACCATTGCACGGACAGGAAGATGGAGGGGAATATTTTTGTCCTTGATTCATATAAAGCCACATTTCACTTGGTTTGGCAGTCGTCTTCCATCCAGGCATTTGGGGGATTCCCCCTTTCAAATGCTGCCCGTGTCTTGTTGAAGGAATTGCAGTCGGGCGGGTGGATAATTTACAAAGTGCCTCGAGGCTCTTCTCTCTTCTCGTTTTATCTTCTGCTTTCCTGGAAATATAGAAAACAAAATGTAAGAGTTAGAAATCACATCTTTTTATTTCTTCACTGGACTCTCAGCAGACTGATGGGAAACATTCAACCAAACTCAGACTCTGCAGCCTTTTAGCATTGTTCATGTTCCTTGTTGAAAGCTTGGAAAGACTGCGTCAGACTTGCAGCTGACCATGTGGCTTGATTTCCACAGAGATCTAAAACCATCTATGGAAGTCAGACCTCTGTCAACACTAAGCAGAATAACTTTTCATGCCCAAACACACAATTTCAGGCTCTGCTGACTAAATGTGTTGGCTAAAAGGATGATGTTCTTTACCTCAGGGCACAAACAAGTGAAAATACTAGTTCCACAATGACTTTTGACAAAGTAAACACTCGCTCTACTTTCTCTCTATAATTATGAAATCACGTTTTTTTTCCAGCTCTGCAGATGAAAAAAATGCTTTTGTCTAACGACAGGGAGCACATGTCCGCTCTTTTAAACACGCCCATCTGACAGCTTGACAAAGGGTTTTCTTGAAACATGGTACGTCTGCCACTAGGTCAGCCAGTATGAGCTCATGTTGAGCAGCCAAACATCCACGATTTGACGAATGCCTACACTCGCAGGTTTTTTATTAAGAGTCAGAACATAAATATGCAATAAAAATTAATTTAAAATGGGATGATTTTTACTGTGCTACTTGCACAGTCAGCACGTTTCACCACAGGAGGGCAGTGTTTGACAATTGGTCAGTCAGTGTCACACTCCAAAGGACAAATTCCCCTCCAAGGTCTCCGCCTGTCTAGACAACTTACAATTTCCCTCTATTTTGTGAGAATGAGCAAAGAGAGTGTGAACGTTTCTACCTGAATGGTTAAAACAGACAACTTCACAGCTTCTCCTTCGCCGTGTGGAAATTTGTCAACAAACAAAATGAAACAGAAATTAGGGCTTCAAGGAGAAACAAGGAGCGTGTGGGACATCAGTAAAAGCAGGCTGATAAATGTCAGCAGCAGTGAGGTAATCTTCTCCCCCCTTGTCTCTGTGGCCAGGTAGAGACGCTGAAGGAATATTTTAAGATGCAGCGAGGCGTGTCCTCCAGTCTCAACAGATAACTGGTGCTGTCTGTAATCGGAGAAAGGTCATAACTCACCTTTAATCCCCTCCCATGTGACATTACACCAGCAGATATCACTACAGTCCCTCAAATGATTGATTGGAAGACATTATTAACATGGCAGTCACACCGTCCCATCTGTTCGTGATTGACTACAGATGAGTGACTTCATATGACGATGTCCAGGATATTATTTAATAACCGCCTGGAGGGATTTGGATTTTCTTTTTTTAATGGGTAAGTCATAACTGAGGTGTGAGCTGAATAAGTTCCACTGATGTGCAGGAGGTAATGAATGTGAATGTGAAAAAATACATGCAAATAGAGTAGGAGAGGTATACTGAATAATGAAATACAGGTTCACAGTGTGTGAGGGCCACGTTTCATCCCTCAAACTCTCACGTCAGCAAAAAGGTGGTATTTAGGTCACACACATGTTCCCCTGTCGAAAAAGAAGCTGTAACACAAGCAGGAAGAGACACAGGTAAAACAAAGCAGTAATACAGAAGACAGTGTGATAGTATCTGTGATCTTCAAGACTTCCCAGTAGTAAGTGATTTGACATCTATTTTAAAGCTACCATAGGAAAAACAGACATGAAGCTTCCTCTACAGTGTATATTCATACACTGTATACATGTATACACAGTACATAGTGTTATTCCATTAGGTCCAGTTATTTTTAAATAACCTACATTTTTTTCAAATCTGCACTTCACTTTTATTAATCCATAATTTATACAGGGCAGATTAAGTTCACGCTCATTAATACACACTTGTATAATTTTAAACCGCCCTCATCTTCATGAAAACCAGGACTGGTAATTTGTTAAGTGCAGTGTAGATGTGTGTTGCTGTGCTAAAACGCACCCATCTGCTGCTCAAGTCCAAATTACAATGTTTTCCAAGGTGTTTCTTTCTTTCATGGAGTTGGAATAAACAACTGGAGTCCATCCATCTCACTCTTTAGGGCAGGGTGACAACTGAGTGGAGGGGATGATGATAGATTGAATTGCTTTGACTAATATGGGCAGAGGGAGGCGTTCCATGGTAGCTGTCCTCTCTACCCTCGCCATCCTGCTGCCTCCACATCACCACTTCAATCCATCTCACACTCGGATGTCTCAATGCCCCTTACGCATTCACATGTTCGCTCAACACACACACAACACAGCGCGCTGCAGAGTCTGGTTAGGCTATGACACGCTGCCATTTGCCAGTTAGGAAGGTGTTTTGAGTGATAAAGGAGGAAGACGTGAGTGATTGCAAAGCTCCTTGCTGCGACTCCCTCGGAAACATCCATTAGATTGGGGAGAATAGATGCCAACATTTGTCTCTCCACTGAAATCTTTCTTGGTTGGATTTCTGATCATGGAGTTAAACATGTTGTGTCCTGCCATGTGTGGTTACTCAGCCTGTGTACGTCACTGACTTGTGTCCTAATGAGGCTTTCTGCTGTGTCCCTTCCTGCCTGTGTCCCTTGTGTCCCATCCTATCTTTGACATTTCCTGGTGCAGTCGTAATAAGCACGTTCGGTGGATGGCCGTGATATTTTTCACCCATTTAGGTTAAAAAATGCAGCTTAGCGAACTTGCCAGTATTTGCAACTGTGCTTCGTCTGCAGTTTAGCAGTTAAAGAGCTTCTCCACAGATTCCCAAACTCAGGGTGTCTGTAAATACCAAAAAATATGCTATGCTGCAAAATACATTAAAGGTAGCACAAGTGGAGGCTAGCTATAAATCAGGAATAAGATATTCCTAGGAGTATGGAAATGTTGACCTCTGGACCTGTAACACTGGATTACATTAAAGAATAAGAAGACCTGGGATTCACTCTTAATGAATATAAGACCTGAGCAGCTGAAATTGAAATCCTGGCTGCTTCAGGTGGAAGTATTTGGGTCTGTTGTTGACAAATGAATAATTTGCAAAGACTCTGGTTAGTCTATGAGCTATGAGACCTGCGTTTCTCTAACTGAATTATCCCACACAGACATGGTGATTGAAGGTGTATAACATTTCAGATTTTATTCAGAACAGAGCTACACAATGTTTTCTCAGTGTGCATAAGTTTGCCTACCTGGAAATCTCAGCTGCCAAAGCGCTGAGAGCTGCTATCTCACTATCACACACTATTACTATAACACTATCTCAAATCAGCTGCTTGTTTCAGGGAACGTATCCAGGAGCCCATAGAAAGCAGCACAGGTACTCGCAGATTGTTCAAAGTTAGTTCACAACGACAAATGAACAGCAAAACGGAAAGATAATGTGAAATGGTGACATCTAGTTGACTATATAACAAAGTTAATGAGGTCAATATCAGCTTCTAGTCAATGTAAAATATAATATATTTTAACAGTTAAATACAGAATGTCCAGCAGGAAAAACATTTAATTATGATCTACAAGACCAAGTGGCAGGGATATTATAACGTGTGAACTGAATCTCACAGTTGTTTTCATACTATTTTACTTCACATAGAACTTCAGCGTCACAGTCAATTTAAAATTAAGACGAACCTTTAAGTGACGGTGTCCACTGAAAACTAAGGTCAAATTTACATGTGCCCTTTCTTGCGTAACACTGCAGCACAGGACAGCGGGGGAGGACATGCACATACTTATTTATGCATGCTTCTGTGTCAGTGCCTGTGTGTGTACATGTGTAGTGTACACACAATAATACAGACCCAACTACTAACTAAGGTAAAAAACCTACACGTCACCCCGAATTCATCCATCACCTCAAAATATGGCTTCCGTGGATGATTTAGGGAAATGGTGACATGCCACACAGAGCTCAAATGTCATCACTCTCCTGCAGTGTGTGTGTGTGTGTGTGTGTGTGTCCACGAGTGGCATGTGCTGACAGAACATCCTTACACTTGCTGACTAGCTGTGAACAGGAGGGAGATGTTTTTGGTGGCAGTCAGAAATATTTTCCTCCACTCATCACATGTGAAGCCACGACTTTAATGCTGATCTTGGAAAAGCGAAAACAGGTGAGGACCACATGTACATCACCTCGGTGACGGTGGGAGGTGGTGGAGGTAATATGATGTCTGACGTTGCAGGAAGGAACGACTGAGATACGCCGACGAGAGGAGGGAGAAATATAAAAAAAAAAAACCTGTGACGCAGAAGTCACACCTCATGCTCACAGGACTTATCTCCTTGGCAACTATCTCCGCCCGCTTTAACTCTCACCAATTGAAATAGTCTCTGTCTCTGTGTTTTCATCTGTTTCATTAGCTGTCTCAAAGTTAATGTGCCTTTGAATGAAATTATGCATTCTGCCTGAGTGCCCCTACGCAGAGTGTCCTGTCTAATTTCATCCTCCTTTGGACAGACTTGAAAGGGAAGCACATATTTCACAGAGCTGCCAACACAAACTCTGTTAACCTTGGATTTCAACACCCCTCTTGGACACACACAAAATGCATTTGGTAAAATCAGGCTGGGTGTCCAGTGCCAGACGCGACATGATAGCGAAGTGCGAGATGGAGACTGCTAGCATGTTTCCATTGGCCGAGAGGAGGAGGAGGCAGAAATTTACACTTGTGTTATTTTTGTCCTTCCACCCTGCAGTGCCACCCGACATGCCCTCTGCCTGCCATCACGCTGCCCAGTAGCACTGAGCTAATGATGTCATCATTTCAAGCCATTTCTCAGTCTGACCTCTTGACCCCTGAGCTTGTGCCGAGGACACGTTAATGATGATGTGTGGCGTACAGCTGTGGACATGACAAAACGGTCTCATGCCAAGATGTGTGAGGATGCCTAAGTGCTCCAAAATAACATGGGAGAAATCCTCGTGATTGACATTTGAACTGCTTGAAAATACAGTTGTTGTTTTGGTGTCTTGTTTGTGTTGATAGGCAGGCTGAAAAAAAGCAAAGCTCTAAAAGGCTGCCTTGCTCCAAGCTTATAAAAATTGGCTTTATATTTGCATCCAAATAGCGAAATCAAAACGCAGCTGATGATTTATGACTGGGATAAAACGTAAAGCTAGCTGGTCTGCGATGGATATAGCTATGAGAATCTGACCTCTGCTTTATGTAATAGCTGTGATTTGTCCTTGACATGTCAAATCCCAAAAGCATGGAGGTTTCCTGTCATGTAAATGGTGACTGGTCCACACTGACAACTTATGCACTGTCCTCACATCCTCAAAACACCTTCCATGTTGATGAAATATGCAGGGACACTTTTCATTCCAGTTCACGAGAGACATTATTTTGCTTCAGCTGATGGGGTCTGGAAAGCAGTTGTAAGGGAGAAAAGCCTGTCAATCAACCTGCGCCTCTGGCTGCTAACAAGGTTATTAGGCTTCCTGTGACTCTTCCGTCCCTGCATTAGCAGATTACTATTCATTTGGCACGTTTACATGTTCTAATAACCCCTGATACTGCTACATGTAGCTGTGCCCACAGTGTTTGTTTTTAAAAACTATTCTGTACTGTGGAGTGATGTGTAGTCCAAGAACATTCACACACTTTCGCAGGGTGATCTCTTATTTGAATATGTGAGTTACAGCTCTCAATGAAAATCCCTGGGTATGTTTCAGCCTGTCAGTCAAAGCAGATCTATTTTTGCATGTGCCTGAACCCCAGGGACGACTGCCATTACTGACTGCACCAAATGTGCAAAATCCACACAATAGGCTCTCTGCAGTGTTTTGTACCCAATCTGTGGACAATTTTAGACCCAACTGATATTAGTTGGAGTAAAACAGACAGCTCTGCATGCATAGTACACTGCACCCTGTATTATTCATAAAAGAGATATCCAGTGCTTTCAAATAATTTAACCAGTGGACATTTTTTAAAATGCATGTTAAATACATATGATCTAATGTATTAAATCTCTGTGTCATTTTAATACTGTCACACACACGAGGCAGCATCTTCAGTCAGACTGAATCCACACCAAATCATAAAATGGCAAAATAGGTCATCCATTAGTGCATCCCGCTGTGACCTGATCGAGAACACCCATTAATAGGAAAGACACACAAAAGGAGAGGAGTTTGCTTTATTAGGAGCTCGACAATGTGAGCAAACAACAAAACTGTCATCACATTTTGATTCCTGATTGGTGTGTGGGCAGTGTGTGGCATCACCTTTTTATATCAATCCCTGCACATTTTAAATCAATAACAAGGGCACAAAGGAAAAATAAAGTGACAATTTATACAAACTAAATTTCAGTCACACACACACACAAACATATATATACTCTATTTTCAGCTCTACTCTATTTAGAGTAATAATAAAAATAGTAATGCTATAAACACTGGAAATTAAACTGGTGTTGATTTATTTTTCCCCTCAAGTAAATGCAACATTTAAAAACATTACTGTAATTTGCTTATGTTAACTTGAATTGCAGTTAACAAGTTATTTTTACAGTAGAAAGTGATACTGTCACTCACTAAAAAGATTTGATGGACTGTCATCACGGCTGGATGTGTGGACACTAAGTGTGGTGTACGCACTGACAGAGAAAGTTGTTGTGTCAGCTGACAAAGACTGTCAATTGAAAATAAAACACCTTAAATTAGACTTAATTTCTTTTAAGGCAGTAAAATTATTAAGAAACTGTTATAATACCCATTATGTGCTTGTTCATTTTGCTCTGATGCTTTTATTCATGTAAAAATAAAGTATAACTGCTGTCTACATCCATAAGACATGAGCTTTGATGTAACAGCAGCGCCGAAGTCTTGTTGTTTCTAGCCAGAGAGTTACATGAGAAACAGATGTTCTCTTAATCCTAGCCTCATGGGTCCATCTGTGCCTCCTGTAGTATTGTCTGCCGTCATGAGCAGCACTTCTATTTCTTTTTTTGTCTCTAACATGCTCACAGTAGCCAGACTGAGGGCAAAGGCAGAGACTTCACTTGGAAAGCCAGTCACATTGCCCTTTCCACTAGCACTGTTCCACAGAGCCCGAGGGCTGCTGGGTGTAAGAGGCTGTCCTTGATTTCTGCTCCTCTACAAATCTATTGTGTGTTTTTATATCTCTGTATATCTCCCTGAGTGTACAGGGGCACAGGCAGACAGACACAATGAGTGACTGATGATGATGTGACACCGCAGCTTGGTCACTCATCTTTGTGTTCCAAAATTAAAGGGATTGGACCAGAGATAAATAAGATTAGATGAGATTGAGGTGTGCGTGTGGGTGGGTGGAAGGTTACCAACATGGATTTTGATCACATTGTGCAAAATGCAATTTTCAGTGTGATGAAGATTCATGGACCTTTGTCAGTATCTCTGATGCTTGGTCAAATTGCAGTCATCACTCCAAATATTTATAATTATAAATATTACATATTTTTATTCTACACACTTCTAAACAATGACGTGGCAACATAGCAGGGATTTTACAGATTCAGCAGACGCACAGCACAGCAGTACTCTTAGCTCCGTTTTCGTTTCCACAAATTGAAAAGGAAACATTTTGCTTTGCATCTATTAGCTGTTGCAAAGTTACTAAAATAAAAGAGATAAAACTTAAAAGATTTCATAACATACAATTTAACAATTAATAGCTTATTAAACGTAATATATTTTTTTAAAAAGCACAGTGCAAAGTGTTTATAAAGGCATGTGTGCAGAACATGTTGGAATCTGCAGGCGCCCAATAAATTGTGTCTGTGACACATTTATCAATCAAAATAATTCATTCACATTATCGAATGTGCTGAATGACATCATACAAATAACAGGTGCCAGCTAGAGAGTTACTGTATGTACATTATTAGACATAAACAGAACCCTCATCAGTGCAGCTGAGAGAACGAGACAGAGAGAGAGCAGTGGAGCTACTCGGTTGCATGAGGGTAATACAAACCCTCCGCGAGATCAACCGACCATCTCATTTGCCCTGGCAGTTGGCACGGCTAGGGAGGTGTGTGTTGGCGGTTGACAAGTCAGGGAAGAGTCCTGGGTTGACAGAGCACACTCCTCATCAAGTGGCAAACAACGTGAGTGGAAAAAGCGAGATGTCACACATAGGTACACACACACACACACACACACACACACACACACACACACACACACACACACACACACACACACACACACATTCTTACTCCTCTTTATTCCTCTTGATTTTTACATGGACTCTCTTGCTTTTGGTTCTCTTTATCCCGTTTCCTCCTACCTGACTTTTCTCATGCTGAGAGACGACACAGTTAGGAGGTCATGGTTAATCAGAACTCATCCTCAGGGTGGAAGGATGTAGCTACTTGGTTTACAAGGTTTCCCTACACACTATCTTCATTTCTGCAGTCCTAGCCTGACTCTGAAATAGCCTCCTGGCCAAGAACGAGGGATCGAGGCCTTTAAATGGATTGATGGCGAGTATAAAGACATCGTGAGTGCTGCCCGGGTTGGGTTCAATTGACTTTCCACAGACGCTCTAATGAAAACAACTTGCAGTTTATACTGTTATGAGGTCATACCCTATGGCATGACATAACATGTTCAAGTTAAATATTTAAAAGATGTCTGAGAGTTGTGAGACAAAAGTAGGGAACACAAAGAAGAAAGATACACGTTATACAATGTTATAGTTTACAATTTTAAAAATATATAAATACATACAACTGGAACCCAAACCTTAGTCCTAGTCCTAACCCATTAACCCTAACCCTAACCATCTAACCCTAAATCTTGCATATTCAATCATTACAAAGCACAGTTCACTAATTACTGGCAGTGGACTGAGGATCTCTGTGGGATTTCTGTGTGTCTGTCCACGTATGCATACCACTCCCCAGTGCTATTGCTCGAGGGTGTTTGCAACGGTCTGTCAATCTGGTGCGCAGAACTTTGATTCAGTTTGTGAAGCTTCAGTCATGGTCCTGTACCCTTGATGCACAGAAACTACAGACAGCTGACAGGGACACAGTGGCCAAAGCAACAATGACAAGTGACAGCTCAAATCTCTCCGTGCTGTTTCATAACAACCCACAGACACACACTGACACAGCTGCTTGTCAATGTGTGAGCCCATAAAAGCGGCTCTACGGGAACTAATTGGAATTCTCATTGATCTATCAAATGTGGCACCTCAGGGCAGACACGAGAAGTTTGTACATTTTAAATAAAGTTATCATCCAGACTTACCCAGTGTGTTAAATCCATATACTTCTGCATAAACATATTTGAAAACAGAGTCTCTTTGAGTTTCTGTGCAATAGAAAAGTTTACCATGGTCTCGCATTTGGGTTAAATGTTCAGGGTAACAAGGTTTCTGGGCATGTAGCACACCATAAATTATAGATTTGTAGTTTTGTGGCCATAAAACACTGCTGAATGAATATTTCACAGCCAAAACAGGTTATGCTGCTGCAGTAGTAAATGTGAGGTTTTATGAACGACCCACAGCTCTGTTTATTTTTTTATTTTTGGTATTTTAATGGCCTGAAAGCTTATAGCAGCAGCTTTTTCAGTGCACGTTGATGTTTCATGGTTTGGACTATGGGACAAACACAGAATGACAACAAGCATAATGTCAAGTGAAGGGAACACAGTTTTTGTGCCTGTCACCTCAGCTGCAGCTGTTTGTGACGGGCTACTTTAGGTTTACTCTTCTAGGACAAAAACGTACTTTTACATGTATTATACGCTGACAAATAACTAACACACATGGATTTGATGAACACCAGGCACTGAAAACAGCCTTAATCTGCAGGATAGTAGGATCCCAACACATATCTACAGATCATCGTTTCTATTTAGATAAGTTGACACGTGACACTGACAGATTTCACTCATATATAGATGCACACACGAAATAAAGGCTAATGGCTTTCGTCAAGTGGAATTAGATGAGATTATATCACTGTTAAATCTAATATATGACAGGAACATCAGAAAGCGTTGATGTCAACGTTTATCTGACGGTCATTTGAAGGAAAAATCATGCTTACTAACAAAGTGAAAGGAGACTAGACGAACCAGATGGTGAGCATTTCTGTGCATATTCTCATTAGATGTATGTGCAGCTGGTGTGGAAATGCATCCTCCTTCTTAATGCCCACTTAGTTTTATGTATATCTATCTTTAAACTGTCACATCTCCAGGAATTAAGGCTGGCTTTAAAACTTGGCTCAGCTTATTTCATTTAATATGACAAAAGGTTATGGAGAATGTGCCCATGACGGACTTAGATGCCTCCACATGTTCTCTATGCAGCTGGAGGCTCATGTTTGAAAAGCTGATATTAAAGCAGCGTTTCGCACAGTTACTGTGTAATCTAAGTGGACACGATGTTGTTATTGTCGGACTGAGAAGTAAGTAGCACTTCTCAGTAAGCGTAGACCATTGTGGGCTTTGACTGCACACGGAGAGGTTGTAAAACAATAATAAGTCTGACTCATCTCACTCACCTCCAGCTGGTAAAACTGGCAAAAGAAGGAACCCGTCCCACAGTCATGAGGAGGCCTGTTAGTCATGCAGTAGTGATATTTGTTTTGACTGAGAGCTATAAAGCCAGTTCTGTGGCTGACGAAGTGACACATGTCATCTGAGGACATGAAATATTAGGTGTTAAGCATCAAATTGTTCTCAGGTTTTCTTCCCTTTCCTTTTAACCTTTGCAAAGTTGGATCATGAGCGGGTTGTGAGGGTTCAAGTCCTGCCCTGACGTGGAAAACAGTGTGTTAAGTTACAGTAACACTCAGTGGAGAACCTAACGATGCCAGAGATTGTCCTCAGCCACCTCTTGCCTGCACAGAGGAGGCAGCTCACGATCCCAAATGTCAGCGGATGGCTTAAGAAATGACAGCTGCCACTGCATCTTGAATGTCCATCGCCCCATTCCGAGAAGTGTTGAAAGGGACAATGTGACATTTGCAGCAGGCTCCCCTTAACATCCTCTTGTCTCCTCTCTCTGTGTTTCCACCATGCCACCCCTTGTTTCCTGTCCTGCTGCGACCATGAATCTACATAGGATACTAGTCTGCTTACCAGGCCAAACATCATGCTGTGTTTGACATTCATCATTTATTGATGGGCTGTTCTTTAATTGCAGCAGGAGAGTACTTAGCTTCTCTGCTCTCACACTGGCTGATCCATGGGAGAGGCCCTCCTGTTGAGGACTTGCATTTACTCTGCGCGCTGGGAGCACCACTGTTGACTTATAATGGTTGTGACACACAAAAAATAACCTGCAGGGTTGTTTTTACCCTCTTTTCAGTTTGTTAGCGTTTCACTCTCTGCTCACACTTCTTTAGTTCTTGCTCCAAGCTGAGACTAAAGGTGGGTAGAGGGGGTCAGAAATTAAACGGTTCACTGTTCAACTAATGGAAGTGAAGTCAAGGAGACCTTTGACTAGCAAGTGAAACTCACCAAGGACCATTCGCCTGCAACATATCTACTATGGTAAACTGGCCAAATTCATTAAGAGAATGAACAATGTTTTCATCCATATGTTGAGCAATTGAAATGAACTTTTCACTCACTATAACCCCTGTGTAGATTAGTTTTCTGAACCCTGCCTTGTAAACCTAAACTAATCCTCGCGTGTGTTTTATTCTGCAACTATGGTGCTTTCTTTCATTTACAACCACTCACACAGGACTCTGCCCTTTCTCATTTAATCTGTATTTGGCATGGGATTAATTTCCTCCATATGCAGCTGCAGTTAGACGGTCGGTTAATTTTAGCTACCAGCGGGCAGCGAGTGAACTGTGACAACCGTCTTTCCTTATGACAAAAAAATACTATTTTACTGCAATGATCAAGAAGGACATTTTTAATATGTATACAGTTTTAAATGTCTGTATAGTACATGTGTTAAACTTTATCACTGAAACTTATATTAATATGTACAGTATGTAAAAAATTTTTTGTTTTTTACAAATTCAGATTTAGTTTTTTTCAATCTGACCTCAAAGTAAACCATTATTTACAAGTTTAAATCATAAATCATGCAGCAGTCTTTCTCCCGTGACTGCACTTTCACCAACATGACAACCTGAGGACACATCAGTAAGGTAAAACTAACTGGAGTGATGTTGTGTCTCCGCTGACAAGGTCACGAAACCCTCAAGTACTGGCTTGTTCCCCCCTCATGTTACATTTACACCACTTATAACACTTCAGGTATGTGTCATTGCTGCAAAGACTAAAAAATCAATTTGTGCAAGCAGCCGTTGAAAAAACAATACTCTAGCAATTGCTCTTGTGGGCACTGAGCATATAGTAAGATTTCTCAGGACTTCAAGGTTAGTAGAGAAAAAACTTTCTTATCTTCTCACCACTAGAAGCCTCAGAGAAACATATTAATTATAAAACTCTGATAAACATATTGTGCCTTGTTTTATCAACTATCTATTAATTTAGATTAAAAGCTGATTTTCTTTCAATCCAAGTGGATTATTTTTACATTCAGTGCTTAGACAGTTAATATAAGCAAACAAGCAAAGTGGCAGCCAGGATAAAGCCTATACCCACAATAATATCGGCTATAGAAATGCTATGCACGCAGTGATACCACAAAGGGCCATGCCAATAAAACTCTAGCAACTTTGTGCAACAGCAATTAAAATAGATACATAAAGTTTACTGCAGCATAGAGAATATTGCTGATGCTTTATTGTATTGTGCCACATGTGAAAGTCAGTGAAAATCAACATCGATGAGGTTTATAAAATGTTAACACTCCCCCCTAAGATCCCCCATGCATGGGAATACAATGGATTGACCATATGAGAAAGTCACAGAAAGCAAAGTAGTATGGGACCTGGTAACAGTAAAATCTGGTTTTAGGTGATAGTCATATTTTTAAAATATCAGTCTTCAAACAAGTTGCCAGAAATTAAATCAATGTAAAAGATTTATTAACTTCTAGTTATTATATTTGGTAAATTTTGCAATAATTTTGCTTTGTTGTATTTGTTTTTAATACACCCTATTGTTTTAAATATGTCTATGTGTCACAAAAAAGCAATTCATTATTTTGGCTGGTTAGAAATTGCTGGTAGATTTGTTTGTCTACCAGCCACCTTGGCTGTGGTTAAATACAGACCCTGGCCAGCACAAAAACAGATCAACTGAGGGATGTGCAATACATACTGTCTACAATAATCTTTATTGAAACTTTAACAATATGCGACCCAGCATTGTAGTACATCATTCACTTCGCATGAAACAAAAACACTATGAGAGTTTAAGAGATGTATCTTAATAGGACAGACTGATGAGGTTACATACAGTGTGCTAGAAATGCAGACTGCCAGAAAATAATCAGATATAATTTTTTTGTCAATATTGCACACCACCAGATTAATATAATGGTAAGTGTAAGGTCCATATCTGTACGATGGCAAGAAAAAGGAATTGGTTTTCTGCATTAATTTGTCACAAAATGTGATCTGATCTTGATTAAAGTCAAGAGCATTAACAAATATAATGTGCCTAAAATAATAACACAAAAGGAATTTAGATTGTTCATGTTTTTATTAAGAACCATAAAAACCTTATAGTGCTAGCGCCCCCCCTTGACAGCAATAACAATTACCAGGTGCTTCATGTAGCTGTGGGACAGACCTGCACATTGTTTGGGGCAGAACTGCTTTAACTCAGTCATATTCCTTGGATGACTCTTGTAGATTTTGTTTTTCTGAAGCCATTCTTTGGTGAACTTGTTCTGAATCATTGTCCTGTAGCATCACCCAACTTCTGCAGAGTTTCAGCTGATGTAAACTTCATAGTTTCTTTGCTTGTGTAAAGCTGCTTTGTGATAATGTCAATTGTAAAAAGCACTATACAAATAAAATTGAACTGAATTGAATTGAAATGTACAGACATTCTCACATTATCTTGAAGGATTTTTGGATACACTTGGCAATTTGTCTTCCCCCCAGTCACTGCAAGCCAGCCAGGCGCTGATGCAGCAAAGCAGGCCCAAACCATGATGTTTCCTCCACCGTACTTTACAATTGGGATGATGTTTTCATGATTTGCAGTGACTTTTTTACACCAAACGTAGTGTGAAATGTTTTTTCCAATACTGTTTGTGCTCTTTGGCAAACCTCAGACGTGCAGCACTGCTTTTTTTCGTGGTGTCCTGCAATAGAAACTCTGCTTGTCCAATATTTTACCTACTGTAGACTCATGAACACAGATGTTAGCCAGTTCCAATGATGCTTTTAAATCTTTGGCTGTCTTTGCGGGTTGCTTCTTTACCTTATTGCTTTGTGCTCCTGGGGTCATTTTGACTCGTCGCCCACTTCTTGGCAGAGTAGCCACAGTCCCAAAGTGTCTCCATTTGTAACTTGTTTGCTTAGACTGGTGAATTTCTTGAAAGTCTCCAAAAGCTCCTTCTGGCAAGGCATGACTCACATAAGCGTATTCTTCTTGTGCAGAGCAAACTCAAAATGTTTGAGTGTTTTTTGTCAAAGTAGCTCTAGTTCGCAAGTCCAAACTAATTTGGACTCCAGATATACTAATACGTCAGGTATTCAAAAAGGGTAAACTTACTTTTTCTACTAGCACTATAGGGTTTTTACAGTTTTTTTTACAGTTCTCAATAAAGACATGAAGGATCAGAATGTGTTTGTGTTATTATTTTAGGGACATCATATTTGTTAATATTCTTGACTTAGATGAAGATCAGATCACATTTTATGACAAATTAATGCAGAAATCCGTGAAATTCCAAATGGTGCACATACTTTTTCTTGCCACTGTATATGCAGCCCCATCTAAATACACTTGTGAATAAGTGTGTAAACTCATTAATGTATGGTCATGTTGTCTTCTTAGAAATACTCAATTACTATCCATGACAACACTACTTTCTTAGAAATTTCACGCTAGCCTCGTCTTTAATTCGCCATCCTCCTGCAGCAACCTTGATCTAATTGCATTTACCTGTTGGAGCAAATCCCATTTGGGCAATGTAGAAACGCATTCTGAATTAATTGTCCTCTCTCAACTATGGTTAGATACTCATGGCACCTCTGTTTTAGGATCTAATATTTTAAGGTCAATAAAATGTGTACATGTAAATGAAAATTAATTTGAACAATTGATTCGCTATACTATTATCATTTGTACCTTACACCAAAACCTAGTGTGCTAATGCCAGGACTCCGGGAACAATAAAAAGTATGTAAATATATAAGGCCTGAAGGCTGATGCTCTATATTATGAAAGGTCACAGATTTCATTTATGGACACTATGAATGAAGATTCTCCAAAAGGACACGCTGCATGTTTTAATAAAATATTCTCAAAAATGGTCAGTCTAGGTTTGGACATCATGAAAATAAGATAAGTAGAAAATAATAAGGAAAAAAAACAAGGAAAATGTTACATTGCTTAACATGGCTTCAGTATTTTAGATCTTGTTTTAAAACATGGCTAAAATATGTCAATTAAAAATAAAATTACAGCTTACAAAAGAAATGTGTTCTACATTTTGTATTTTTTCAGATACAGCGGATCAAAATTTCTTCACACTATAGGAAGTGACATCACATGTTGACAGCATGGTTCAGGCACGCCTCCCTAGAAATAAGGAGAGGGGAGAGGGCATGAGATAAACTGTGGTAGATTCAGAGGCAGACATTGAATTGGCATGGCTGTGTGCAGCTCAGCGCTGCGATCTACATCCACGAGGCTCCCGCCTGGACGTTTGGATTCTCTCTCCACAGACACACTGCCTTGATACGGTGCCGGACAGCGTAACAGTGAGCTGTGCTGTGTTTTCACAGCATGTTGCAGGGCATTAGGAAATAGACAGGGCATAATAAGAGGGGACAACCTTACCACACTTGAGCGATGTTCCGTGCGCTTCTCTCTCTCTCGTTTCAGTCAGCCAGCCTTTTCTGCACCTGGGACTAATGGAGGGATGCAACGATGTTACTCTCTGCTTGTCATGCTTGAATCACAGTTTCATATATCCTTTTGTGTCAGAGACCTTATTGTCTTTGTCTGTCACTGCTGCCAGATCAACAGTGGGGTAGCGTGGCGGACAGAGCCCCCTCCTCTACCCCCCTCTCCCTTGTCTGTGCCCCCGGATTCTCATCACTCCCAGCTCGCTCGTGTCTATTTACCTCTCTTAAGCTGCCCTCCCCTCTGTGTTAAGCTCCGTCTTTCTTGCTCTCCTGCTCCCTACTGCTTACTATCTCACTGCCTTTGCTCCTTCAAAGCAGGCAGTCTGCTACATGATCTCCTGGAAAACAGTTTTCTCCTCTGCTCGCCTGCCTCACAGTTCCTGAGCCCCTCCAGATTTCATCTGTACAACTGCAGGATGTTCCTTCACAAGGATTGATCCCCATCCACCCCCTTTCACTTTCCCCTTCCCCTCCCTTGTCCTGATCTCCTGCCCTCTAACCCTCACCCTGTTGTTCTCTACCTCCACCCTCTCCTATTCGCCCATACCCCGAGCCTCATTCCCCCTAATTTATTTCACCCCCTTGACCATGTTGCCATGTGTCTGCTGGCTCCAATCTATCCTCATCTTGCTGTCCTCTTTCTTATGGACCTTGGGGGAAAACTGCCCAGCAACCTGCCTGTGCCCAGATCCTCACACTGTGGACTGCAGCGGCCGTGGGCTGACCCGTCTACCCGATGAGATCCCCTTGGATGTGCGCAGGCTATTGCTGGCTGACAACTGGATACCCCGCATTCCCTCAGACTTCCTGGTTCTGTACAGTGACTTGGTCTACCTGGACCTCCGGAACAATACCCTCTCCCATATAGAACCAGGGACGCTAAGCACCTCATCCAGGCTGGTGTTCCTGGACCTGGGCAGTAACAATCTGACTGAAATCCCTAAGGGAACATTTGGGGAGTCCCGTAGCCTGATCAAGCTACGTCTGGGCAACAACCCATATCTGAGCATTGTGAGCGAGGATGCTTTCCTGGGCCTCACCTCTTTGAGAGAACTGGAACTGGAGCGTAATGCCCTTTCTACCCTAAAGGTGGGAGCACTGAGTCAGTTGCCCTCCCTGCGGGTGGTGAGGCTAGAGGGCAACCCCTGGGTGTGCAACTGCAATTTTGCCAACCTGTTTGCGTGGCTAATGGAGAACAGTCACAAGCTTCCAAATGGTAAGTAGCAACATCTAAGAAACATTTGTTTTCCATATGTTTGACCCAAATAAGCTTATGTGAGCTCAACATACACCAGTATTGTCATAACACTTCTCTGGTCTATTTATTTTTCCCTGTAGGAGAGGGACCCCCTCCCTCTCCCTTGCTCTAATTTTGTCTTTTTCTTCCTCCACCCACATAGCTTATCATGAGTGAGACAGAGTGTGTAATATGATACAATAGCACTTGCATGAAAGCGAAAACTACAAGGATGCTTTGTTTATATGTTTGTTAAAATGGTAAGTGAGACAAAATGCAACGTGGCAGTTTTTCTGTTTGCACATTTCAGCATGCATGTAAACCAAGCATCGACTTCTCCAGCGTGGTAGTCGGATCGATACATTTGCAGTGTATATTTATAGAATATTTTTATGTAATACTTGCCATTTGATGGAAACTACAATACAGCAACAGTCTCCAAGACGTCTTTCTTACACAAATCAACCCTTTTTTCTTATTTTTGCTGTATTACTCTCTGTCCATGTGAATTTTAAGGCCAACAGTATACACTCTGTCTACCACTGTGATTTGGACTAGAGGGTTGAGTTAGATAACAGAGCTGAAGTTTTGGATTGTGCACCGAAACAGCGTGCAAGGCAATCTCAGTGTGTGCATACATAACAGAGCAACAACACAAGACAAAGGGGATCACCGTGTCCCTTTTAGAAGTATTATACTATGGGTACGATCAGCTTACTTGAAGTAGATTGGCCTCAGCTGCCAAAGCTGCTGCCTTCTGATAGGGTTTGTAAGATATGTCCTGGACTCAACACAAAGCGTTGCTATTGTTCAAATATCTGTCTCCATCATCTTTAAAATAGATAATGTATAAAATATCTGTCAAAAGCCATTTATTCCTCGACAAATCAAACAGTTGTGTTACTTTTCAGAGGGAACCATAAATGTTTAACTGAAGGTCAGTGTGTGTATAACAACTTACGTCCTTTCAAAGGACACAGACAGCCGTTATCTCATAAATGCAAGTCAGCACGTGGGATCCGAGGAGTCAAAAATAAACCGATCTGACAGTTCAGCCACACACAACTAGCATCAGCTCATGCTGTTATCATATTTAGATCAAAGGATAGATTATATGTATTATAAGAATTGGGTTTAATCTGAGAATTGTAGTAACAAGGTGTATGAAGGCTTAGAGATAAGGAGTGGTTAAACTTACTCTCTTTACTTTACTCTCTGTCACTCCTCTTGTTTTTTTAGGGTGTGAAACATTTGTACAAACATGTTTTTATTCAAAGCAATGTGCCAAATCCTCTAATTTAATAAATGGCATATGATCAAAATTCAGACAAAGCTGGTAACCAACTGACCACATGAGATATGATTGAAAGCAACTATCATGACATCCACTTGGATATGAGGACATGTAAGAGTTTTAATTAAATATCATATATCCCAGTTATGACCTGACTGGCAAAAACTTCAGTTCTACTAAATATTGACCGGCTACTGTGAAGTGCTGACAACTCACTAAAGCAAACTCCTTATAAACATTTAGGCCACTGTGTTCCACGCTACTTATGGCACTTCTGCTTTTTTTGATCAGTTTGTCCCCAAAACCCACGGGTTTGAGCTGAGGAGGAAGCAAAGTTGATAAATTGGCAACCTAGCTTATTCCCCCTGGTATGAAACTGCAAATGCATTAATCACAGGTTCTAAGTGTTGTCAACTGCAGGGCATAATGAATTGCATTAGCAGTGCTGGTCAGCCAGACATCAACAACAAAGAACAAAACAAAAGACCTGGCCAAGCTGCCGGCCTGGCTGCCAACTGGCTCCAGTGTATAGAGGCTCTAAAACAGAGTTAGTAATGCATATCTCAGCCCTGTTAGTGAGTATTTGCTTTATTTCCCCGTTGACCCCAGAGTCTAGTTGTCTTAGGCAAAACATGCCTTAAACAACTGAATGCGTATTTGCAAGGAATATTTAAAGCTGCCTTTATTAGTTCTTTTGTTATACTGTCACATTTTCTGGTGTCTGGGGTGTATTTTGTAATGCTGCTCATACTGGAGGATAGGATGATATACCATTTGAACAAATATCATACCTATATATATATATTTTTTTTTAGAGAGAACAAATAACAAATATCTCCCACAAGTCTTTAAAGAAAGAGCTGCTTAGTTTTTTTTACTGCAAGACTTTAAAATTAAATGTGACTCATAAAACTAGAAGAGACTGATAGTGACACATGGAGCTAAACATTTGATCCTTCATAGTCGCATTGCCAAGAGTGACTGTTTACTTTGTGTAATAAATATATAACTCAGTTATAGTGTCCCACACAGTGTTTGTAGTTAATAAATCGACTGTTGAACAGACAGAGAGTAACAGGCGGGCTTATAGTGAGATGGAATTACAAACATGGCCATTTCACATATGCAGACATCGTACTGCCAGACCTAATTAATGTAATGACTTAGCTCTCGATCATAGAAAAATGCGATGACCTATTCTCTGGAATACTGTAATGGAGGCTGGTACACAATAACAGATGGACACTCATTAGTGAATGGGTTTGACTTGATAAGCCTTTCAATATGTATCAGCTCTAACAACCATCATCAGTGTGGGTGTTTCAACTTAATATCTCATTCATCACAGAGAAAATCAATTACAGAGACAGAAATTATTCTTTAAACTGTACATGAGTGTGCTCTCTCCATACGCGTGGGTGCTGCATCCTCCTGTGTGTTTCACCATACAACAAATCAGTTACAGAGCCAAATAGTTGTTTAAATTTTGTGGAGCCTCTCTTTAAACCAAGAGTTCCTCCTATGTTACACACTGATTCCCAAACAAATCCTGTCAGTGAAACTGACATAATGAAAGTATACTCAGTATACTCAACTAAGTGGGTGAGCTTCCAAAAACGTCCAGGAACAGCTCTGAAAACAAAGTAAAAGAGCTTTCAAACGAGTGTTTAGTGCATTTTAGAGTTGAATGAGCTTATTAATAGCTTATATATTAAGTGCAACATAAGGTATGTGTGCTCTTTCCTGTCTTTGGTTCTACTTTTAAACCATTATTAAGAAGATATATCAGGTGTGCCAATAGAGTAGCATGAATAAGGCCAAGGCCAAATTGCATTTACTGATCAACTTCAATACATATCAGTACCAAGCCATCTTCTTTTTTTTTTTTTTTTAGCATTAAACAGTTTTATTGTAATTTAGAAATGTGCAATAAGTCCTAACAAAACTGCACATGTTCATGTTAGAGGTTTCCCTGAGAGTTCCTTGCTTTCCTCTGTGGTAGCCTGCATAATGTAGCAGCTGCAGAGCCCATGCTGTAAAGCCAATTCCCATTCCATTTTTCACATTTTGATTTCCCCTGTGATTCGAGTTCACAAAGCAGCGCACTTCTCTGTTTGCATAACTTTGATTACTGCAGGTTAGCATATTGAGTAGGTGGAAGATGTTAAAAAAATCTGGACTTTTTGGGAGACCACAAGTGCAGCACAGGCTATGATTTTTCGTAGCCAAATTGGACTTTGAGATTGGTACAGTATCTTCTCAGGAATACAGTTTTACTTTGAGCTGCAAAGCGTAGTACACGACTATTTGACTCATTCTGCATTTTGTTTTTTTGCTACTATTTCAGTATTTTAGCCACTAATCAAGTTCATAAATGTTTTAATGGGGGGATGAGTGTAAACATGATCCACTGCTGTCTCCAGTGCTCTTGGGTTAAGGATGAACAAAGGCCATGTATAATTTAGAATGACACAGTTCTATGGCACATTGGCCAGGGTAATTGGAGCCAGAGCTGCCCACGGGGCAGGGCAGGCCGACTCCCATGTGATATTAGGGCTGAGGCCCATCGTGGCATTGCTATCAACACTAGTCATGACCTGAACAGTTTCACTACAAAGTCGCAGTTCATGTGACAGGGTCAGAGTCTGAATTTTCCTTCACAGCCTATCAAGTTGCTCCCTGTTACCACACTGCACAAGCGGCACTGAAAATATAATGCCATTGACCCAGCACTACATAGCACACCATATGACATTACTTGCTAGCCTGACTACCCATGGGTATGTGATGAAAAAAATATCTATTCCATTAACACGGACTGATGGCTTCTTTTATCTTGGCCTAATTTAATGTTTATTTAAAGTTGGAATGTGAGAGAGTGGGTGCTGACAGGGGAGAGCAGCGTGTAAAAAGGTGGACTGAATTACAGTGTGATAGCATCAACTGCTGCATGTACAGAAGCAGAAAGGGATAATCTGCCGGTGTCAGAAATAAAAGGTGAAAAGCCAAAAGCTTTCTTTCACTGACAGTGTGCAGCACCATGCATGATAGATACTTTCCTTTGTTCCTTTTGTGTGTTGCTGAGTGTGAAACCTAAACTGTTAAAACCGGTATCTGTTTCATTAGAATGAACTGAGACACTAGACAAACGGCTTATTATTGCTGTGAAAAACCATGAAAAGCATCGAGTAGTGTTCCATTTTTTACTGTAGCCTCCTTTATGTTTGAAGATAAACAAATATCTGTGTGCGTTTGTGCTTTTGTGGTGAGACACGTTGCCCATGGTACAGTGATGAGTCTCCACGCAAAAGGAATCCCCTGCTGCATGAGTCACTCTCGCCACACTGTCACACAAATGCTTGTCATTTTGTGCATTCATTTCACACTTTCTCCACTCCGTTCCCTTCCGACTTCTACCCTTTTCCTCTGTGAACATGAATCTCTGGCCATTTTTTTTTTAATGATTCGTTCTGTGACTGTTATGGAATAATTCTGCTCGGTCGTTTTTGCACCTACTGAGCATTGGACCAGTGGCATCTCATTTAACAAAGTAGTGTGAGGACTATTTTGTGAGACATTATCGCAAGTGGTTTGTTGAGGAGGTCTAGACACCAGTGGTTTGGGAGCAGATGAAGACTTTAGCGTGAATGCCACCTCCTGCAGGAATCTGCAGAAGTGAGATTGTGCTGATTTTTGCCCTTGCTATTGGCGCAGAGATCAATCTGGACAGTCAGTGTGGTGTTGAGGGAAGGAGGAGAAACAAGCCTCAGATATCAGTCTGTGACAGCTAGATAGATCAATCACGACTGAGACAGCAGATAGCCTATCCCCTTGGCTGGCTGTAATCCTAAATGTAATCCATCAGCTGTCCGTGCCAGGAATGTAACATAGCTGTGTGGCCTGACATACCTGGTGGTGTAAACCACCACCATTAGCATTATTATTAGTGTGGTGTTGTGTTAAAAAAATGTTTTTCATTTATAGTTACAGTTACAAAGGTTACACCAATGTGCAAAATCAAAGAAAAAATGAATTCATGAAAGAAGAACTAGTTACATGACTAACGTGTCATCAGCGTGTGCACTGATTGGTTAGCTAGATTGCAATAAAGTATTTCTAGTAGAATGGTTGTAATGGAGACAAATCAAAGGAGGCATCTTCTTTTCTTAGATCAGGATTATTCATGCATTTTTTCATGATACAGCAGGAGTTACCTTTGTTGCTAGCCTTCTAGTCACAACTGATGAATTGAAATTAAGCCTACATACAACATGAAGGACGTCCAGTTGCCATGACTCGACGTCCAGATAGTGTTCAAAGCCTAAATGAGATGATTAGATGGTGTTGTATTGTGGATTGTTAATGGGTGAATGGTACATTTTAATACTCATTTTCACACTTACTCACATGATCCCAAGTGTTGTCAAAGCTGTTTCAATTGATTCGTGAGCCATAGTATGTTTGATAATGTTTCAAAAACATTTTTTGACACGAAGCAGCTTTCAGTCAACGAATATCTGTAAAAATGGATGCACTTACGTCAGACTCAATTTTCTACATCTCTAATCTGAGGCCACAGCCACTATAAATCTGGACATCCTCTTAGTGCAAGCTGTGCACATTTTGTCACAGACAGGCACATAATACTGAGAAACTATCATTATGGTGTTTGTTCCAGAAGATTCCACTTTTGGCCAAATACCACAGCTGTTCAGTAATTCCCCCTTTTGTCGGCAGTGTAATAAGTCTGTGTGCTCGATTGTGTAATTTAGTTCCTGACAGAAACAATGTAGCTTCACTATCTGTCTTTGCAAATCTATTGTGTTGTACACACAAACTGTATATTTGTATTAAAATTCATGACAAAACATATCAGAATACACACTGCCTGACAAAAAACAAGTCACCATCTGGACTTCACAGAAGCAAATAAGTTAAAGTCTTCCACTAGTTAATTGCTGCCGTGATGGTGATGCCAGCTGACTGCCTGAATATACTGAGCGACCAGGTTTCTCCATCAACAGATTTTTTTCTTCCCTGATGGCGCGACCATATTCCAAGACGACAATGCCAGGATTCATTGGGCTCAAATTGTGAAAAAGTGGTTCAGGGAGCATGAGACGTCATTATCACACATGGATTGGTCACCACAGCAGTGTGGTGACATTGCATAAGTGTTCAGAACGATGTCATGACGAATGTCTGCAGTAATCAAAACAAAGGTCGGTCCAAGGAATAAAAAGAGTGTGGGACTCTTTCTTTCTTTTTTTTTTTTTTTTTTGGCCAGGCGGTGTACGTTATAAACACAAAAGGTAAAGCAGCATTTGTTCTTGTCTGACATGCACATTTTTCTACACTAATTTAAAATGGGCTCACAAAAATGATGTAGTACAAAAACAAAACAAAGGACATTGTCTTTTGTGCACCACTGACTTTTTCACTAACTCTACTTTGATCACTCTTAAATGTGATAATGCTGTAACTCCTGCAGGGTCCCTCTATTCACGAGGAGAATTTCAGTGTGAGGTATTAATCAAGCATCTAGGACGGACAAGTCCAGACAGAACTGTCTCAAAGCCAAAGACTAAGGCTCTGAGGTAATGGGTTACTTAGCCATATAATAAGTGCACCATGAATATAAATATGATTAATTTATATTCATGGTGCAGACATACAATGGATTTTTACTTGTATTCAAACTCTTTGTCTTTAGTTAGGTGTTTAGTTAGGCAATGTCATTTAATGTGAAACTGCTAAACATTGAATTACAGCAAGTTTATTATGAGCATTCTGGTAGTTCATCGTTAAACAGTCGGCCAGTTTATCTTGTACAAATCAGGGCTACCATATGTAGCTACCATATACAACTACCATTATAATAAACTATTATTAATTCCACTGCAGTGTATTATTATGAAGAACTATATACAGTTGCAGTGAGAGAAGTTGGGAATAATATATTTTAAAAACTCTCATTTACAAACCCTGCTGAGTCAAACTGGAACTTGGAACCAGAATCAACGCTTTCAAGTGTGAGCCATATGGTTAGTTACGTAATCTAGTTCTTAGAAATATGGGATTTTTAATACATAAAAAGCTCAACAACGTTTTTAACACAGAATTGTCACAGAGGGAAATATGCCATCTCTGAATGTACGTTCAAGACCAGCAGGTCAACATGTCTGAGCCGTGTTCTCACATGCTGTAGGCTATGAAGTTGTTCTGGTCTTTCTTTCCCCTGACATAAGGTAAACATATCTTGGAATTAATCTCTCCAGGAGCCAGTGTGTTCTTCTTTGGCTCCACCAGGATTGTTGGTATTGGCTCGTAATCACTTTGAAGCTCTTTTATTGATGCTGGATTTGCTTCTAACTTGATCTGATCCTGATCCAAGACCACATTTTTTTATGTGGAATTTGTCCAGTATGTACTTAGATGCTCTGGTTGTCTTCAGCTAGTTATGGTCTGTCTACCTGCTGTGATAGAAGCTGTGGTGGCCTTCAGCGTTAAGACTTAGAGGTTTTTAAATATATTTATGACTAATTGAAATGGGTTGTGTTTGTGGGATCTAAACACCCCATTCAACTCCACTGAAACTAACCAGTTTCTAGTAAAAGCTTTTGACCACATAGGTACGTGTCTTATTTTAAGAAGGAGTGCAGACGATGTGACAAATCCATTGTGTGTGTGTTAAGTCAACAAATCAAACCAAAAAATTGATTTAAATATAATTATAATTATAGGGTTAAAGGTTTTTGCCTGTCCAGTAATTGAGCATAACATATTATGTGCTTTACGAAGTGATGGTTAAAGAAATGTGAGATTCTCTATCTTGTAATAAGGGATTAGTGTCACTAAGTTTTATCAAGCTCAGTTACCAACCTAATTAATACTGTAGAGAGTCATTTGGAAGAGCATGGAAACCAATTCCATGCTATCACTAATTTCCATTATTTCTATTTCCATTGTCACTTAACACTTTGGAAGCTGTTGTTTTTGCTTTATATGTTTACATCTAATATTAAGGTAGTTTGATGAATGAAGCTGATTCTAATTGTAATAAATAAAGCAATTCATTTTTGTTATAGTAAAGTGTGCTGCACATTTGTGCTGACTGTTGAGCAGACACCTAGAACTGATGTACTGCCAAGTGTGTGCATTTGCATGTGCAGTATCGGTAGAAAACAGCCGCCCACATAGCAAGGCTTCATCCTTACCCAACTATACTGTAAGCTAACAGTCACATCAATGTGTGCATTTTTTTTCTACAACACACCAATGTAATGTTTTTGTACATGTAAAAACAGACCCTTAGGATCTAGTGTTAATCTCATTTGTGATTGGGAGCGGAAAAAGGAAACTCACTGGAAGACTTTTACTGGGAAATCTAATAAGCCACTGTCAATGTCATTTTCCATTTAAATGATGTCTGAACAATAATCTTTGAAAGTGACAGAGACACTGAGAGAAGCACTCACTGATTTATTAATCTCTCATCTTGAGATGAGTTTGGTCAAGGTGCCCCTGTCTCTGATGATGCTCTTTACTGATACAGCTGTACGTTTCCGACATGTACCCAGCAGTCATATCTAATACAGAAGTGTATCTTTTAGAGCTTTGCCTTCTCTAAATCTCTGGTGTAGCTGACAACTGAATGGATTTATGATTTTTTAAATTGCACTTTATTCCTTTCTCCAAGCCACGCACAAAAACCTGCATGTTATCAGCGGCACAGAGAAAGGCTCAGAGAAAGTCTCTATAGCAGAACACATGAATACTGTGCAGTAGATGATAGGTATATAGTGAACGGTAGACTATATACCCTCCTTCACAGTTTCTTAATATTTCGACATTCCCACATTGAACCCACGGTCATGCTGTGGGTGGGTGTTTTGTATACACAGTGCAGCCTCAACTTATAAGCAAAGACTTCTGATTGACCCTACGGTTATTAAATCAGCTCCTACTCTGTGGAAAAACTGCATTACCATAAAATTCAGATCTTTTACAACATCTTCCTCTGATAATTTATTACCTCTGAGCAATTGTAGATGGTGTGAGCTTCGGATCTGGGGGATGGGTTATACTGGAAAAGAAGTGGTGTGTACAATGTGTTGTCTGACCGTGTTATAAATCAATAGTGTGGTTTGGATGACCACGCTCGAAGGCAGAGTGAAAATCTGGCCGTCATAGAAAGGCAGGAGGTGATATTGTCTAGTATTAATCCCTGTTTTACACGTATAATGTGCCACAAACAGTTGTGTAACAAATGAAAAAACAGAGCTAGGAAGGGAAGATTAAACACAGTGTACTTTCTCACCAGCGCACAGCTGCCCAATCATGTCGAGAAGTGGGTGTGAATGTTAGATTGCCGGTTTTGGAAAGTTACAGAAATAGTCAGACACAGCCCCCTCTAATCCAACGTCAGAAAACTGTGAAGGGACAGAATATGTTTGTGTAAAAATTGCTCTGGATTATAAAGACAGTGGTGCTTGAATGTTTATGAACCCTTTACAGTTTTTACTGTTGCTGCATAGATACGACCCTGATTTTCATTTGAGTAATAAAGAAAGCTACAGGGAACACAGATGTTACAAATAAGATAGATTCAAATGCATTTATTTATTTACTTACTGGACTATCAGGCAGTTAGTGTACAAATAGAGAAAATCCAACACCAATGTTTTCCTCACCTGGGGAGACTGACTAACTAACCATGATACATGTTTGGCAAACAGGAAACTAAAGGGCTCTTTTGCAGGGACCAATATTAGTGTCCACAATCAGGAGAACACTGAACAACAATGGTGTGCATGACAGATTTGCCAGGAGGAAGCCAAATATGTCTCAAAAAGATCATTACTGCCCATCTACACTTTGTCCAATGCCATGTAAATAAGGCTGTTGGAGAATGACACAGATGTTTTCAGCTTGAGTGCTGTTTACTACCAAACATGGCATTTGAACATAAAAACCTTTGTTGTTGGATTATTATCAAATCATCATTAAAATGTGGGCCTGCTTTGCTGCCTTTAGACTAGGACGGTTTGCTGCCATTGACAGAGTTATGAATTCTTAGTTTTGCACCAAGAAGAAGTCAAGGAAAATGAAAAGGTATCCAGCCTGAAGCTCAGCAGAAAGTGGATCATGCAATAAGGCAATAACCCCAAAAGAATAAAATGCAGCGTTTTCAAATTGCATAATAAAAGTGTTTATTGCAGAAGCAGTTGACAGTTCATGGAAAGAAGACAAGGAAGATGCTAAAATCCTGGAAAACCAATGGACAGAGCTGATAAACAATTACTGGAAATGTTTAATCCAAGTGATTTTAAAGGGGGATCAACTAACTACTGGAGGCACACAGACTAGACAAATGCATGCTCCACAACACATAAATGAAGAAGTGTTTTATTGTCTCTATTATTTTACTGGGCTCCCTTCATCTAGTTTTGGGCCTTCAAAATCGAATCACATGCTAAGTTGTTTTTCTGCAGAAACAATAAACCACTGCAGCTGTGCTGTCTGTTCTTCTGTTTAATGTCATTTATCAACGACTTCCATTGGAAATTTGTAAAAAAGTCCATGATTCACTGCGTTGTAGATTCAGCATGTCTAGTAAAACTAATCGTATTTCCTGTTTCTGTGCAGGAGTAGAAGGCATGGAATGCTCCCTCCCCATGGACGGCAGACGCGTCTCCCTGACCCAGCTCTCAAAGGACAGCTTCCGTGAGTGCCAGGCCACCCTGACTCTAACAGACCTGCTCATCATCATTTTCTCTGGCATCTCAGTGTCTGTGGTGGCCATCATGACAAGCTTCTTCCTGGCTTCAACTGTTCATTGCTTCCAGCGCTGGAGTAAAGGCACTAAGGGGGATGAGGAGGAGAGTGAGGAGTGACAAAGACTGACTTTCAAAGACCCGCATGGTCCTGATACTTCAAAGAATGAGAGGACACCGCAGACAGTATGTGCTACATGTGACAAGTTTTCATGCTGCTTCCTCCCTAGTGAAAATGCAGGACTGTTTAATGGCAGGCTCTTGATGTGGTACAGTTTCAGTTGTCTTTGCACATGGACATCTGGAATATGGTGAAAAGGACATTCCCAGTGAATTAGCCAAATTCTCAGTACAAATTAGTCAGTGAGAGTTCAGTAGAGTTTGATTCTTTGGGCACAAGTCTGGGTAGTTGTGTTTTAGGCGTGCTGCCTCTGGGCTCAGTGTTACAGGTCTACATAAATACAGTACGGCTAACACCTTTAATATGAAAGAATGTTGCTGCAGAGTTTTAGACAAGCCAATGTGATAAATAACATCTGATCATATGAATAACAAGCTGTGGAGTCTGAAATCATGTAACATGACATCAGAGTTAACGCAATCTTTTAAATGACCCCATTAAAACAGGATGTCATACAGTCTATTGACCTCAGAAGATATTGTAACTGCCTACATTATGATATGCTGGCATATCCGGCCATTTATGTCTTTTTTTGGACAGTCTAACTCACTAACGTTCACAAACAGGTTCACAAGCACCTTGGAAGGCAAATACTGTTGTTCCTTCTGCACCATTAAACAGAGGCAAAAGTATCATTCAAACAGGACGGATTCAGACAACAACGAGATGTTAGATAGGAGATGTACCGTAGGCATGTTGAGCTGAGCCTACACATTCTTTTAGCAGTATATTAATGATGTAATCACAAATCTATGTACAAAATAAAACAATGTACAGTCAAACAAACTTAAATGATGAGAATATGCTGTATGTAACTTAGATTTGCTAAATGTGTAGAAAGACATGAATATAAAATTTACAATATATTGTTGAACACTATGGCAAATATGGAATTGAACTAGAATATGCAGTATGTAGAACTATTGTGTCAAATAATGCACTTTAAACAGTGAAACTAATTTTGGAAAGCCCCTAATCACAACATATATACCGGTTTTGTCTTCATTTGCCAAAGATTACTGTAGGTTCAGGTGGGGAGAGATAGCATATGAGGATTCTGTTGTGGATGATGTGTTGTAGAAAGCAGCACTTTAGCCAAATCACAATCTGTACAAGCATATTGTACTTAGTCCAACAGTTATGGTCTCCAGAGCTTTACATTCTCCTCTCCTCTATCTATGACTGATCCAGGCTTCTTCCTTCCTTGGCTTCACACATGGCAGTCTTTAACCTTGATTTTAACAGAGAGGTTGCCGCAGAACAAAGAGCTATTTACCCTCAGAGGGTGGTGAGCAGGAGGTTAGTTTGCTATGGAATAAATTGACTTTGTTGTGTTTGCATTATCTAGAATAGCTACAGTGGCAAGAAAAGGTTCACATACTTTTTCTTGCCACTGTAATTTACTTACAGCCAGTTTATTGTTCTTTCACTATAGATCTTCCAATATCTTGTAGTAAAGCTGCTGATTTGACCTGGAGAAGTCTCATATTAAAATTCTCACTGTACTAGCATCTGAAAACACAAGATCAACAGAATAATACAATCAAAGTAAAGTAGTGGCCTGAATCTTTGTGGGATTTGTCTGTTATTTATTTTCTCTGTATTTAAATTCAGATTCTCCCTAATTTGAATTTGGATTAGTTTTTTCCCCAATGCTAAGGTATGTCGCATTGCTTCTCACGTTCCTGTAAGGCATGAATAATTCAGTGAATCTGAGATATGAAGCAGAAAGAATGTCCAGCCTCTAAATGCAAACACGCAGAACATAGAATAAAAGCCATGAGCAAACAGAGCCATTGTTTCTGTGTGGTTAACACAGATAAAAAATCCAAATACCTACGTCCCTTTAGAACAAGTAATAACCTTAAATGACAAATGAAAAATGTGGCCTTATTTATTTTGATTTTCCAGGAGTATCAGCATCAGTAAAAGCACAAAGATTAAACAGGAAACTAATGCGATCCTATCACAGTCTTCTAAAGGATGTGTCACATGATATATGTTAGTACTAGCCTGCGTTGTCACAGTATGTTGTCATTAATGTGTGTTGTCTTGAGCTGACTGTGCCACATCCTTTATACAGTGTAAGATCTGCAGAGTATAGATGTTGTGTGTTTGCCATGATTCAAACTATTTGAAGATACATCCACATTGGAGATTATTAATATTGATTTATAATGGCCAATTTCCAGACACGTGTGAAGTATAGATTAAACCTTTTCTTCATCTCTGAAGTAAACATAGCATACTACACACAGTTACTCCCAAAGGCAAAGGACAGTTCTTTAGCTTACTACTTTCTATGTGAGGTTACAGGTTATGATATAACAAATTCACTGTTTGGGAACCAGGATGCTGATTGAGTGATGCTGACGCTCCAGTAGCTGCAGGCAAACGGACCGACTGTACATTACATACTGTTACTTTATCCCCAAATTCCTTTCATTTGTACAAATCAGGCATTATATTTGAAAATTTAAATGTGATTTTAGGTTGTTAGTCTTTAGGTTCCCTACTGCCTTGAAAATGCAAATGAAGTGAATTTAGTTTAAATAGTTTAAACTCTAATGTTTTAAAAGTTTTGAAACTGCAAAACTACCTCAGTGACTGATCTGCAGGTAGGAACTGAATTCAACCCCAGCCATTATCATGCCTATCATTGTCCTTATTGTTATGAAGAGAAACTATTTAGTATGAACTAAAAATACAGAAACTTCCATTGTTATTGTCTTCAAATGACAAAAAAGGTACAGTCTGAGGAGGATGTTAACAGTGAGAGATAATATGAAGGCCTGGAATATGTGATTTAAACCTTTCGTTTAGCATTATTACTGCTGTAATCTGGATATGTGCAGTGCGAGAATGAAAAGCTTGACAGGCAAAGCAACATTAACTACAGGAGATGGGGTTTAGTGAAGAGGGAATTCTAACATCAGTTAGATGTTGGAAGTCACAGATGTTAGTTCAGCCCTGAAGGGGAATAGTCTGAATTTCAATTACACCATTCCAGTTAATTGTGACAGTTTAGGAATAAAAGATGCAAATATGCTTATACACACATCATGTAGCTGTGAGGATAGTTGAAATGACTGGTCTGGTCACAAATGGTGACGTACACTGAGAATTAGCAGATGGAGGGGACATTTAGGGACCTAACGCTCTGCAAAAAATACGACCCCAATTTGATTTTGTGTGAGCCCAGAAAGCAAGTTCCCAAATTGAAAGCAGGTTGTTGTGTTTAGAAACAAATTGGCTGCTTAATACCACAAGACTGGATTAAATAATTAATAGTTTTCATCTTGAATTGATGAGAAACGTCTGTCTTAACTGATGGCAACCCTGAGACAGAGAGTCAGAGGGAGTTTTTATACATATCATTATCATTTCCAACTACTGTGTAGTTACTGTATATTAACAAATTATTATTTTACCTTAACTGTTAGCTTGAAGCATATGTTAGCATGACAATTTCCTTTCTCTTGCTCATTTTATTAAGTGACAAATATCAGCACATTAGAGCATGCACTACTGAGTTACCCACAGGTTAAAGTTCAGATTCATGTCTATTTTTCTATTAAACCTTTCAGAATGAAGCGTTTATTTACTCTGTTTGTCCCCAAAGTCATTTTCTGGCAGTGCACATCCAGGAAAGCAAAAACACGGATGGCTGCTTTCCAACAGTTAGTCTGGACATTGCTGAAAATACCAAAATCCATGTTTTGTTTTGTCAGATAAATGTCAGAATGGCTCAAATCTAAATTAAGTGACAGAGGGGAGTGTGATGTTGATGCAGCTCAATGCATTTCCAAATGTCAAACAGACACTGTCAACTAGATCGTATGTGTAGCTGTATATTATTGTTAATAAAAATAAAATAAAAATCCTTATTTTCTGTCCTCTGGTCTGCATTTATTCATAATTTATATCTCATTGTATAAACACCTGCAACGCTGACTGAGCTACACAGAGCAAATAATCATGTTCAAATCTGATCATTTTCCTTATATGAACCACTGCCTTGTATGCAGAGAATGTGTTGACAGTGGCAATGTGATTCTTAGCAAAGTGATGTCGACTGCAAAGTGTTAATAAGTGTGAATCTCTTCCCCTCATTTCCTACAGTTGGCAGATTTTGTCTTGTCACAGCAACAAATGAGAGAGGCTCATCTGCAAACACTGCACAATGTGTTATTTCACACAGCACTGTAATCACACTGCAGGTATGCAAATGCTGGCACTATTTTTGGAAAATGTGTTAGAGAAATTAGACTTAGGGGGAAAAAATCAAATACCATCCGCTTGCATAACAAGTATCCAGGCTGTTAGTGGACGGTCTCTTTCATTCAGAGCTGTGAGCAATTGGACAGTCTGCACAATATGAGGGAAAGATAACCGAGTAAGACAAAAATGAGCTGACGTGCACTGCAGTCCCGTCTCAGCAAGAGACTGTGCCCTTTTTGTGTCAATGTGTCTTTTTGGCAGTGTCAATTTCTTTTGCTTGTATAAGGCGCTGCATGGAGGAGTTACCTCTGTGGTGGAGAGAGGTTTGTTTCTTCTTTCATCCCTCGTGCTGATGATTCATTTCTCCACATTTTCTCAGCATGTCTTTAGGTCCTATTGTAAGACTATGAGAGGTGGTCTACCATGATAGCATGCTTTTCGGAAAAAATCTAGATCAAAACAACTCTCTCCCTCGGGGTATGTGATGCTGACTGGAAAGAAAGCAGAGGCAGGGTGCACACCACAATGAGCAAAGAATCATTTATGAAGCTATTTGTGATTCCAAACTGGAATTACTATCTGGTGAATACAATATGAGACCCACACATGCTATGTTTGTGCACCACTGCAAAGAGGCCGGTGAGGGTGGTGGTCGTGATGAGGATTCTCCTGCAACCATTTACCTCATTTGGTTGTCATGGCTACACAGCCAGAGGCCCGAGCTCTTGGACGCTGAGGCGGTAACATGGAGAGGGAGGGATGCTGGGAAGCATGGCCCTCAGTGTGGCTGCTTCGCCTCTCTTTCCACGCTTGCATCAACTAACCGGACCTGGCATTTAAGAAGCAAAAAAAAAAAAAAAAAAAAGAATCTGTGACTTTCACAACTATTCTCCCTGTTTGTCTGCAAAAGACATTATGATAGGTCAGATAGGGATATGGATCACCACATCCATATCATTTATCACGTCTGTGTGATGCCACTCAATGGGGCTGCTGCTTTTATACCAGTAGTTACTAATGGCACAAGATTTAATGTCAACTAGGTAAGAAAACAGTAAAAAAATGGATTCAAGTAAATGTACTATAAAGGTATTTTCTACTGAGTCATGACCATCAGGTAATAAATAATGATCTAACTGAAATAGGTGAATTGTGCATCGGAGAACAAGCATTTATTTATTTATTTGTTTACCAGCTGTCTCTCATTACTGTCTGTTCCTGACCTACAAAGACAGGAAGCGAGCCGGACACAGAGGAAAGTAAGCTAACCCTATGAGAGGAAGCTTTGAATGAATAATGGCCTGGTGGCTTACAGTGGGATTATGGTTTGAGGGGAGCCTCTGGGCAACAGAGGGGTCGGGTTGCAAAGTTCAAGAGGAACCACACCTGATGCTTCTCTGTGTCTTTGTAACTGACAAGCAGAATGGTCTCCGAGTTCACTGAAGGGTCCGTGAAAGTGTTAGTGAGACAAATGGGATTAAAAGACTAGGTTGGGCTGTTCCTGTTCTTCCTCACATATTTAAACTTACCTTTTTAACTCTTTTTATGCTGTTATGTGAAGTGACCTGCCCTGTGTAAAATTCTAACCAAGTCTAATTAGTTTCTGTCTTTCAGTGCATTAGAAATAAATTGTTTTCCAAGATTCATGGGGCACTCAGGATATTCAATATTGTGCTAATTGGGGGCCTCAGAAGGGGCAGATTAAAATTGTTTGGTTAAAATCAAAAAGGCAGAGGGCAAGACATCCTTTAATCCCCTGATGATATTATCTGGGTGGTTTTTTTTTTTTTGTTTGTTTTTCGCAATTCAGAAAGCTTCTTCCAGGGCACCAGAAACATTTAACTGTTTTACAGGCTCAGAGAACTGTATTTGCATATACACGAATGCCCCCTTCAACATCCAGCAGCATTAAATCCACTACTGATGCATTTATAACATGAAAACATCTGCCTTTGGTACACCCCAGTGGCAGAATGAAAAAAGACAGAGCTGCTAGTAATAATTCTTGTTGCTACTATTTTTAGCCCCTTTCCCTCAAGTCCTCTTCATCACCTGACTACAAACGCCACAAATACGCAAAATAAATCACAAAACGTCCTTAAAGTTGAGAAAACCATTGTAAATATGCATTCTTCGCCTGGGTACCTGAGATAGCGCCACTAAACACCACAGAGCAATAAAGATATGCTTCTGCAAGCGCCTGCCTGGTCACAATTCTTGGCAGCAGCATCGAAATATCATTCAAAGCAGAGAGGGTGAGAGGTGAATCGGGGACATCATAGCTGTGGGCAGCCATGAGCATCAATGCATGCTTCTGGCAAACTGCTCATCCGCTGCATCCAAACACAGGTTGGCAGGCTGGCGGAGCCAATTACCCTCAAATTGTATTCTTTATGTACCACAAGAAACCCCATATATATCTAAAGATGGATGTTGAAGCAAGCGTAATGAAATCAGTGATGAAGGTAACACATTTTGCCGTGTTCCCCAGCAGCGCAGTTCTTTCATGCACCGTTGTTCAGGTCACACTTGAGTTAGTGTGTGCCAAGACTCCCAGTCTGATTGGTTATTTACAATGATTTATGTTGTATTACTGTGGAATTAAAAGCATTAGTGTCCAGTTACTGTCCTTTTAGCCAGCAGAGACAGATGTCAGACATCACGATCAATACACAAGCTGATGTTAGCTGACCACTGTAACACATAATTAGATTGTGCAGTTTATGTTGCAGCCATTTGATAAACTGTAACATAAAGTACTGCAGCTCCTGTTTATTCTAGTTATATTTGGGATATAAAGATGATTCATTAATGTTTCAATTGCAATGGAAATTCTTTTATGCAGTGACTTATTCAGAATATCAACACCCTATGACTGCAAAATTAATTAAACCTGCAATGAGCAATGTTTAAAGTCGCACGATACATAAGTAGAAACCATAACAACAACAACAACAACAAAAAAAGAAAGTGTTTATTGTAATCACTCAGTGAGCAGACATGGCACGTGTTGAACAGGAGAAATTAATCCAGCGCAGAGAACACTTTAAAGATTAATGAGGGAAGTGCAAGTGGCAGGAGGGGATGGATCTCAGCCTCACTCGTACTGACTCACTTCAGGCATAATGAGGTTGATATTCAACACATTCATCAAGTTCTCAGCAAAATGCTACATTTCTATGAAGCGGCACAGTGTTAGCAGATACATTTATGGCCTGCAGTTAAATTATGGCATCAAGAAACAGTGGAGGGAGCTGGGAAAGTCATCAATTGTTCTGCTTGGAAAACCACTGGAGTGTCCACATACAGTAAATAATGCTGTCGTATTTAAGACAGGCCTGCAGCTGGTTGTGTTATATAATTCCGGTGTGAGTTATAGATTATTTTCCACAATAAACAAGCTGTGTCATCCTACAAAAGAGCACAGGATTTCAGAAAGAAGATTACTTTTACAAACTAATTCTAACTTACAGCATCTTTTCATTCAGCTTCTGTGTCAACACCCGATGAAACATGCATTTATTATTAATCACTGTTCTGCCAAGTGACCAGAACAACTGGGTAGAGAAGAAAACTACTATATATACTGTGCATAAAAGAGAGAACACCTTATTTTAGTGGTCCTCTATAAATACATATAGGTTTTCATATGCCCTACTTAGTTTGAAGATGAATTGAGTTGAGGCAGCAAAAAAAAAGTAAAAGCTGGAAAGTAAATGGAACAAAAGAAGACTGGAGACAGGTCACATTTGGTGTTTCACTCAGTGAAACATCCTCACTGTTTACACTTCACTTTCACAGCATCATAAATGTCAAGGCCAAGTCTTAGATCAAACACAGTCTCTGTATATATAGCATTTTCCCATACTACCATGACAGGGCTGTGTTAAATCACTCACCATGGGATGAATTGTTGTTGATGGATAAAATGAAAAAGCCCGTCCTCATCTTTCAAAGTTCCCTACTGGCCTGTGAGCTTGTTCACAACACAGCTAAAGGATGGAGAAAAAAAAACAGTTAGATGTAGTCACCTGGAAAAGGTCAACTTTGTTTTTCCTCCTTCACTACGCCCTTGTGTCTGAAACAATGCAGGTAAAGGGAGGGGACGTGCAGCGGGCAGACAGACAAGATGATAAACCCAAGGAATCCATTAGGATGTCTAAATGTTTTTGTAGTGTGTCTAAACCGTGGGGATGCGATGAAGGTGATGATGCAGGTGAATGGCTCCATCAATATCGAGCTCAACAGCATCGTACATTCTTGACAGTGCCAAAACTTTCCACAATCAATCGTCACCAATGCACAAACTAATAAATCACTTGAGCCTAATGGGCTCAGCTGGGTTGACCGGTTACACGTTCATGCAGCAGAGAAAATGAAAAGGGTGTTGAATTTCAATGCATGGATAATTATACACTTACTTTTCAATAGTTAATTATAATCAGCTGACAAGAGCCTCTTGTCCATTAACCAGCTGACAAGAGCCTCTTCCTTTCTCTCTCACGACGCTAAAATAATGGTTTTGCCATCCAGAGTTCCTGTTACTGCTCGGTGGGTCGGAACAGGGTTAGTTTTCAGCACGATGCACCGGTTGCATGCAAATTGTAAAGTGTATACTGTCAACATAAACGATGCATTATTCACCTTTTAAAATCATACAGATGAAGTATCATAAGTCATTTGTGCCTGTAATGATCAATTGTAATGCTCTCACCAATACTTCCAATAATATGGAATAATTTAAACATCATGAAGTTGATTCTGACATTGTGTAAATAAGCAGACATTTTTGAAAAGATTATGTTTTTTCTTCTTATTTTGATGTAACATTCATCAGTATCACTCCTAACTTTATAAATTATACAGGGACTTAAGGTTGTCACGATTTACTAAAGTGTTTCAGATATAACACGGAGCAAAACACTCAAGTGTAGATTAGTTTAACCTTCACTACATCCTTGATTACGACACTGATATATTAAGACTATAAAGCATGATGGGCTGCTAAATCCTTGCTGCACTCTGTGTCAGAGATAGAGACAGTATACTGAGAGGATAAAAAGGAGGAATAGGAGGAGGGGTAGGCATGGGTCCAGATGTGGAGGTCTGCCCATCTCAAAGAGGGCTGGAGCAGAGCAGATGGTACTCTCTGCTATCAACGCCATGGTTGAGATTAGTTGATGTGAGAGGGGACGCAGGACTGATGAGGGGCACTGAGGGAAGACCACATCTGTTTGGATTATCCAAGCAAGGAAGAAGCCAGGAAGACCACAGGGGAGACCATCTCTCACAGAAGGCAGGAAAGAATAACAAAAAATAAAATCACTTCCACACAAACAAACTGCAATTAAAATTGAACAAAAGGTTAAAGAGAGTTTAGCTCTTGAGTGGGCATCATTCTGTCATCTTTCACTACAGTCACTGTTGAATCCGAAGCCCTCAGATACAGACTTGTTAAGAATAAAAAAACAAACAAACACAGGAGTCCTGTGAATAATGCTGGAAACAAAGCCAGACAGCAAAACCTTCATGACTCATGCTGACTCATTTGTCCAAAATATAGTTGCTGTGTCAAATGTTAACTTCCAGGTTCGTGCCCTTTTCCTCTCAACACTTTTATTTAAGGGATGATTTCAGCTTCAGGCAAATGTTTTAGCTAATTGTGACCAGTTAATATGAGACAGTGCACGCTTGCTCAGCGATCACTGCCAGTTATTGCAAAGCAGGGAGGATGTGATGTCCTCCAGGAGGAGACAGGTTGTCGCTATGCACAAAGGCTTCTGTTCATGACTGGTAACGAGAGTGGAATTGACGTTGTGCACAATTCCTGCTGCTGTAATCATAAAATATTTCAAGCACCTCACTGTCAGATACACAGGATCACTGTTATTTTTTCAGTCATATGTAAATGATCAAACTGTAAATCTAAATAAAGTCTATTTAGCATGAAGCATATGGAAGTGTCTTTCATTATTTTTCTCAACTTGTTTTTCCACCATTTCAATATTCACCACTATGATGATGAGCGTGTGTACTTGCTTATTCCATCATTTATTCATTTGTTGTGTGGTATGCATGCATAAGTGCGCAGCATAGCCATGGCCCCTGGCATTGCTTGCCTCTAATCCAGGCTCATCTCTACTAATTAGAGAATAAATCTAAATGCCATATCCCTTCTGAGCACATGGGCATTATTAGCATACAATGACAGAGTTTCCACTACAACTGGATATTCTGCTGTGCAGAGAGATGCAAAGTGACACTGTACAGTGTCTGTGGTGGCTAGACGTTCAGTTGCGTTCCTTTTGTGTAACATTAAAATGTGACATAAATAATGAATCGATGTTCAGCAAACATTAGTCACCTGAGAGGATACACTAATGATTTCATCTCCCAGAGAACCTGATATGCATGCTGTGACAGAGAATCCCGACAGTGCGATGCTACGTAATTGCTCAGTTACTTAGATTCACTCAACTGATGAAAAGCACATACTTGACCTTGACAAACACAACAAATCAAACAATGGAGCTCGGTGACACTGAGCTACAGTAAATGTTGTGTCCAAGAGTCAAGATGAGAGATTTTAGGGAGCTGTGACTCCTGTGGCGCTCGATCAAGAGGGAGGACTTTTTGTCAAAAGTTGTTAAATCGAAAGCCCGTGTTCTGCACTGTGCACAGAGATGAGGCCAGCCACTGACTCAACTGAAGCGGTTGTCAAAACACATCACAATTATGACCTGACAAACTATGAAAACGACGTTCACATCCAAAAAAAGCAGAGACACTTTGTACAGCTATGGTTTGTTTTCTTGTATTTATAAATGAGTACAACTGCATGAACTGTTCAAATAACAAAAATGAATAATGTCACTCTTGATGGCTCCTTATCAACAACACTACACATATTACTTATCAGCCCAAACAGCACATAGTTCAAAGGACTGTCATGAAAACTGTGTTTAAAGGTGAGTCATCCTGGCAATGGGGCATCCTCTACTCAGACAGCGGCGTGAAACAGCTTCTGTTTGCAAAACTCTCCAGTGGAGGCGTTGTTGTTGTTTATTACATGGACAATAACAGGTGAAGCTCACCTGTCACTGTAAACCACAGACTGCACATGTTACATCCACTGGCTATAGAAAAGCAGTGAGTTCTGCTGTATGACAAGTTGCCAAAGCACGGTACAAACATGTATTAAGAAAAAAAGACCAATATCTAAATTATAATCTTAGTTTCTTCTTTTTTCTTCTTCAGTAATTGGATGGAAAAACAAAGTGTTCATTTTTTACATTAATAGTTAAACTTAGTGTGCTAGTTTTCCCTGACACAGCCTGCAACTACACAATACATAATAAAACACATTATCACTCCTGTAACATTACACATATAACATAACCTGTATAATAATGCAGACAATTCAGTGAGAATTAAAAGCTGAAGATGTGTTTTGCAGCGTACTCACTGTGCCTGTTGAAAACTCTCCTGCTCCAGGCAGTTACTGTAAGTTACTGTAGAATAATATCATTCAAATGTTTTTATAAAACATTGCCGCATCTGTCAGAAAACCACCAACAAATACTTAAACAATGCAAGTAATCTTAGTTACTTTAATAACAGTAATAACAGAATGTGTAACCGTCAAAATGTCCAGTATGTATAGCTACAATTCAAAGGTCAGTACCTGTAATGCGCTATTCCTCAAACCGTACATTACGTAGGTAGATTCTATATCATTAGGTGTATGCCTTGGACTGGACTTTTATTCTTAAATTGACTCTTGACTCGTTAATGTTACATAACTTGAATGAAGCAGACTTCAACTTGTCAACAACACAGTCGTGAGGAAATTATATAATCTTCTGTAATTATTAACTTGCATTAGAACAACTCATAATATTAACTCTGATTGCCCCTCTGATCTTAACTCATCTTTATGGTAATGATTTGTTTAATAATCAGAGGGGGTGAGTGTTTTAATTAATGTTTCTACGCCGACCACCTCGATCAGGGGGAGTCAGTCAGTCAAGTACTGACATCTAGTGATAAGTCAGAGTCACTACATCCGACCTGCAAACACCTTCATGCAGTTCTTCATGTTACACACTGGTTACCAGAGCAAGGACAATTTAAAGAAGAATTTAATATGGTGAAGTCATGTTAAGTTCTCTTGTAAAGTTTGTGCTTTTGTTGAAATCTCAGGAGATGCTATATTGAATGTTTCCTGTAACATTGTTTATTGTGCATTTTTACATCATTCCATGGTCAATTAACATAAACATTAAATACTTTAACGACAAAAACAAAACACAATACAAATTTTTTTATTTTTTTTATGTGAAACCTGCACTGATTCTATGAAAACATTTTGTTGGGCCTGTGCTCTGTTGAACTAGGGGAATGTTGTTTTAGTGTTTATGTAAGTTGGAGGTCAGTGTAATTCAGTTGGATGAAGGGAGAGGGGGGTGTTGTGCCAGAGCCGGGAGAGTTGTGTAAGAGAAGATGTAGTGCTTTAAAAGTTGTCATAAATCTTACCGGTCACCACCAGAGGTCGTAAATTACCAAAAGCTCAATAAAGGGTCAGGCTCTGAAAAATATGACTCTCTTTAAACGCTCTTAATTCACATGCAGGGTCTTGGGTCTGTAACATGTGGCTAATTCCTAAGTGTTCAGCAAAACACAAAGGTCTAAGAGTGAAATGTTGTATTTATGATTTATTTTGTATTTAGTTTATTTTAGCTCTTAAGTATTTAAACACAATGCATGTTTTATATCCTTTTTCATCAGGAAGAAGACTTTAAATGGAACCTCTAATACTGGATTCAGTGCGGTTCAGACATTTTTCCTTTAAAAAAGCAACTGAAACACAACCATGGTAATGAATTTCTGCCGTTTCAAGGTCTCCGATATGTTTTTCTCTTAATCTGAGATAACATTCATTTTAAAATTGCTCTCTTTCTAAGTTGCCTTTTCAGTGTTGTTAATTATTAATTATAAAATAACTTTTGTGAGAGCGAGTGAAGAATCGTCATCCCATCTCAAATCATCACACATATACCCTACACCTGCATACCTCCTCTGGTTTGAGGTTTTTTCCCCCCTCTTGTCTATTTCTCCCATCAGAACATCAAAAAAGTCACGGAGTCAGCCGTCAGAGACCGTAATCCTTTTCTTTCTTCAATGCGCCCTTTAACTTTGCTGTGATTCAACTGAGATTAAAGTATTATCCTTTTCCATCAGCCCACTTCAGATCTGTGATCTACCCTTCTTCATGACAGAACGACCTTGGTCTAAGCAGGTTTGGATACTTTTTGCTCTTTATTTGTACCAGTTACATAATTTCCAAGAACAATTAAACTGATATTGATCTGAGTTGATCCATAAACAGTTGATGTGATTATTAGTTTTAACAGATTTTCTTGTGCATGTTACAGAGAAATGCAAATCAGTGTCGGAATGTCACAAGAAATAATGGAAAATTACTTTCCATTATCATGTCGATAACACAGATTGTATTTTTGTACTTAAAGAGTGCTCTGTTTGGTCTACTATTCATACAAAATGATGAACAAAAAGCGAGGAATCATGAATTGATCCTCACATGAGCAGTGAATAATAGTTTCTATGAACAAATCTGTTCTTAAACTAGAAATCCAAAAGAATAAAAGTTCTCTCGCAAAGAATAAATTGGAAACTTGATAATAGAAAGTGTATGCGACAGCACCCAACTACAGTAAAAGGTTTATAAGACAACGTATAAAGACACATTTTCCTGTTCAGTGGTGCAAACAATTGTGGAATAGAATTTATTTTGACATAAAAGCTCAAATATTGTGCAAGTCCATAAAAACTGTCTCCTGGCTATTGTTAATGGAGCGGTGCTATATTTTACATCCCTGTGACAGCTCAATCACAAGCCTGTATGCTTTAGTTCTTTGCTTTGTGTCAGTGAATAAGAGTCACTTCTTCAGAAAATGTGGTTTAGTGATGTATGATGGAGTTTTCTCCCCACAACTCCATCAATTGCTGCAAGAGCCCAATGTGAATATAGCGTGAAAGAAATTAAAGGGCTTAACAAAATAACAAAACAAAACAATAAATTAAAATCACCAACATTACATCATCAATGAGAAACGCTCCTCTGAAAACCCCAAGAGATCCTCTGAGTGCCAGTGCCTCCAACAAACGTGTAACAGTATAATGGCGCCACATGGGGGTGCAAAGGCATCATTTTTTCATGGAAGCAGCAGCGAGTATGTGCAGCCTGGTGTTGTCTGTGTGCTTTTTGTTTACGTCTTTGTTATCTGATTCTGACTGTTAAACACAGGCTGATCTGCATTCAAATTAGTCTTCTAAAACACTGAATCCAAGACGGAAACATAGATTCCAGTTCACACCCAGGCTTTCACACATTTTACAGTGGGAAAAAACAAAAACCTCCGCCAACAAATTAGCCCTGATGAAATTCTTTGCCTTAGCATTTAATAGAAATCTAATTTCCGGGGGGACATTTAAATACCAATAAATCCATTGGGCCCCCTCACTGGTGTCATAAATAGTGGGCAACTAAGGTGAGGATATTGAGTGTCACAGACTTTATTATGCTAAATTCATGGGTGAAAGCTTGCCAATACCTCTGGAGCCCTGTCTGTCTTTAAGCCTTTATAGTACCAGTGCTGATGTCTGGTTCTCTGCCAGCCGCTCGGTTCTGAGCTCACAGAGGCTCAGGCTGAGTGGAAAAGTCCACTGCTTTTTGTGCCTGAGCAGGACTGAAGAGTTCAGAGCCAGGACATCAGCTTACTGACAATAACTGCAAAGGAATTCATCTTAATGACACTGACTCACAGTCAGTGATTCATTAAGTCATAATGTTTTGAGAAACTCTTAAAATAGATAAATAGAGAAGTGACATAACATCCTGTACATCCTGGGTCCTGGATCCTGGATCCTGTGGCTGTAAATAAGTCATGGAGCAACTGTAGGTTTGTGTCATTAGTACTGAAGGGGTGACAACAAGACGAAAATCCTGTTGAGCAGAAAACATGAAGTGATTTTATTTTGTCTGTGTAATATTCAGTAACCATTACTGCAACATCAGTAACCATCTGTAATTTGTATCTTGTTCTGTTTCAATATTTTAGAGGTTTCAAGTCACACTTATCTGTGTTCTCATCCACATTATGAGTAATGTTCATTCACAATTTTACTTGCACAATCAGTATTTTAACAATGGATCAAATGTCTAAACTCAACTCTGCAGGTATATTCAGCCCCATTTTACCACCTTTCAGCTCATTTTTTTGGTTTTTGATTTGCACCAACCTTCATTTGCAACCAGAAAGTTCTTATAAATCCACTCCCTGTAAAGCAGATAAAGTTAGTAGCTACAACAAACACAAGGGTAGAAGAGCAGTAGCCACTGACATTTCATTGTTCAAGTGAGAAGATATATAAAAATACAGAATGTATATGATTATAAAAGAAATCCCGGCAGCTAGTTTGATGTCCAAAAGGCTCAGTTTTGTTCTCATCGAACTATAGAAGTCAGAGTTTTGCACATGCCCTCCAGCAAACTCTATTTAATTTGAGTTTTTTTTCTTGTATAAAGTTTTGACTGGTGAAGAACAACAAATAACTGTGTGCACAGGCTCAGCTGCATAAGTAGAAGCCGGTCGGTAGAAGTGTAAAACAGCATAAAAGGAAAAAATCCAGTTAAAGTCCAAGTACCTAAAATGGTAAAATTCTTCAGATGGTCAGTAACTGGCTTCTTTCTTTCTTTCCAAGCTCAGACACCTACATGATAAGGGCACAATAAACTCCACGCTCTCAGCACATTGAGGTGGCAGGTGTAAAGAGGAGGAAGCATCTGAAGCTATAAACTTGAAAGGCCTTTCCTGTTTTGTGAGAGGAGTAAGAAGAGTTAACTAGGTGACTGGTGGCTGTCGGGGGAAGAAGGGAGTACGGGAAGCAGGAAGGGATGGGGGGGGGGGGGGGGGTGGGCTAGGGGTGATACTTCTCTGGAAAATGTATTGGTCTAGTTGGAAAAACAGGTCCAAAAAAAGAGAAGAGCAGGAAAGTTTAGGGGTGAGGGGAACCGGAGCTGTGGCCTGTGGATGAACCCATCGGGGACTTTGCTTGGTGGGGTCATTCCAAGTTCAGGTCTTTCCCTCGCTGACTCTGCGAGAGCGGAGGAGCTGTCCATGGCTGAAGGGGCCTGCTCTTGACGGCCTCCAGCCCCTGCTGGGAGCCCCCAGGGGCCCTGTAACACAAACCCATTTCCAGCAGGAGTTCTGTGGGATGTGTGGGGAATGGGGGCATGCCCTGGGTAAACGGAGGTCATTCTGGGGGTGGGGGGGGGGCGGGGGTGGTGGTGAGTAGAGCCACCTTCGCCAATAAATATTTTCCTGACAGTCAGATGAAGGTTTGTTTTTCGAGCTCTCATCCTCGTGTGTCTTTGTGGAGGCTCGCGTTTCGATTCTCACTGGACACAGAAGCAGCTCTAAAAACTGAACTGTGCAGCCACACAGACGCAACTCTCTGTCAGGGAAAGTGAAATCAAGTAGCATAAGAGAACATGAAGGCTGTTTATTTTCCTAGTTCCATAAGCGTACCATAAAAAAATAATTTATCACTTATTTAGCTTCTCATGAGTGAATTTCAAATAACAGAGCTACCAGGTGGATGTTCTAACCCTTGAGATGGAGCAGAAGTGTGTAGGCTTTGGAAAAGGCTTTTGAAAAAGACAAATGAGAGACAATCTATCATCCAACACTCACAGACCAAACAGCAAGTCAGGGGTGGCCAACTAATCAGGCAGTTTGCACAGGCAGCACAGCATGGGTGCTTTGAGTGGATAAGTGGTCCCTCCCATAATGTCAAGAGTAAAGCCTGTACCAGGGGTTAGGGAGAGTTTGGCAGGGAGTTAATGAGATGACTGGTGGGGTGATCAGCAATGAGAGTTTTAAAGACCTATGACACGGCACAAGACACAAATTGATAGAGACGGAATACTTTCTAGATTTATGAAGTGTTTGTTTATTGTCTATCACATCAGGTGGCCAAGACGACATACACGTCAGACTGCAGCCTGACAGAAACAGTCTGTTGTCACTCTGTCCACTGGTCTTTTATTTTGAAATTCTTTTCAGAAGAAGATGTGTTTCAAAGCTACACTTTTAATCTCTCTAACTATTCAACTGCCATTTTATACAGCATGCCTGGAATAGCAAGTCATAGGCCAGTGTGTGTACAATACTGAAATGCACACTGAATCATCATATTTCCTGGGCTACATGACCAAAATCACTGAGGGCTATGTTGAAATTGCCCATGACTCACTGACTGAGGAAAAAACACTGTAATGTTATCCAGAGCCGATCAAGTCAACATCGAGACTCCTGTTCTTTGCTTGGAGATGAATAATACCAACTGTGATTCACTCCCAGCGATTAATAAAGTAAAAATTTCTTACATTTGTGTTGATAAGATCTAACGAAAGCATCCTTTTATTTACCGTACTGAAATACCGCCGTTTCTGAATTATCACCAAAATGTCTTAACGACTGGCCGCACACAAGCTGAAGATGTGCACCTCAGATGGAAGTGCTGATTAATGATGACTAATAATTCAAGGAACTTTTCATTCCAGTTCTGCTTTTTCCAAAATTTTGCCACATTATTTTTACCCAATTGTCTTACATAGGAATGGAAAAACACTTGCTTTAACTGCGGTGAGTTAGAGACATAATACTTTTAAGTCAAAGTTATAAAAAGAACGTAAAACAAACAAAAACTTACTGTATGTGGTAATTGGAAACTGACAAACTCATACAGAGTGAAAGAAAAAACTTTAGCTTTGCATAACACTTCTGCTTTTCTTACCCAAATTAAATGAATAAGAGAATAACTGTTAGCAACTGCATATAAAGTTCAAAGTACTAATTGTGGTGATTCTGTCAGTGTTATATATAACTTTAATGTTAATGGGATAAAGTGGAGCTAATTTTTCCTGCTGTATATACTGAACACAGTAAAAAAGCACTATAACCTATTTCTCAATATAATAGAGCAGTGCAAGTATAAAAGAGCATAAACGACAAGTACTTAAAACTGTGGTGAAGTAAAGTACTTAAGTAAATGAACTTAGCTATGTTTTATGTTCTTCACGTCCTCAAGATCTGAATTCATCTTCTGATAAACCGCTACTTCTGTGTAAAGGAACATTTTGTTATCCACAAAGGAACTCATCCCACGAGCCTGATAAGGATGTTAGAGTCTGGTATTTAAAGACATTTCGTCTCCATTGGCAGGTCTGTGGGACGTGTCTCTTCAAGATGCCAGCAGACAGTTTCTGTCTTGTTGACAACAGTGTGATAGAAATAGAGAGAGAAAGGGAAGCAGGGAGGGTTGCAGAAAATCACAGCATGAAGGGAGAAACTGCGACTGAGAGAGGAGAGGGAGGGTAGAGTAGAGTAGAGAGGTAAAGGAGGGTGCAGGGAGAACAGAGAGGGGATCAGGAGAGAGAGGTGGGAGTAGGAGGAGGGGGCGACTGTGCGTGAGTAGAGGACCTCCCTGTGAACTGTGCAGTCGCGAGCCGGGTCATTGGGGCGAGGTTGTCAGAGCGTGCCTGAAACAGTACACCCTGGGGTTCAGCCAGAGTTCACACACTCAGTGTGCAAGATCCATGTCCCTCAGTCAGCGCTCTGCAGCCATACACCAGCACATACACAGCAACACCAAAAAAACACCCACTTGTATCATTACGCACACGCACATGCACAAAGATGAGATCAAAAGCAACAACAGACAAACACAGATGCACTTGCGAAACGTACAGGATGTTTTAAATATAATCAATCATTTTAGTCTGGAGTGAACAGGAATTCACACAAATGAACAAACAGCAAGAGTCTGTGTGTGCACAGAGACGTATTATTTTCATATCAATGCAAGTAAAGTTTATCTAGCGGAGACATAAGCAAAATAAACACGCAGAAGGAAAAGTGAAACGCCTCTTGGAGCAAAGAGATTTAGTGTACCACTGAGACATCAACTGATAGTGTCCATAGCCAGCAACAACACCAGCACCAGCACCAGTAACACTGGAACACAGTGAGAAAAATTTTCTTTAATTCCAGTCAGTGTGGTTTAAATAGGAGAGGCCACTAAGCCAGAATCCCCTCTGTGTGAGTGAGCTCTTTGTGGGAAAGCTGTCTGCTTTACTCTCATTGAAGACTGGTTGGCCCATTGTCAAACCCAGAGCTTGACCTGGTGTTGAACCCAATTGTCAAACTTGCAGTGTAGTGTGGGACCTTGTTGGGGGAGGAGAGGCAGCATCAGAGTGTGCTTTAGCTGACTGAAGCAAGTGTTTGTCATCTCCCGTTCCCTGATAGAGTTGTGTGCAGTGATTTCATACGCCTCGGCTAATGGAGTAAAAAGCTGTGAAAAGTGAAATTTCCTGACAAAGCCTCTTTTATACATAATTAATTTGGTGAGTTACTTCTAATATATGTTCTCACATTTCTGCAAAGCCCCTCCAGTCATGCGGTGACCACCCCAATTTCTTTCCCAATTCTCACGGTGGGGATAACTCAGTCTTGTGTGTCACATGGGGATTTGACAGACAGGCCCAGCTGTGGCAGTCAGGCGCCAGAGCACCACGCCCTCCAAGTCCAAGGCAGACGAGGCCCAAACCTAGAACAATTCAGTCTTTGTGGATCTACTGGAAATCATCAACTGCATCCAAATGACCGTAAGCTGTAGATACAAGCCAGATGTTGGAATTCCTCGGCTCAGTTCAACCTCAGTCCAGTCTGGCTCATCCAAGCCCAGCAGCAGAGCAGTGGCAAGGAAGGGGGTGGGTAGTTCTGATTGTTCTGTTAGACGAAACCCGCTCTAATCAGACAGGAGACATACATTTTAGCCTGTCCATCTGCCAAAGACTGTATGGTAGAACTGTCTAATTGAGTAATGGTGCATAATTGCAGCTCTCAGACTTGTGGTTTTGTGACAATTGAAAACAGGTTGCAGTGTTGTTTTGATCGTTTCGATGAAATGTTTTTTTACATTTTTACAACATACCCAACCCGGTCACGTCTCGGGAGGACAGCTGTGGAGCACATTACTCTATGCAAATGCCATAAACCTGCTCAAACCGCCACTTGATGCTGCGTGTCTGTGTGACTTAGCTAACTTGTGCAACACTAGGGCTCTGAACTCCAGAGACGACGGCTGCCACGTGTAGAAGTTTCTTTTGTTCCTAAAGTATAACCATCCTCATTTGATCAGCAGCCTATCAGGATCTCCGCGAGGCCACGATAAGATCTTGTAAGGTCTTTAGTGGTCCAGATCTGACATGCTCATAGTGATCTTGTGGGAGACTCATTTGTCCTTTTCGCAGGCTAATTACAGCAGGCCGTGCGACTACCCCCCGCATTCCCAGCCAACCTTTCACCTCCGAGTGTTGAGCAGGCAATTACTCTTCTAAGCTTCTGTGTGTAGAGTACAAACACAAACTGACTATTCCTCTGCTTCTCCAGAGCTCATCTCTCTCTCTTTCTGACTCTCTGGAGTATTCATAGTACTTGGAAAACATACAAGTGCAATATAAACACACACACACACTCGTCTGTAGGTTCAGTAGTGTGTCACGTGTAGGAGGATAGCTGCTGTGGTTTCGCCTCCCACGCCCTCTATGCTCACTTTTACCTGAACTTTGTGAGGATGTTCTTTTACAATGTGTAAGTTTCGAGAGTGTTTTACTCAGCTTCTGTTTTTAGCAGAAGAAAAACCCGGAGAGAAAACGGATTTGATTTGCATTTTACTCCTCTGACCTCCATCTCCTCAGCCTGAGATTCACATATGAGAGATGGAGAAAATCAATATAATGAGAGACCCATATGTCTGTGACTTTTGTGGCTTAATGTCCACCTCGACAGAGCTAAGAATGAGGTGAAAATTGTTCCATGAAGTGAGGTCTTTGAATATGATTTTTGCTCGCACACATAACTAAGCCCCATGCTGACTAAATCGTTCAAAGTGCTTTTCAGCTCTCCTGTGCTGCTCGATAACCCACATCCTCTCATCAAACCCTCAGTAACAGCTCTCCGGAGAGATGCTTTCATCCTGACGCACACTATGTGTTTGGTCTGTTTCCATTTAGCTAAGTTCAGGTGTAGTTCACAGAGGCCGCCAACTCTGGTCACGTGACTTTCATGCAGGCTGTGGGCTTGGGAGGCCTTTGTTTGTGTAATATAGCCCTGTGATAGATCGAGAGTGTCTGTGCCAAGAGAACTCTCAAAGAACATCTTAACTGTCAGCTATTTTACATAAGCCAAGAAAATATACTTGATATCTATATCTATTTTTATTCCTGTCAGTCTTATCAGTGTTTCTGCGGTTCAGTAAGAGTCTGTGACCTGCTCAGCTCCTGTCTCCCTTTGTTTTGAAAAGAGCCATGGCATGTTAAAAACGTTGTATAACCTTATCTGCTCTGTTGTTCAGACGAGGGCGCTGGGAGGACAGTGCCCTCCATCTGACCCACATCTGATTCACCTTGAGCAAAGCAGGCTGCTGGCAACAGACACCAAGCCACAGAGTTCACTCGTGCTGCGACACTGTTGCGTAATCTATGAGGAAGCTGCGCTGTAATAAATAAATCTGGCTGATGCAGTCCATCTGGGAACAACATTTTTCAGCAGAACTCTCCTGACGTGATGCCTGGTGGGCTTTATAAATATCCTGAGCCCATCCGTGCAATGTGAACTGTGTTTCACCCTCCCACACCCTTCCCCTTTGAGTGTTTGCCTTCTGCTTGCAGTGAAAAGCAGGCTTTACTTCGCTTTGTTTGTCCCTCAGCGCTTACCTCCCACTTTCTCCCTGTTAACTGTCAGTGTTCAAAAGCAGAACACTGGAAACCACATGTGAAACAGAACTCTCTTGCCTTCACATTGTAGGTGAATGACACAGAGGAATTTTTTCTATCATATGGGAGCTTAGGAAGATCAAAACTGGAATTTTGACTTCTCTCTTTTTGAAATCTGTGGTAGGCCCTGTTACAGAAACTGGATGGTACTTTTCATCTATCCATACCAAAAGCAAGCAGTTATTTTTTAAACACATTACCGCGAGCGAGTCATCATCCATTGGCGCTATTGCTCTGATCTCTATTGTTCCGAGTCATATGTATTGGCATGGTATTATGTTCCATATACTTAATGAACAGGTGATAGCAGAAACTGTTTTCTGTGTAGCTCGAAAACCCAAATGAGATCACCATATAGATATTTTGTGCATCTTGGCAAAGTGCGGCAAAAGGACTGTGTAAATATAACTGACAGCCTGTGATGAATAAAATTTATGGAGAGTTATGCCCCAACTCCCGAGTGTTCTGTAGAAGTACACCTCCATCCACCCGATGCATATGTATGAGACACCTGTAAAGGCTTCATTCTTTAAAAAAGCAAGGTGTGGCTGAGGTGATTGAATATTTCATGCTAGCATTAAACAAGCTTTAGGGTATTTACTTCAACATAATTTCTGCTCTTTTTGCTCTACTTCCTGCCTGTAGCCACCTGTAGAGTAATAACGGTATCAAATACAGATGCCAAGGACGGAGACAACACTACAACATATATTTCATTCTTCACGTCTGTCTGATTTTAATGTCTTATACAATTTCCTCATTCATTTATGTGCTGCAGCTTCCCTCCAGCATTTATCTACTTAGTTCCGATTGTCTGTGTGTGTGTGTTTTTGAGGACTGACACCCTCTGAGCTTGCTGCTCCCTTCAACCTTTAACACCACAGTGTATAATAACTCTTCCAGTTTGACAGGTCAACTGAGGCGTCACGGCTGGCCCCTTGCTGTGGGTTAGGGCTGAACCTTTTTAATCATACTACCTACCCTGTGATGGATGAACCGAGCAACAAACCGGTGAGAGGGCTAACAGCGTTGTTCAGAGAAAGCGGATGGAGGGTTGTAACGAATAACACCTTGTGCAAATCCACTCCTGTACCCCCAGCACCTTCTCATTGCCTCTGACTCCAGGCTCATTCAACTATTTGGTTCGGGCAGCATCTATTGGTGCACAAACACACAGACATAAGGGGTAAAATACAGCTCACATACAGTGCATTTAGAAACCCTTCAATTTTTCAATATTGTTATGTTGCAGCCTGATGCTACATTTTCTTAATTAATCTTTTTCTCTTTCTACACTCCCTATTTCTACACATTCTCCACAATGACAAACTGAAAACTGAATTTCAGACACGACCAGCTTTGCACACCTGGACCAGGGGCCATTCTTTCTTTTAAAATCCTCCCTGGGCCACTCTAGGACATTCATACAGCAGAGTTGTCTTTATGTGTTGACTTGGCTGTGTCCTTAGGAACGTTGTCATTTTGGAAGGTGAACCTTTGGCCCTGTTTGTGGTCCTGAGCACTTATAGAACAGGTTTTCAGTGATGATATCTCTGTATGTTGCTCTATTGAGCTTTCCCCCATCCTGACCACTCTCCTAGTCCCTGCAGCTGAAAAACACCCCCAACAACATGCTTCACTGTTGGGATGGTGCCTGGTTTCCTCCTGTTTTCCTCCTGGTTTAAGACCAATATTGACTTCATCAGACCAGGGAATCTTGTTCTTGACGGTCTGAGAGTCCTTCAGGTGAAGGTGCAAACTCCAGGCAGGCTTTCATGTGTTTTGCACTGAGGAGAGGTTTCTGTCAGTCACCATAGAGTACAGGTCAGTGAAGAGCTGCAGTAATGGTTGTCCGTCTGAAACTTTGTTCCGTCTCCACACAGGATCTCTGAAGCTCAGTCAGTGTCAGTTATCTTGGTCATCTCTGTTACTAAGGCCGACTCTTGGAAGAGTCCTGGTTGTTCCAAACTTCCAATTTCCAATCATGGACACCACTGTGCTCTTGGGAACCTTCAGTGCAGCAGAAATCTTTCATCGCCTTCCCCAAAATTGTGCCTGGCAATAATCCTGTCTCTGAGTCCTGCAGCAGTTCCTGTGACCACATAGTTTTTGACTTCCAATACAGTATGCACTGTCAGGCTTTCTATAGAGAGGTGTGTGCCCTTCTATGGGTGGACTCCAATGAAGGTGTAGAAACATCTCAGCAATGATTAAAAGAAATGAGTGGCAGCTGTGGTGAACTGAGCTGTTGTTGCATAAGATGTGACTTGTGCACTAATGTAATAATAAATGTACAAACTGATGTCATTATGGGGTATTGAGTGTAGATTAATGAAAATAAATTATTTCGATAATAATAATTGAGCAAAGAAAAAGGTGTTTGAATACTTTCTGAATGCAATGTTACATACAACAATGAATAGTTGTAGAGAAACCTGTCTATATTCTACACATACAAACAAATGTAAAGTTAAAACAGATATAAGGTTCTTTGAAACACATATATCATATGCAACTGAGCCACACTGAGCTTCAAAGTTACACTGAACCAGCTGCCAGGAAACTGGGAGTCACAGGAAGTGTATGTGATGTGAATATCGACAGAATCCTGCATTGGCTGAGGTTTTACATGCGTTCAGCATCACTGCACAACAAGCAAAATGGAGTCCAGATCCAGACACCTATAATATATTTAATGGATCATTGGAGGCTGACTTTCCTAGCCCCTGTGCTGGGATTACAAATGCATGTACTGAACATAGGAAAACTACACTAAGACTCTCTTTCAGAGTATTGCAGAGAAAGATTCTGGGGTATTCAATGACAAAGGTGCAGTAAGAGGCAATGATGACTCTAAACATTTAAGATCAATTTAAATAAACATGTTTATAGCAAGAGTTGAAGGTGAACTGAATCTGTCTTTTCAAAATAACCACAGAAGAAAGAAGATTGGTTGACTTCAAATCACATGGTTTAGGAAAGCAGCACGATCTTAAATTAAACTGAAATCACAGCACAGACACCTGGGAATGTGGCCACAGCTGAGACAGCTACATTCTCCGATTTCTCCCCCTGTGACCAAACCTAAGTCCTCTACTTCCACCTGCGCCTGGTCACACACCCTGGGGCTGAGCGCCTTCAGCAGGCAAAAAGCTCTGCAAACCTCCTTTGATTTATTCAGTATTTGGCTAACCTTGCTCTGAACCTGCCCCATGAGATTTCCAACCATTTTATCCCTCCTCTTGCAGCATACGTGCACTACATGCCTCCTCGACCTAGTTCCATCCCAACATGCTTCTTCTCCCTCTGCTTTCGCAAGAGCCCACTCAGAGAATGAGAAACAGGCTTGAAGGAAGGAGGCTCGGGTTCGCTCTCGACAGAGCCCGTCCCCCTCCCTACAGAGTGCGGGTCATCTACTGATCACAATGTGCGGCCCTATCGTGAGCACACAGGAGGGCATTTATGGTTTGCTGAGATTCAAATGAATGTTTATGAGCCTTGTATGGCAGCCAAAGGGCAGGCACTATCCCAGATTTTACAGCCACTCTCTTGGGTTTGCCTTTGGTTGTGTGTGCTTGCTTTGACTTGTGCTCAGATATGGGGTGTCTCTCTGTGTGTCTGGATCTGTGATCTTCAAGTCCCTTTATGTGTGTAGTACTGAACCAATAGTCTGAAGACAGCAACATCATACACTCTGTGTTTGTTTTACAGAACTCAGAGATCACATAAAGTTCACAACTTTGAGGGGGACAATCACATTTAACTTTTGTGTGAGCTGGGTTCACGGTATTCAGCACATAGTAGATAAATTATTGTCATGAGGGAAAGATTCATCCATGTTCAGACTGTGGCTTTATGATTAATCTCACAGCACGAAGAAAACAACACTGTCTACAGATCAGCACAAATCTATTTTCTGTTGCATGTGCACTGAACACTGGTTTTAGAGAAATATGCTAAAATCTTAAGAGGAGAAATCTGTATATTTAAGTGAAAAACCAAGAAAACGACCTTCCTGGTCCCTGTAGTAAAGGAGATTCTTAGCGTTTTGTGAATCCTCTTCTTGCAGTCAGATTTTAGTCCCGTCTCTTTAAACATTAACAAATTTCAATTCACCGTCTTCCATCTGTGATGTGAAAAATGGCAAAACCTCCTTTAACATCATAAGTTATTTTACTGCAGCTCATAATGTTCTGGTGTGTTTGTAGATTAGTATAACTTGACATTTTCATTTTCGTTTGATTTAGGTTTTCTTATCTTTCAATTTTAGAAAGGCCTTCGTGTACAGGACAGTTGACTAATCTCAAAATTACAGGTGTAACACAGAAATGCAAGGACAACAGCTTCTTATTGGCATGGCTTTGTCTTCTTTGTCTGGTAACTACAGTCGTCTGGAGAAACCTATGTGGCACTCACACTGGTCTACACTTTAATCTGTAGCCATTGTTGTATGAATGGGGATCCAAAAAAGCTCTCAGCTTTGTCTGGGTGTGAACACATTTCAAAATGTCCTTGACTAACAAGCACAAACACACCACACAACACAGATTTGAATTGCAATCACCATTACCCCCACACTATCATACTGTACTATACTGATACGTTGGCGTTTCAGCGTCTGCTGTGTTATACAGAAACACGTACCTGTTTGTGTTCTCAATATGTCTGAAGTGTCTACAATTGTGCACTCATACTGTAATATGTGTAAAGTGGAAACATTTTTAATGCCGAAATTACATTTTCCCCTCCTACATCCATGCCATAGACACAGTGGTGTGCGTATCAGCGGCTAAGGAGGAATAGGAATACGAATAAGTCCCCATCTTCTTAGAGAGAGATGAGAAGATCTGTACCAACCAGCAGATTTTGGTAACTGTTCCTCCCCTGTTTTTAAGTCTTTATGCTTATCTATTCAGAAATGTGCTTTGGCTCAAGGTCTTCAAGGCAATTACGTTCCCATCCCTACATGTCAAACTATTTCTTTTTAATATACTGGAGATGAATTGTTGTTTACTAATACAACATTTCATTCACTTTGAATATGATGAATTCACACATCAATTTCTTCTTTTGGAAAGTGCTCAGCAGCTACTGGCTACAGAAGTGGTTTTATATTCAGATCCAAGTTTTTTTGTTTCCATATTTTATGGTCATTCATCTACCTTTTTTTTTTTTAAATGACAGTTTTATGACGTGCTTTTTCTAGTCCTTAAATAATGACCTCAATCAAAAGGTAATTTGGTGGCTCTGGTGTTCATAAATCTCATCGTCTGCTGATTTCCACACTGGGAACATGCTCAAATACATATGCAATAAACCAAAAAAGATCCATATTGTGCTATTTAAAAAAAAAAAAAAAACCTCTGAGGTTTCACTAATACAAATCACATTTATTTGATTTATGCACAATAGTTTGTAGCAGTTACAGAGATTGTACTGTATTGTGTATGAGGATGAAGCAAGTTAATAAAACCAATGTTAACTTCTTAACAGTACACACTAATACAGTTTAGGTTTTTAGAGATTTGTTGTCAACTTGTATACCAGAGGCCTAAAAATGACAGATCCCACTCTCATGTTCCCTGAACATGGTTTAGTCTATTCTCAATTTGTGACTAGCAGGTCCTGACTAACTTGTTTTGAGTTCATTATGTTTAGGTAGAATTACGCCAACCCCCGTGCCCCATTTTTTGTCATCAGAGAACAAACAAGAATGCACATGTCCCATCTCCCAAGTGAGTGTTGTATGTTTTGACAACATTGTGTGTTGTCGACACTAATCTCACGCTTGAAATATATGCAATATATCAAAAGGTGTTATCACGCTGCCATGGGAGTCAGACACAAAGCTATGTACCACCCAAGTGTTGAGTTGTTCTGTTCACTGTACATAAAAAACACAGCGTGCCTCTAAAACTCAATCTTTATTAACTTGTTTTGATTTTAGGACACATTAACAGGCAGATACAAAAAGAAGTGTAAAAACAGACTAAAACAAGTGTCACAGAATAACTACTCATACAGACCTATGTATGGCTTCTGTTCAGAGTGAGAATGGCATTCAGTCCTCCGTAATGTACACATACAAATGGGAGCAAGGCGTACCTGCAGTTTAACGATTAATTCTACCAGCAGAAGAACCCCTTTGTGAATGTCCTCTAAGTATTTGTTTGCAGTCTATTGTGGGGCCTCTTCCATTTCCAGATATCTTAAGGTCCATATTCCCTTCATGGCAGCCCAGAGTCTTTGAGGTTGCTCGCAAGTTCTGTGAAATCCAGGTTCATGTTCTCCCTTTGAATGTGTTCATGCAGGTATAAGTCCCAGAAAACTTGTGGATTTCTTCGAGTGCAACTTGTGGCATGAAGCTAAAAAAGTGAATAAAGGTCAGTGATGCAGATGAGTTAAACATGAAGCGTAAAGTGTGGTGATGAAAACGAGACCAACACACAAATAAATAAAATCTATTCTAAAGATTTTTACCTTTTTAGAATGACGAGGGCATGCATAGTCCACGGCAGGTAGAGAAAGGCCTTGTCTGCTCTGACAGCATCCACAGTCCTTTGGGCAACCACCTCCGGTTTAAGAGGAGGAAAGAGGTGGGGAAACCTACAGACGAAAGACAAGTAGTTAGAGATAATGCATTTTCAAAGTGTACCCAATTATTCATTTTAATTTGATATTACAATGCAAACCATCTGCTTCAGGAAGCTATGAATGATTTTTATGGCAGCATAGCAACAAGTTATTAATATGTATGGGTTGACTAATTGTATGTGAAATGTTTCTGATGTTCCAAAACTAATGCACATCGGGAAAGGTTGGATTTACTCATAAACCTGTACAAAAACATTGTGTGCCATAGATGCTGAGCGCCTTATACAGTTTTAGAACCAATATATAACCTAATAAATAAGTGGTTATGCATATTCATAACAATCTTAGTTGCCACAAAACCTTGTACAAGGAGCTGTCTATCTGCAAGGAGCTGGAGGATTGTGCAAATTCATGAACGCACATTTTCCAGCACTGTCACAGTATATAATAATGATGTACTAGGGAGTAGCTCATTACACAGTGGAAAGGTCAGGAGCTCACCGGAGTCCATGGGACATATTTTCTGGTAACCATGAACGCTGTCCAAAATTCCATCTGAGCAGTTCATTTAATACTTATATAAATATTTCACTCTCAACACAAATGTCAACCTCTTGGTCTAGTGGAAGACAAATCAGAGGATCTCTAAATGCAGAATAACGCTGCTAATGTGGGCTAAAAACAAATTACATATTGTATGTTGAAATTCCTAGATGGCAACAATTGTAAACAAACAACTGTGGGAAAGAAATATTTCCACTTGTTGTGGGTTTTCACCTGACTCTCATTCCCTGGAACATTTCTGTGTTGGTGTGGAATGGAAGCACTGTGGTGCAGCCAACACCAGGACAGTCCAGCAGGCCCAGCGTCAAGCTCTCCATGAAGGCCAGAGACGAGGCTTTGGAAGTGCAATAGTCTATGGCCCCAGGAATGGGAGACTGGGACAGGATGGAGTTTATGCATACTACATGGCCATGCTGCAACTCCAGCATTCGAGGCAGGAAGGCTTTTGTAGTCTGAGATGAGAAAAGAAGAAAAAAGGAGAATGAAGAGGCAAATAAAGACAAGGTGGAGGGATAAATGGAAATCTAAGGTGAAATATATTCAGTAGAGTAATAAGAATACCTGACACGAGAAACAAGCCAACAATGTAACCACAGATTAAATTTCCATTTCCATTTAGTTGATAATTGCATTTCTGTCTCCATATGACAGTCGTTTGATCTCCATTCCAAATAAAAATGCCATGAGTTTCAAAACCTCTCTGATGTTACTGAGGCTAAGAATCAATTTGGAAATACCCCATTTAATCTCCCATAACTGTCATGATTGGCAGCTCTGAAGGAGCCTGTGTATACACCCCATGCTATAATCAAAATGTGAAAGTGATAAGGATAATCTGCAAGAAGGAATTCCCCTACACATGCATGTAAACCGCTCCTGCTTAAACCTCTGCAGGTCTTACCCAGAACTGCCCCATGGTGTTGATATGTTGAGATTTCAGGAGGCTGTCATCATCACTGTCCATCAGACTTTTGCCGTGGACTACGGCCGCGTTGTTCACTAATATTGTGACATCTCCCACCTGACATGAAAAAGCACAACAATGAGAATAAATAACAATAAAACAAGCTGTGAAACAGTGGTGTGTGTGTTTTTTTTGGGGGGGAGAGATTTCTGTCTGCTTTTATGAGGGGGGGCTACAGCTGTGCTGCACCAGCACTGTCAGCAATATATTCCTGCTCATATTCAGATGTATCAGATGAAGAATAATCTACACAGCAGATGGGAGACAGAACAGCTCAGAGCACATATACACAGAGGGGAGACGGAGAGGCATCACATGGAAAGGGTTTCTCTCTCCGTGCTAGCAGATATACTGTATCTTTAGAAGAACATTAGGCTGGCGTACCTTTTCTCTAACCACCTTGGCTTGCTTGTAAACTTCCTCCCGATTGGCCACATCACATATGAAGTAATGACATTCTGTTCCTGAGAGAGAGATCTCTTCAGCTGTTTCTTTGAGACACTTTTCTGTTCGGCCCCACAGGATCACCTAGCAATACATAAAAATAACACTTTCATAGGTTAGAAACAAATAGTGGGCGTGCATTGAAAACTGTGACATGATAAGAAGGACATTGAATGAACTGTTGCCTATAAATGGAACAAAAAAAGTTGTCAGTCAGTGAACAAAACATTACGTGTGTTATGCACAATTTTTCTGGCAATGAGACCTGTAGAAAGCGCAGCAATGCTCTTTTCATTCAGAGAACAGAGAGGCCATTTTCACTCTAACAAATAGTTTTCGAGCAAGATTAAAGGCTCGGGGGTTGCTGTGAGAATGAATTGTCTCTTCATCCTCCCGGAGACTAAATGAAGGCCAGTCATTTGAGCAGGGAACATGGGGTTGGATGGAGGTGGGGGACTAGTGATTGGGCAATTAGATCTGTCAGTCTCTGGGGTCAGGGAAAGGTAATGAAATCAGGGGGTGAGCCCTCCTCATCTCTCACACACAAATTCTCAAAGAGATTACACGGCATGTTGGGCAGATGAGCCCCGTCATTTCTGGTCAGGGAGTCTGAAAACAGTGCGTGTGTGAAGTGCTGAGGACGCCAGTGTGGGATTTGGCTGGTCGCCCGTGACCAAGGTTAATATTTGAGCAAAAAGTCCTCTGGAAAGTGATCTTGTGTATCTGAGACAGACAGACTGCATGTGTGTATGTATACACACACTGAAAAGAGAGTGTGTCTGTCAGGATGGAAGGATTTATTAGTCTCGACATGAAAGGCATGTGAGAGCAGATGAACATAGTGAAGTATATATGAACATGTAGCAGGTAAACGTTGTGCATTTGCAGTGTAATGCATTTACACCAGCAAACACACTTAATAACAGTATTGTCAGCATTTAAAGTGCACCCTTCACTCCTTCCACTGCTACAGATGATCACACGTGTCATCTTGCACAAATAAAACCTGTCATCTTGCAACACCAGGACACTCTGAGTCAGTGCCAATCCTGTAAAATTTACTCAGCATTTGTCTAGAGCCAAACATAACACACTGGCAAACACAGCAATTTCATTTGCACAGTTAGAATCTTTAAAATAACTGCATTGCAATCTGTTTTAAATCATAGTTTAGTTCATTAACAAGTATCCAATGGTAAATCTGGCTGGAGCAAGCCAAGCAGAAAATACTGACTGTAAAGCTTGAGGGACACCAGAGATTACAGACAGAAAAGTATTCTTTATTTAGTTATCAGATCTGGAGCCATGACTGTTTGGCTCCCTCTGTGAACAGCCCCTGTTTGAGTTGCTTGTGATTGGGTTTTTTGTTTGCTTCATTTGCAAGCCTATTTGAGTAATCAGCAAAGGCAGACAGGTCTTGATAAATAACTGAAAGCTTTTAATAGGATTTGAGCCCTACAAACAAAGCTGACAGCTCTCATTAAAAGTCTGCACTCAAACTGTGCTCTCCTGTTAAAATGTTATTTAATTCATTAAGTTTATCACCCGTCAAAACACGCAGGGCCCTCAGAACAAACAAGCATCGGCCAAATTGCTGTGTGGATAGAAAGAGTAAGAAAACAGTTTTAATTGACCTTGCACAAGCCCCCTTCCCTATCACCGATAATCCAGTTATTGTTCTAACTAGGCATGCCTAACAAGACTTAACATCAACACACGCTGTAAGAACAAGCTCTTTAATCAACAAATTAATGTTGCAAAGCTTCAAACAAGACCTTGAGAGAGAGAGAGTGCAGATGCCACTCAATGCTGGCTGCATTCAACATCTCTGTGTCCTCAGTAGCGCCGCTCAATCTCGGCGATACTCTATCTCTCAGATCTGAATGTATGGGTGGGTATAAACCCTCCTTTTCACACCCATTGTATAGGCCAGCAGAGAGGCGGCATACAGAGGGGGCAGCAGGAGTTCAGGAGGCAGTCGCCTGCCACTGTCTAATTACTGCAGAGACAGCAAGGTCAGTTGCAGGGCAATACCCAGCTGGGAGCGGTGTGCTTCCCGCCTCCAGCACAACACACACGCACAGCCACAAAAAAAAAATCTGTTGTCAGCGTCTCGGTTTGGCTCATCTTCCTAGCAGTGATCTCTGTATGTAATGCTAACAACCACATAAAAATGTTTTTTTTCTAGATGTCAACTATTTGCTGGGATTGTTCGGAAAGCTCTCTCAGCCCTCTCAACGTGGATGCACTGTGGTTTGGTTTGTTGTTTCAGAACTTTTCTGCAATGGCTCCCCTCCTACGAACCTACAGCATGAGAAGACCGAGCTCCTCTCCTGAGCCCTGAGCTCTTTCGTCTGCACTAAAGTTAAGTCTTCCTCACGCTGTGAAAACACACACACAATCTAAGGCGAAAAGAAATTCCGCCTGCCAATCACAAAGGGGCTCGAACTGGGGTTAGCGCAAGTTCATAGAGGTTAGCCCTATTCATAATTACCGTCCTATTTCCTTTTAGCATCTCTTTAGGCAGGGAGTAATTGTCATACACATTACCACAGGTGTTGTTTTCAAAGCCTTCACACCTTGATAATACCCAACAATGGGGTGCTGAAAAGCATGGTGACATCCTTTGTTGTGCAGCTGCAAAGTAAAGCTTTTAAAACCCACTGGTTTCTTCTTGCTCATTCCCCGAGGAGATGGCATTGAAATACAGAGGAAGGCAGTTACTGTTTCATTGAGCTTTTAGCAATGTTTTCAAGCAGCTAAAATTGCACCTTAAGAGAGCATCCAAGATGCTGAGCCCATGTCACACATGTACGGATAATTACAACCCACAGATTTCAGCTGCTGCATGAGTTCTGCCAGGAAAATTACCACCATTTTCTTCCATGTGTGCTGATGACTCCCATCTGAGGTGATCAAAAATAGAGCTGCTCTGTGTTAACACATTACTGCTAAAGGGACACGAGTGGCTCATCAGGCACTCAGCTGTGTAATGTTCACCACTGGATTGGTAGACACGCTGCAGCTGGAAGTGATGATGAAAACAGAGGTTAACCTGACCTGCACTGATGAGGAACTGTCTGTGGAGCTACTGGAAAATTTCAGGCCCAAGTGACAGCTCCTAGTTAGAGGGTGAGGGATGGTGAGGGTGAGGGGAGATGGGAGGGTGGAGTGGTTCTCCAAAAGAGAGAAAGCTGCATACATGACATTTAAATCTATTAGCACTGAGGATGCTGTCACGAATTCATTGGTTTGATACAGCAGTGTAATTAAATGACTTTTGAATTTCAAACAGTTGACTCCATTCTACAGAGCAGTGAAAACCCAGGTAGCAGCATGTATGGAAACAATGATTATGAATCCCAACTTGTAAAAAGGACTTTTCATCATATTTCTGATCTTTGCATTTGACTAATCCGAGATAATGCACTCTGTTCTTCCCTAACCCTTTTTGTTGGGCTCATTTTGTTTTGCATACACTCATAATAGGTATCTCATGTCCTCATGCTATGCTTGAAAACAAAACCTAATCTGTCTTCTATTAAAAGCATTATGGGGCCTTTTGTTGTGCTGGGATGTGTTGGCAGATTTTAGAACTGTGCACAAACGGCTCTAAAAAAGCCAGCACACAGTAACAGGGTGATAGAAGAGTTGTTGTGGCTCTAAAGCAGTTTCAGTGTGTTTGTGGATAACCCCCTCCCCCCATCCCTCCCTCCATACTCAACAACAACAACAACACAGTTTTTTTTTAACATCACATTTACAGGAAAATCTTTATAGGTTTAGTGAACATGTGAGTCACAGATTCAGCACAGGCCTCAGCAGAACGCATGTCAACCGGGCTCTGCACTAAATCACATCAATCAGCCTTAAGGGCCGCTCCTGCCTGGCCTGTGGCTGACCCATGCTGTTGTTCAATATCTGAACCTAAATTGAGGGCAGTGTCATCTGTCTCACTGGACCAACTAGGCTACGTGGAGGTCATGATCTGAGCTTTTCACAGAACAGTGGAACAACAATACACTGAGGGCCAAGGTGGGACAGGTGGGACCGAGCAACCTGAAGCTGGAGGCACAAGAACGCACAGGTCACGTTTACAATCATGACAGAATGTGTTTCTCTGGAAAGTGTTAAAATAATAACACATTAATGCAAAATAAAAGAGTTGCCTGCAGCCAAATTCAATTACCTTTCTGGCTCCTTGTTTAGCAAATTCTTTGGCCAGGTGACGTCCGATGCCTCGCCCCCCACCGGTGATCAATACCACCTCCTTGGAAAGGTCCTTCCTTCTGCTTGGCAAGAGCGAAAACAAACTTGCTCTCACTATGTAGTAAAACATCTGAACCGGGAACAGCAGCATGCGACACGCACTCTTCAGCTCCATTTTCGCAGCCGACACTTGTGTTTACGCTGCAGGTTTACGTGCACTGATCCCCCGACAGTGAGCAGAGTTCAGAAAACTGCGACTCAGGAGCGCCTGCAAGTTGATCCGCATGTAAACAGTGTCATGAGCAGCCTCACAAAGTGTTGCATGAGTAATCCACTGGCGCAGAAGTAGTGAAAAAGCAGAAGTGTGAGACTTCGCGGAGCTCTGACATGTTAGTCGACATGCATCAGGATCTCGAAATGTGTGAGTGATCAGTCATTACGCCTGTCAGCCACTGCTGGAGAGGCACAGACGTGGATCGCTTGGCCAGACTGCGCTCCGCGGTGCGCGCTACTGAGGCTGCTGGGCTTTGGCGTTGTGTTCCTGCCTTGTGCTGCCTTATATATTAGCGCCTCTGCCCTGGCTTCGGTTCTTCAACTAGTGAAAGGACCTGGATGAACCTAAAGGGGAGGTCTGTAAGGGCATTAATCCTGATTGACATGTTGAGAGGGCATGAATATTTTGCTCCAGTGCCCGTCCACCCTGAGTGGTTGCGTACTTGCCTCGTCCCCACCCCCTTTCATGTGTTTACAGCGGTGGTTCTCAATCCGTGGTGGAGGGCCCCCCCAGTGGCCGCCCCACTGCGTCCCAGGTGGGTTCCCAACTTTCTACTGGGAGAGTTTAACTGTGTAATTTCATTGACTCGAGCTTGATGTCGTTATACAACATGCAGCGGTGCTGCTGTCGCAGGTTTCACTGACAGCTGATGCAAAGTGTCACATGAGGTTATTAGTCCTGCTCAGCTAATCCTTATCCACCCCCCAGGTTAATTAAATAAAACAAATAAGCATGCAAACAAATGACCCATCAGCTAAACAGTAAGCAAACACACAACTGGGAAATCTGACAGTTGTAAGCACAACAGTACCCCCCAACAATAACTAACCTGAGTCCCCTTTAATAGGTAGATAGATCTGCAAAATCCCTGTTTAAAGACACAATACATGGGGAAAACATCTGCTTTCTCTAGCCTCAATATTGTGAAATAAAAACTTGTCTTGATTATTGTGCCGTATTGCACATAGAAGTCAAGTCTAAGCTTAAACACTCGAACAATACAAAACGGACATTGTATTTAATTAATGAAAAGTGATTTCACAGTTTGTTATTTGTACTGATTTGATGATGTCTGTTTACTTGTAGAGGTTTTAAATGTGTAAAGCCACATCGGTTGTGTTACTGTATTTTTGAAGCAGGCTATAGTCTTTGTGTGTGACAGTGCAATTTGGGAAATAGGTCAGACCAGTCTCAGAAGCTTGGCAGAGTAACAAACAGAAAATGGCATGATTGCCTCCTAAACAAATCCAATGAATTCATGGGCCTCAGACAAGATTCCACTCGGTGATTTTTGGCCCCGGCTCTGTGATTTTTACTGGGTATTGCTGAATGCAAGGCTTTTTCAGCAACTGGGATGGGTTTAAAGAGCAACCTCACAATGGTTGCTTTGTGCTGGGCTGAGCTACTTAGGCAAAGCAGAGAGGCTCTCGGGGGCTGCTAAAACCTCCAAGACAACACAAGTCCAGATGCTGTCTTCATTTTGGATATTTCAGAGATTTACAAAATGCGAATCCAAAGTCATGTTGCACTGGAAGCTTAAACCAAAGTATTCTACGCTGACGTGCTATGAAATATAAGTTAGTGGATTTGTAAAAACAAGACAAAAATCTAAACATATACACTGTGGTGAGGAGCAGCAAATGGATTCAAGCTGCACGTCGTATGCAAGCATGTAAATAGAGGATATTTCAGAAGGGAGAGATTATTTATACTCGTAGTATCACTGCCATCTACAGATCAACAGTGAAAGTTCAGATAAGGGTGTTTCTCAGCCAGCAGCACTCACCAGCGAACACTTTCTTCTCTTAGGCACCAGACGAGGCAAATGGCACTTTAACCTGAGTGCAGATGTGAGCAGGAGAGTTTTCCTTAAAACCAGGAGCGTGTGAGAAAGCGGGACAAACATTAGATCCACTAGATATTAAAAATTTTGCTGACATGAAAGCAACTTAATGGGCACTAAACTACCTAAAACCTGCTCTGTTAACATTATTCTATGTAGTACATAGTGCAACAACCTGGTTTCTTTGGGATTTATAATTACTTTCACTATACAGGCATAGGAATATAATTATTTTACCTAGGCAACATGCAGCCAAGGTCAGAATGCATTGCATGCGGATGTGGGAGGGGTGGATGGATGCTGAAAGCAGGTAGATAAAAACATTTACTCCTAATGACTTACCTTCAGCAGACCAGACCAGCAACACCATGGACATCAGCTCGGCGATTTTAATAATTGGCTTCGCTGCTCTTGTTGCAGCCTTCCTCCTTCTGGTAATTGGACTTGTGTACTCTGAGCTGATGAATTCAGACATCCCTCGTGAGGTTACAAATAGTGGGAAACTGCACATAGTTCATGGCTTGTTTGTTGGCATAGCAATTGTGGTGAGTATCTACGGAATCTTTGGACATGTTAGGGCTTAGTATTTTATGTTTCCTGTGTGTTACTGTGTCTGTTTTAATTCACTTTATTATTGTTTAATTAGCCTATTTCTTAATGTGGAGCAAAATACCTCCCGTGTACCTCCTGTTCTTTGGGCCACCCTTTCTTTGTCCTCCAGCATCTGATAAAGCTGAAATCAGAGAAATGTTAGATAAGAAATCAAGTCTGACAAAGGTGCACAAAAGCAAGGTCATGTGTTCCCCTGCTTTGATGTTGTCATAGTAAATATGGTTTCTCAGGGAGAATAACTTTGACTTTGACTTTACCAATCAAAAACATTTTTAACATCATCCCCTGTTTGTGCTCAAATCTGTGGATCCTTTTCCTGCCAGGGCCGGATCTTGCATCGCCTGGGCATTTGTCATCAGGTCAGCTTCATCCGCTGGTTTGTGGCCTGTTTTCTGACTGGCTCTAATCCAGTTCCTGCAGGCCTGCGAGTGAAGGACCTGACGTTTTCTGAGATTCCAGTGCGAGTCTACGAACCCACCACTGTTTGCAGCGGCTTGAGAAGAGGTCTCGTTTATTTCCATGGAGGAGGATGGGTGCTGGGAAGCATCGGTATACAATGTTTATGTTATTTACTTGAATGAAATAAAACTATCCAATACTAATTAATATCTGTATTGAAAACTACTATGTAAATCTGCAAAGTAACCAGAGACTAAAAGTCGCCCACATGACAAGAAAATAAATAAACTAAGATATAATCAGAAGGAGAAAGTCACAAAATATAGAATTTATGTGGTTTAAAAACTACAAATTACAAAACTTTACATACATTTAGTACCTTCTTTACCTGAATGTGTTATTAATTCTAATTAGTTTCTTAATTAACATGACGTCTAAATACAGAGAAGCTGAAGAGTTTATGTAGAAAGATGAGCAAAGATGATTGTGCTCAGTCTATGGTTCTTCTGTTGTGGTTGCCTGTTATTAAAAATCACAGCATATCTTATGTTAACCGTGATGTTCTGTTAAACCTCTCCAGAGTCCGTTGATGAAGTCTGTCGGTACATTGCAAAGGAGGGAGACACCACTGTTGTTTCTGTTGGGTACCTAAATCTTTCCCACAATTCACAGAAATATCCAAGACCTATTTAGTTTTCCAGAACTTAACATATTGTCACATCTTGGCTCTCACCCCTCTCAGGTACCGATTAGCCCCTGAGCACAGGTACCCTGCCCAGCTGGACGACTGTGAAACTGCAACGTGTCACTTCCTGTCTGTGGCTGAGACAGAGTTCGGCGTGGACTCTCACAGAGTGGCAGTCGGAGGGGACGGCACTGGGGCTAACCTGGCAGCAGCACTGTGCCAACGGCTGGCGAGGAAAGAGGACGGACATCTGCCATTCCCTTGTGCTCAAGTTCTCATCTACCCAGCCCTGCAGATGGTAGATTTCAACTTGCCCTCGTACCAGCAAAATCATGCTGTGCCCATATTGTTCCGTGGCCGGATGGCATTCTACTTCCTGCAGTACCTCAGTGGGGACGTGTCTTTGTGCCAAGATGTGCTGGAGGGTAACCACGTCCCCACTGAGCTCAGGCCAAGCTGCGTAGAATGGCTCTCCCCTTCCAACCTACCTGCTGAATGCCTTACACGAGGGTTCTGTGAACACCCGGCTCCAGACTACAATGGGGAGGTGTATCACGCAATCAAAGCTGGCTTGGAACCTGAGGTCTCTCCTTTATTGGCTGATGATGCTATTATTCAGAAGACCCCTCCCACCTTCATACTCACCTGTGAGTATGATGTCCTCAGGGATGATGGCATTCTCTACAGGAAACGCCTGCTGGACTTGAGAAAAGACGTCACCTGGGAGCATGTGAAGGATGGTTTTCATGGCATCCTTAACTTTTTTAACCACGGCTGGCTCTCCTTTCCGTGTGCACAACAGGCTGTGGACAGCGTTGTTGAATTTGTGAACACACTGTGAAGATCATAACTTGGATAATGAATGTGCTTTATTCTATTTTCCATCTTGTTTTACATTTTAATAAACAAAAATTGCGCCCAGTGGCAGTGTGTTCTTCTTCATTAAAAGTATACCATCCATACAAAAAAGAAAAAACACAAAAATCAATAAACAAAATCTTCTTTACATCAAAGTAGCTTGAGGACAGTATGGAAACAATTTCTGACACATTTTTAACAATATAGACAAGTGCGGTATGGTCGGTACACAGATATAAGACATCTCCTCTTTGCTTCTGCTTGCCTTCTCTTTCAGTGTTTGCTGCATCCATGGCAACAGAGCTCTTCTATTTCCACTCCACTGTGTGTGCCAGGTAAATGCACCTCCATGCTATCTGTTGGACGAGCTAACCATGTTCTGACAAATGTTCAAATGTCCCCTGTTAGGTGTGTTTGACATAAAGTATGAACCAGGATAAATGGGCCCAAACCGGATGGAGAATAGAGCAGAAGTATGCAAACAAAGTGCTGTTAGGCAACTGGGCGGAAGAAAGACTTCAGGTAGGTATTCATTTATTATGTCTTTTTATTGCCTATTTTACTTTTCTCCACTCTACAATAATGTAACATTAGCTAATGTTAAGAGAAAGCAGAGGACCCTGTAGAAAGCTGTGGCAACAATATAAAAATACGATGTTCTGTTTTATACAACTTCAATTGACTATGAGAGCATTTTTATTTTGCTGCAGATCCAGAATATAACGCCATGCCAGTGACAGCATGCCAGCGGTTTTGTAGCACCTCAGTTGGTAGTCACATCTATAATAAAGTGATTAGGCAACCTCAGTTCAGCTACATCAGCACAGACTCCTGGTGGGAGAGGCTGGAGCCGGAGGCTAATTGCATTGACTTGAGGTTTGGCCACAGGCTGCTGGTTCAGGATCTCAGAGGAGAAATGACTTAAGAAATACTGTACAACAGTGTGAATCGATGGTGAAGTGTGAGCTTTGCTGATCCTTGTGCTGGGCTCATTGCTCAAGCCCCTGTATATTCTCCCTCTTCGCTCCTCTTTGCAGCGTCTGTTTATTCTGTCTGACACAGTTCACTCGGGAGCCAAAGACAGCCAACAGCACCAATCGCGCAGACTACCAGGCGCACTGGGACTTCAAGCCAGACGCCTCTGAGAGAAGATCTGCCCTGCTGAGAGCTGAGGTCAGCCTTTAACTGCTCATTCATGGCATTAACACCAATTGAATGCCTGTCACAACTCTGCAAGTCAGGGCTTTCTTCTCTAGATTGTGGCCACTTCTGCATAATATTGACGGCCAAGATAAAGGCTTGTGATAAAACTCTTTATGAAAGCAAGTTTCTGGTCAGACTCAGCAGTCGTGAAAAATGTGTAAAATCATCAGTCCTAGTGGGCACTTAGAGGCTAGTTAGAGCAATTATCTGCTGTCACATGGAGAGCCCTTGAAGATTATTGTAAAAGAAGAGGCCATGCCCTCTATATATTAATCCAGTGTAGGCCAACATGCTATGTTGAGACTACTGTGTGTGGTTTTTCAGGGACTTCCATCCAAGCTGCTATTTGCACACGGTGGAGTCCCATCCTCTCATTACTTGTGGACACATTATGAAGAGAACTACGGGCGTCATCACACCAACACTTTGTCCACTCCGAGGCATTCACACAACCTGACATGGCAATCTGAGAGGTCTGACCAACCCCTTACTGGTAAGACTCGAGTGTCATTACACTGCTGCTAGGACATTATATATTAAACCCTCCAGGCACACTGTTGTGAGGGTAGCAAAAACAGTCTTCAGTGTGTTCAGTTTTGGATAGACAAAAGACATCAGCAGTTGTGCTCATGAACAATTACATTTGTTGTTGGCCCCGGATGCCTTTTATTGTTCCAAATCAGTCACCATTGTAATTAATGGCCACCGTAACTGTGTTCCTTTATAGCCTTACAAACCAACTTTGGCCCACTGCAGTCCACAAAGCACCGTTTGGAAAAGCAGCAGTCACACCTCCCATGACTGACTGTGTACAGGTCAGCATACCAAAGGCACCCACTTAGTACCTTCTGCCAGAGCCGCTTTGCCAGGGCTTCACGCATGCTCTCCAGCCACCTCCATACAGCCAATCACAACAGCAAGGACCTGGATCTGAGATGCCGCTCACTGTTGCAAGTGCCAGATCATTGTTTGAGTCTGCTTTCGTCTTCACAGCAGGACTCCAGATAAGACTGTGGCTCTCGAATTTCCTCACATACTTCTTGTTAATGCACCGGTTCTGCTGAAGTAATTGCTTTGTTTTTTTTACTGGTTAATTTCTTTAACTGAGTAGATCATTTGGGAAACAAAATTACGGGAAAAAAAAATCATTATGTGGCTGTGAGGACTATTTTAGATTCACTATGTTGTACTGATATGAGATTACAGTATATGTGCATCTCTGTGCAAGAGTAATGAAAAAGGAGGCGGCTATGAATTAAATAATTACATACAAATTGTTTCTCTATTTACAAACTCAATACATGAAACTCAGAATAGGCTTCATATATTAAGTTTCCCTAGACACTCTAGATACCATAAAAAAAATAGTAAAACAAGTGTTGATGCCAGAGCTGACCTGGGTATTGAGGCAAACCAGAATTCATGAGTCATCCAAGGCAGTGTCTGAAGGGACATGTCTAACTCCCATTCCATTAGGTGTTTAATTACAGGGAATCAAAGTGTTTAATTAGGAAGAATCAAAGATGCTTATGTTTGATGGTCAACCATCTGCGCCTGCCTCCCTTTTTCCCGCCTGCCTGCTGCCTTTTCGTGCAGCTGAAGCCCTCTGTTTCACCCACTGTTAGTTAGTTAATCACTCTACTGTGCTGCTGATGCCTGTATGTCACATGACACCTCTCTGTTGTGGGTAGTCTAGAGCTCCAACACTACACAAAACCACGTTGTGTTTGCCTTCTGAGCCACATGATGGTGCTGTAGTCGCACGTCACCGTGAAACCTGTCAGTGCGTGTTTGAGGTCCACAGCTTTACGGTCTGAACAGTAAGAGATTTGATTATAAATGAGCAAACAATGAGGGATTACATATTTATCATTTGTATGCATACTTCCATTGTTAATGTCATTTCTAAACACTTCCAAAATAAACTACAAGATTGTTGTGTGTTATTCTATTACTGGTTGTCACATAAAGGCTGACATATACATTTGGACTAATACTATTATTCACTAATTGTAGATTAATATACAACGAATGACACATTGATGCAGCTCTTTTATGTTTATAAAACAACAAATAATAATAAAAAATAATAAGAAGGTTTAATTAGTACAACATATAATCTGCTCAGTAAGGACTTGAAAATGTACAATTCTTTCAGTGCAACAGAAAGAATGATTAAAATGATCAAAATAACTGCAGGTCTGAGTGTTAGAAGACTTTCAGAAGTAGTGACGAATGCTTTTAGAAGCTCATCTATTCATATTGTATGATATAACCATTTAGATCCTGTCATATTTAAAGAGCAACTGTAGATAATTGCATTGTATCCAGGCCACTGTGTAAGTTATATTCGTGCCCTTCACAGTGGAGCATAGTGATAGATTACCACTACATTGTCTAGTATTTGTAATGTATTAGAGCTGAATGAACTCATTTACGCTGGGACTTATTTTTGAATTATGTTTACTGCGAAAGAGGTTAAGCATCTGGAATGATATAAAACTAGCTTAATGACAGGAGGGAGTGGCAAATCAAAGAAAGAAACCATTTACATGGCAGCACATCTAGCGTAAATCTAAGTAAACAATAGTTTGACTACCGTTAAGCATATAATACTTCACTTCTGATGCCAAAGCTGAGACAGAAGGAACACAAATTTATTTGTACAAAACCCAGTCCAAGAAAATAAAACAGTTTAAGAAACTAATGCTTTTTTTGTGGAAAGGTGATCTTAATAACATCTCAAAGAAATGACAACAGCGAGGCTACAGTTTTGCAGTAGCTTATGGGGTTTAGTTAGATATAACCTGAGCAAAGCAAAACACACTCAGTCAACAAGAAGCCTGATGTAAAGCATGCTTCTGTTGGGACACACCATCACCGCCTAATCTTATCAGTAGAAAACTGAATCCTCCTTACACACTGGTCTGCCGGGGCTTCTTATCAGGGAGTGAAAGGACAAAGGGGAAAAGTATGCCCTTTGCAGCAGAGAGGACACTCAAATCCTCGTCAATGAAACCAGGAGAGATCTCATCAGCCTCGAACCTCATGGTGAACTGGCGGTTCACACAATAGATTGTGTCGTGCATTGTGACACACTGGAAAGCTGGGCAGTGCAGAAGCCGCTTTGAGCTGCACTCATACCACAGTCGAGCTACTGTGTGGTAGCGGTACACGCTGACACCCAGCACTGGGTTTACATCAAACCGATACAGAAATCTCCCTACAGCCACCATATCTGCAGTTCTGTCTTTGCTGCCTACTAACAGACTCGGCCTCCAAGTGTTAGTTTTGGGGCTGTAGCGCAGTAGAATATACCTAAGAGTTCCCCCAGAAACAAAAATCTCTCCACTGCAGACTGTGACGTGATGTGCTACAGCAAATGTATCATTAGGTAGTGGAGCCACGAACGTCCATCTATCCAATCGTGGGTCGTAGCGCTCCACTGAAGAGAGGCACTCCCCTCCGATGGCATAGATGAAGCCCTCCAGTGCTGCCAGTTTGCAGCGGGGCCTGGCCTCATTCATAGGACTGATCTCCTTCCAAATGGATGTCAAAGGATTGTAGCAAAACACTCGCTTTGAGGGTGTCATTTCTCTGTCTGTGCCTTGGCATCCCAATGCCACAAATAAGTAATTATCCATTGTGCACATGGCACAAGCTTTAGAGATGACCTCCTGTGGGATGGGGCCGACTGTGTGCCAGGAGTCTTTGTAGTCATCATAATAGTAGACTGCACTGGACGTCCTCCTCTGCTCTGTCGTCCTCACGTCTGTAATTGTTGCCCAGTCTTGAGGGTCCATATCTGCCACCATGATGAACCTTCTCCCCCTCATTCTTTGCATCTGGATTTGTTCCCGCTCATCAGCCATTAACCGCCCATAAATTTTGGGGTCCCTGAGCACATGGAGGTAGTTGTCTGACATGAACCTCAGAGCTGCTTGCTGCACAGAGGTCTGGCCATGTTTTTTGGCCAGGTACAAGATCTCCAAACAGTTATCAAGATCAAGCTTACTCTTCAAGCTTTCAAAATCTGTGCTGTCAAGACTTTTTGCTGGAAGGTGTAAAAACCGAGCCCCTGCTACAGTCTCCAGATCAGTTCCTTCCTTCATATTACTGTCTTTGCTTTCTGTTGATGGACTGATCATAGGGTGAACAGAGTTGGACTCATCACTGGTTGAGGCCAGAGAGTGAGTCATTAGAGTAGAGGTTCTTGAAGTTAAAAAAAGGTTGGGAGGCTCGTTTTGCTCTGTTGCAGAGAGATAGCTCTCTTTGCGTAGGAGTACAGGCCTTTCAGGGTGCCTCTGCTTGAGGCTTCCTGGTGACGAGGGCGCCTCAACAGTGCTTTGTGGTAAAACCAGATCACGCATAATGATGGGGCTCAGAGAGGAGGGAGAGCCTGTGAGGCTGCTGCCACGGCTTCCAAACTCCACTGGCTGTGACTCAGAGTTCCCCTCATACTGACCCGGCACAGTGTTTGGGTTTGTAATAGAATGAGAAGAAGACTCAACATAGTAATCATATATCTTTCCACGCACAATCTGGTCTCCTGTTCCTTCCAGCACAACGTTAGCATCCTCTACTTTGATCTCTGCCTTGGAGAGGAAGCTGGAGTAGGCCCCCTGGCGTTCCAAGTCTTGCCTTAACTCCCTGCCCACACCCACACTGCCCTCCAGCTTCTGCAAAAAGCAAGGGGAGCGGCGCCCTGTTGTACTGACCATCCCACTCTCTGCTGGATCAGGAAGGTTCAAAGTAGATCCAAATGAAATATTACTTGTGGCAATCTCTGCTTGCTTCTGATGATTGAGTATCTTCCCTTTCATGATGATATCTTGGTCAGTGTATGACACAATAAATACATCTTCACTCCTTTCAGCTCGGCATGGATGAGTTTCTGCTGGCATTTCCTTGATGCTGTCAGATGTCAGTTCATCAGCGGCAGGCTCTGTGTCAAAGGGTCTGGGTCGCTGGCCCCCATCATCGGTGTCACGTTGTGGTGTTGTGTTGCAGTTTTGGCAGGTTGCATTTTTTGGCTCTTTGACGCAGACTTGTTTTTTCTTTCCATCCCTGGAGCTGTAGAACCTGTAGGCCCATGAAACCAGCAGCACAGCAGCCACAGAGAAACTCAGTTTCAACAACAGCTGCATGTCGAACTGGACTCCCAAAAGCTCTGCAATAGGCATAGCTGTATCAGTGATGGCGGTGACGATTGGTTGGCTGATCCTTTTGACTTGACTAATGCGTCTCAGTTGTTGGCATCATGCAGTCTGGTTCACATTGTAAAAGAGCTGCTGTGATCTGATGACTGCACCTCTTTGCCCAGAGGATCAAGTGTAAATGATACCTCCAGAGGTACTATTTGCATCCCTGCCTCTGCAGAGGCGGGGCACCGCTCATGCACTACCTGTGGCAAATCAGATGCAGATTCAATACCCGTATACAGAATATGTAAATACCTCATATATCAATATTTGCTTATGCAATTTGTTAACTCACCTGAACTTTCCCACGACATCTAAGAATTTCTAAACTCCAGTTCTAACTTATGTTTACTGTGTTGTTGTTGCATATTTGCTTAGTGTTTACATGAACAAAAGTGGTTCAGGGTCATACTTTATTTTGACAACTTTTTAAATGTCCATCAAAATATAATAGATGACACTCCCTAACTTGCTCAAACACACATCCAGAGCTGCAGGAGGAAAACATAGTTTGACTAAGAGGTGGGGAGCGATGATAGGTGACATTTATCAAATACTTAATAAGCAGGATACATCTGTTTGCACAGCCATGCCACAGATCAAAGGTCTTTTTTCTGTGCCAGCGCAGATGCTTAAATTACTTTCTCTAAAGAGAAGCTGAAGATTGCTCTTTGACAACTAAATGACAGTCACTTGGTATTATAAACACACATGACTGTAAATAATCCAAAACCAACTTAGAAATTCCAGTCTACAGAGAAACATGACAATGTCATTTGATTTTCATACACTATCCTGAGATGCAAACATACATCTCTATCACATGCGAGGCATGGCATTCACTTGCTGCTGTCAGGCTGTCATTTGTGTTGCTGATAATACACTTGAGCAAGGCTGTAGTCAACAACAGAGCAGTGTTTATTTTAACAGCACTCTGTGGAGCATTTTAAAAGTGCATCACGAAAGGCATACGGAGGGTGTGTCAGGTGTCCTGGCTGACATGGGTGCTGTTTGGTCATCTGATAGCTGTGCCTGCAAATGACATAAAGGGAACCGGATTCTGCAAGCATGGCTGACTCCTGAATAATTCACAGATGAGCCATAGAGGCAGCTTCTTATCCTCACTGTTGCTCGCAGCTCCTGTATACTACTCTGAACATGATTGCTAGCAAATTAAATTGTAAATAATTCTTGCATTGTTGCTTGGATGCACGTTCACGTCATCTTGATTGTGCCATTCATTAGAGGGTTTGTAACATGTGACTGAACATGAACAGAAGGCACAACAAATTAACTGGTGTCCTGCTATTTGCTGTATATAATCACTATGGAGATTAGTGAAGCGTGGTACTATGGCTGAGAAAGCATATAGTCAGTTCTACACAAAAGATAAAGCTTAGTAGTTTTTGACCATCAAATTTCTTGAATCATAAATTTTCTTATAAAATAAATAAATAAATACTTAAATGAAAGAAAGGTGCATTGATGCAAACTTAATCTGTAGGAGTGGCCCAGCCTTGTCACAAATAAAACTAAGCTGCACTGGCTTATAAAGAGCAGAACAGAACAATTTCATCATGTGTGAATAAAAGGTGCACAATAGAGCCTGGCCTTGTTTTCACATTGATGTTCTTATAATTGAAAACAATTACTGTTAAGACAACAATGAAATCATTCACATTCATGAATAAAATAGGAAGTCTAAAATTCAAAATGAAAAAAATATAATGAAGCCACATGTTTAAAGCGGTCATATTTATTGCCTGATGGCTTTTTTTTGGGTCCAGGACAGCTTTGAACTAATGTTATGAGTTGTAATTTACACAAAGGTTTCATCCATACTGTTAATTACACACATATAGCATTTACATTTGCACACTCACACATGCATAGTGACGATGATAGAGTCATATAAAGGTAACTTATATGTTCTCTAGTGTATTCAAAACTCAAGATGGACCTATGTTACTGTCTCTTGAATAGGAAGTGAGTGGTAAAAGCAAAAGCAAAAAACAAACACACAGAAGAGCCTCTTGAATCAAAATTAAAATGATAGCTGACTTATAATGCTGCTCAGTGGGTGGACACAAATTCATGCCCTTTGCTTCCTTCACTAGAAAAAAACAACAAAGTGAAAATGACTATCTGTTAATAATGTTTGTGCTATGCAGGTCTCATTTCCAGAATGCAGAAATATGGATTGTACTTTGGCAAGGTGAGCCGATATCCCAAATGGATAGGTCTATCCTTTCTACTCGCCTAAGCTTTAAAATCTCTCTTCTCACCTCGCACCTGGTTTAAACCATAATCCTTTAATACATGTTGTGTCCTTAGAATAGCTTAAATTGCAATTCTTGTGAAGTCCATAAAATGCAGGATTACTCTGCATTAAGCTTTTCTTCACTGTGTGTGAAAGTGTACACACTGCAAAGGGTTAACAGCAATGTCACATTCTCCTTAGAGGTCACGCTGGGGTCAATATAATCAGAAATATCTAAGACATAAGAAGTCAGTGTAGGAACTTTCCTATGGCTCAGTAGGAATAAAAAAACAAGTCTATTTCCTTGCAAACTGTCTTTCAAATGTCCCTCATTTGGTGGGATTAACATCAAATTAGATTCTAAACAATTCCTGCACCAGTCGAGATGTGCAGGAGGATGCACTTTTAGAAACTGTGTATTACCTTTAGCCGTATTAAAGACTGCTGAATGACGCATATCTGCAACTAAACACGTCAAGCACATGTTGAACACGGCATTTTTAAGTAAAGTCAAGGCGTGTGAGTTTTATCATCTCTCCATTTTAATACAGGTGAAATGAAACAAATCCAACAACCCTGTTTACACACACTGCCTCAGGTGAGCACCTTCCTGGAATGGTGGCTAAAATGATCCTACTAGTACTGTAAATGTCTGGGTAAGAGTTACGCATTGTACACAATGTAGGTCACTTAAGATAGTATGTCACAAGTAAATAACTGGATTACAGGCCAGTGACAATGAGTTGCAGTGCTGTCAATTGCAACACCAAAAGGAGAAATCATTTTCAAACGTCACATGCACCACAACCCAAAACAGCAGACATATGTTAGATAATTTTTTTTTCCACTCTGTCCCTGGAGACCTGCCATACAGATATAAAAAGCCCAAATGAAAAACAGAAAGGCTGGTAATGTTTCTGTCTTTTCAGCCAGGAATTATCTCTGGAGACAGTGTTGAATGGGTATGTTGAAAGTACAAACAAAGGTGGAGAAGTGTAAACTCTAGCTACCTCAGCAACCATCCCTCACCATCACCCATATAACCTCTTTAATTATTTTCAATATTTACACTGATGTACACAAAATACACTCAAAAAGGAGATTTTTTTTTATAGTTTTGTATGCATTTAAATCCTCTTGTACATTCTGAGCCATCAGAAAAAAAGGAATACTTGTATATTAATAAAAAAAGAATGTTCTCTTGGAGCATCTGTGTGTGTTCCCCCGTGGATTATCAGCTTGTTGCTAATCAGGTGCATCCCAGGACATGTAACAGACGGGTGTGGTTGATATGGCGGCGAAGCCTAAGCCAGTTCCACTCTTCACATTTCAGTCAACACCAATGACATTTCGACTCATCAAAATAAAATCCAAATGCTTTTTTCTTTTCTGTTTCAAATCAACTGATTTTATTGATCAACAGGCAGACGTGGGACAAGAAACAACCAAAAAAAAAAAAAAAAGAAGGTGTAACTGGGCAGGGATATATAGGAGGTGGTTATTGTTCATCACGTTCTTCTTTTTATATCATTATGTTGGTTATTATTTCGTTACAAAAACAGTGGTGCGCCCACCTGTGGGGGCGCTGTTTCCTGATCGACTGACGCATGGAGGGTCTGTTGATGACTGGAGAAGGCTTGCAGGATTGCGAAAAATGTGTGTGCGTGTTGGTTTCTGTGTGCATGTTGTTTAAGGAGGGCAAGTATGTGTGCGATGAGTGTCTTAGATGAGAGGTTTCACGTCAGTTCCACTGTCACTGTGAGGACAAGTGCCGTCCACGTTAGTCCGAGCACATCCAGGCGGGAGGCGCCATCTACAAACCCCAAAGACACAGTCAATCAGACGGACACGTCTTCTATTCATCATGTCAGCAACATCAAAATAATAAAACAGTCTTCAAATACGCCTCATTATTCTGATTTGTCCTGACTTGTAACCTCATTCAGATGTAATTGAAGTAATCTGGAATTTTTCATAGGTTATTTTACAATAACTGTTTTTTATATGGAGGAGCAAGGAATGAACCCTACTTCTTTTTATTTTTTATGTGTTGGACTTGTTGTTCTGGGCCATATAGCAAGGATTCCAGATTACAGAGGAGAAATCAGCAGAGACAGCAGCTTTATGCTGCTATTATTTTCTGTTGCTCCCTCATGGATACTTTACAGAGACGGCTGTGGAACTGGAACTGTTAAGGGAGGAAAGTTGTGACTGACTCTGGGTGTGGATTTGCTGACATAACCAACAATTTGTCCAGGTTATGCTAAGTCTGTGGCTACGCTAACGATTCCGATGTAAGTGTGACCATGTCGGGAAGCTGAAGGGAGCTGCCAGGTAAAGCAGTCTAGCGGGTCTGAATGTCAGCTGTTCGATCAGACCAATAGCATCATATGATTGTCAGGAGGACTTGGATCGATCTACAACGACAACAAGCTTCATGATGACTGCACTGAATTAACAGCTCCACAAAACTGACATTTTACATACAACATATTCCACTGTGTTTATGCAGGTTAGACAACATTACACAGTAACAATCTTCCCAATAAGTACTTCATCTCATTTTGTAATGGGCTCATCCAACCATAAGATCATCATCTGAGGTTCCCTTCCAGTCTACAATCATAGATGCAGCTCACCCAGCCATCTGTTTGCTTTCTGCTTTTGGCTCAGACCTCAGTGCATTTGCCAACCTGATTTTTTTAGACAACTGGAACTGATTTCTGTGGCAACATGCTCTTTTTTTAATAAAAGATGACTTTACCTTAGATGTTTTGGACCTGAAATTCCAGCTTAAACCTTGCACTGCTTTTGCATACAGGAAGTTAAAGTCAAATTAGCTTCCATGACAAACCAACTTGATATTAATTTGACTGTGGCTGTGACACATCTGCTTGCACTCCTAGCAGGCTGGTTCTCTGACCTGACCTCTGAAAATGACAGATGCAGCATGGCTGCCAAAAAAATTTAAATGCAGGAGACTTTGTTAGTTGTAATGAATTTTGCTTTATGATTGCACAACTGTGTCTCAGCCAAGATGATGCCTTTTCCACAATATGATGACAACCCTGAACATTTTGACACTTCTGACAACCTACGCTGACAGGTACAGTATTATGTGGCAGAAAACATGTCACATTTTTGTCCTCAATTTCAGTCATCTAAACTCATCATTCATTAAATTCAGTTCATGCCATACAGCGTGGTTTGACAAGTTGTCTGGGAGATTGGATTTCTGACAAAGATGAATGAATATAACCCTGCACAGGAAGCACAGTGTTCTCGTCTGTTACAGTCCAGACTGACTGACTGAGGTGGCCGTTCCCACTCACACCAGGCGAGGACTTGGGTATTCAGCCATTAAGCAATTGGGCACGTGTGTGGTGACCTCTGAGCCATGTTGTATACCAATTTGACTTGCATGCAAGGCATGTCTGTGTGTCCGTGCTGACCTGATTCTGTCCTTGCTGTGACACACCTGCTCCTACGCTCACCATAGAATTTGCATATTCTGATTTGCATGCCTAAGATATGACTAGGAGAGATGGGAGAGGTAAAGGGAGCAAAAGACAGGGAAAAAATAAAAAGCTAAAGGAAGTGAGAGCGATGAAATGGGTGTGGGAAAAAACTTAGAGAAAAATATTGGAAGTTTTTGTAAGAGGGAGGAAGAGTGAGAAAAAGAGTGAAGCCCATATCAGACCCCACGACTATAAATCTCATGTGAATAGGGCAGTTCAGCTTAAAGACAGCCACACTTGCCATCTGCTGGGGAAGCTGTTCACACTGCATGCAGGGACAAACATGGGCATCATACACATGCTGAAAGGATTATACACTCTGCAATTACATGATTCAAATATATTTTTCCAGTTCATCTACAACAGTCCTCTGCATTAAATAAATAACACCATTACAATTACAGGCAATTCTTGTTTCATGGAAGTTCCGATTTACAGCCAGCGCACACTTATATTTTTTACAGCATTAAAGTGAGGAATCTTCTCTAAAACAGATCTAAACATGCTGCCATTTTATACATGCAAAGTATCAGTCTTGGAGGAATGGAGCTTATACAGTATAAATTCATCTATTTCTTTTTATGGTTCCTAACTCCTATAGCTGAACTCTGAGAGCTGTTTCTGCAGGGTCACACACTGATTTCAATCTTGGTAAGTCTTGGAGCACTTCAAAAGCCCATCTGACAAGACTCTGGCTGTTTAGCCAGAATTGAATCTTCTTTACACTACATCATAATCTGCACTGACCATAAGGCCTGAGTGCTTGAAAATTTGCATCAAAATCAGAGATTGCGAGCTAGGCAGAGGGGGGAAAGTAAGATATAAATATGATGGAAAAGAGAATGAGCAAACAGAATTGGATGAAAAATGAAGTGATGTTGGCACTAGGAGACGGAAAGCAAGTATGAAAAGTCAGGGAGGAGAAAAGGGAAGATAGACAAAGATTGAAGTAAGAAAAGAAAAGAAGTGGCAGAAAAAGGGGAGAGATGGAAAGGTTGTTGTCACAGCCCTGCGGCTTCTCCTGACAATCCCTCATCTTTACATATGATAATCTTAGAAGCCGCAAATGAGCCACCACTGCACATATGAAACACCAATAATCTCACTCAACCAAAAGTGACAGGCTCGGTTAGTCATTGTTACTTTCTGCTACTGAACATCGGCAAAGATTAATCCTAACTGAATCACTCTCACGCAGTCTATCTAGGGCAATGCATTCAGGACAGAATGAGAAACATCCACCTGTCAATACTTTGAATCCTGAAACCACAGTTGCCCAAAGAATTTGCTTCTCTGATAAGTGCCAGATGTCTGCACACGTTTTCTGACTGAACAGGCTGCAGTATCACATTTTGTTCTCATATTACATACAGCGGCTCTGGAAATATGACGAGCAAGTGATACGGCAAGAATCATGAGACGCATTTTAATGAAACTACACACACACACACACACACACAGTCCAAGCTGGCCATTTCTGCAGCTGAGATACTTACTGTTCTGATTCTGTGTGTTTTTCATCATGCTTGGGTTCTCTGTTGGAAACAAAGGAAAACATCAACAGTGAGACCATCAAACAGTGTAGTGAAAGAATATTAGCATAAAGGGTATGAGGAAAAATGCTAAGAAAGGGGAAAGTAGTGATCTCTGACAGAGGTTGTGGCTTTCTATCGAAGCTAAACTCCGAAGTTGCTGAAGCACATGTTAAATGGCACATCCCCTGTGAGAAAGAATGGGCCTGTTAATGGAACTGGGAACACAGAGCACTGCACCAGAACAACCAGGACACCTTTGAGACTAGGCAACTACAGCTGTGGCCAGACAGTCTGGGAAAGATGTTTGGAGAAATTGTCTCCACCTTTAACGAGTAGTTCTGATGTCTAACCTGCACAATACACTGACAATGTATTTCTTAGGTTCTCTGAGGGATAAAGTAATTGCAAAGGAAGAAGCGGGAGGGCTCGCAGAGCATTAGCAACATCCCTAAATTCCACTTTGTGAGCTATTTTTGGATGTTAGACTTCACATATGAGCTGGAGGAAGGTACATATACAGCACAGTGTGAAACTCCTCTGGTCTCACTGCAGCCACATTAAGATAGCAGCTCCTCAGAGGACACAGAGGAATTAGTGTGGGCACTTTGCATATGCTTGTGCTTCCTGCCCCAGCAAATGTACATAAGCATACATATCTGTGAGTTTTTGCATGTGTGTGCAGTTTGGTTATCTGCGTGTGTGTGTGTGTGTGTGTGTGTGTGTGTGTGCCCGGCTCCACAGTGGTGACTCACTTCACAGTAATTCCAGAGGTTATTATCAGTGACGGTGGCTCAAGATGTACATCATCAAGACACAAGCGTTGGCTCATAAGTCGAGAGCCTCCATACCAAGTCATCATTATACTCTATTATTCCTGATAATGTATATTGAACACTTTGCCAAGCGAGATCCCCCAAATACTTCTATTTGCCCCCAGCAGGAAGAGAAGAGGAGCATCTAATCTCAAGGCCATGGGGGATGGTGCCAAGGTCACTTAATCACCATTTACTTCCCCAAAGCGTGAGTGGAAGCAATCTACAAGGAGCAGGCAGACAGATGGGCCATACTAGGCACATAGCCGATGATACCTGAGGGTGCATCAGGGTGTTAAATAGACATTAGTGCTCTTCCTAGCAAAACGCCTCCCAAGGTAACACCTCCCTGAAGTGGCACTTTCCCCTTAAAGTGGGTTCTTATTAGACCCGCCCAGTAATTTGTACATTTGGGACATACTTTAAACCCCGTTCACAGAAGTGTTTGAGGCAGAAGGATTTAAAAAAAAAAAAAGATGGATACAATATTCTTTGTTGCAGAATAGATGAAGCATGAAAATGGTGTCGACCTGATTTACGTTAATAGGGCACTCCAGGGCTGAAGAGCATGTGTGTGTTACCACACGTATTCCTGCTTTAAAAAAAAAAAAGAAGATATTTCTCCTGTTTCTCATATTCGGCCTGACTATCGTACAGTGCAAGCATCAAAAGTCCTATTCAGACCAGGAATGTGTAAAACTGCGTGATCCATCTATAATAATGTTGTCTGAGTTTTCAAAATAAGTCTCTTTTACAAACAAAGTGCGTAAATGTTTTGTAATGGCTCCATTCAGCCATGACAGAGTCATTATGGACGGAGCTGCAATGCTCGCATAATAGTTAGCATCAAGAGGGATTGGCAGCACTGTTGTGGGACAGTGGTGGAAAATAATGACATCAAGAAAGAAGTGTTAAGTTCCCCCACAGGCTGCATTAACGAAGGATTTAAGAGTCTTAATTAATGACCCCTGTCCCAGTCAAACCCTTAATATTCTTCAGTGTCATAAAACATACATACATTTAAAAATCCATTTATCTATATGTCCAGATTATACAAACTACATCTGCATGTTCACAGTGTTACTGTGATTTTTGTTATAATAGTCGACCTTCAAATCAGACAGTGGGGCATTATTCAAACATGTTTTCACATTAACATAAAATACCTGACTTAAAAAGAGCCAAGGACCATGACGCAAAACACTAGAGGCGACTTAGACCCCTGGTTCTTGTGTTTGTTGGGGCAAAAAAGTTGTACTAAGAAATAAATCTTCATGATCTGTAGACCAGCAGGTGGTGGTTGTCTCTATTTGTTATTCAAAAGACAAAGCTTAAGAAGACGTAGGACACAAAGCAGCATTTGCTTAGTATTTTCCCACAGCTCATGCTCACCACCAATGTTTTAAACTAAGGTCTATTTCCCTTTTTGTGCAGTGCCACTAACACGACCCTAACATCAATTTAGCTGTACAGGTATCATCTTCTTAAAACACCCGTCACTGATTTCTGAATAGATCTTGAGGCTAGGAGCAGGGCACACGGATAAAATAGAGCCTGTAACCATCGAGCTCACACGCCAACGCTAGTAAATGAACAACTTCCAGGATGCGGTGAACATGTTATCTTGGTTTGGCCATTGAGCAAAGTGCATTTCTAACGCTGTCAACAACAAAGGTCGTTTGATTCCACCATGGGCCTTTGATGGCACAGTAGGCTGTTGGTGTTCAAGTGAGAGCAGTACAAGATGTGCCATTGATGGAATAGTCACTAAATCCCTAGCTAGAGAATGGTTATCCTCACTAAGTGCAGCCTTGAAAAGAACGTGCTGTTGAGCCAATTAGGGATACAATCTCTTATTAATCACACATTTAGCTGCATTAATGATTTATACCTAAAAGTGGTCACACAAATGTAGTATTCTTTAAAGACACTGTAGACACATGAAATACAGTTTGCAAAATTATGTAATTCTCTGTGACATTTAACTGTGTAATTGTGTAAGTGTTCCAGATAATTTTTGCAGAGCTAAGTACAGACACGTACAGACACACACACACACACACACACACACAATGTTTCATATTCATCATCTTTTGAATAATTGATCAAAGTTAAATGTGATTTCAGTTTAACTGCTAGTGTAGTAGCCACTCCAGAACGGGGCCAGGGCGCGTTGCCAAGCTGAGCGCACATACCAAAGACTATGAGACGGGTGTGCGTATCCGTGGAGCCCAGGGGATTCTGGGCCGTGCAGCGATACATGGAGCCGTTGAGCTCAGCTGGCACTCTCTCCAGAATCAGCTCCTTCCCCTCTCGCTCGGTGCTACCATCCAGAAGGCGGCCCCCCACCCGTGTCCAGGTGAAGAGGGGCTCGGGGAACACCTCATTCTATACAACGCCCAGCACACAGATGGGATGGAGAGAAAAGAAAGGAAGAGAAAGGAGAGGAAAACGAGATAGAGGGAATGAGAGGACGGGGAGGGTGGTGCAGAGAAAGTCTGTGAGTCTCAGCCAAGAGATTAAGAGCAAAGGAAACATGAATAATACAAGCTCCATTTTTTCTCTAATGCAACAGCAAGTTAACAACATGCATTAATAATCAACACTTCACTTTACAACAGTTTTCTCCTCACATTTTGAGCCTTATATAGAACCCACTCCTGTTTCCTATTCCAGGATGTAACCCTCCATGAATTGCTCTTGACATGTTCATAGATAATAAGATGATACAATAAAGAGGTGAATCTCTTGGACAGTATGACCCCACCTCTGGGATACAAGGGCTTGCTTATTCTTCATCTTCACACCACAGTCCTTTCATGACACACACTGCTTACTATTACACACACACAGTATACAGTGTATATATCTTGTATACCATCCATTTCATACTGTGAAAGTTTTTGCTACTGAAAGAGGTTCCTTTTTGGGTCTAGCCTTATGAAAAGAGAAGATCACTGGGAAATAAAAGGAACATGTAATGAGGCAAAATGATTTATCTCTTCCCAAAGACAGTAATGAAATAATATTTGAGTTGATATTTTTGAGAGAGCGACAATATAACCAACACAATACATTGTGTGTGTTTGTGTCACTCGAGTGACACAAACACAATAAAATGAAGTAGGCGTAAAATAAATGTCCTTAATGTGATATAACTGACTACAAAAGCTCACTTCACTGTTTTATTTAGTTTGGTTCACTCTACTCAACCACAGTTTCAGTGCAGAGGTGCAGGAATACAGAAAACAAAGCTAGTTTATTTGTTATATTCACAGGGCGAAACAAATCAGAGCCAACAAATCCAGCGGAAACAGTCCAGACTGTAGTTTGCCCTTCCACTGTTCCTTTGCGCCTTACTATCAGATGTAAACATCCCTCTCCATTCACTCAAAAATGCACATTTTGGAATCGTTCCCTGAGGACAGTGCTGTCGGTACACTTGTTTGGCATGCGGCCAAGTTCAAATGATGGCATTCTCCCATGTCCAAGCAAACCAAACACTTCACAGTTTAGAGGAACTGCTCTAAACACTCTTGGCGTGAAGATGCCCCTCACAATTTTTAGTGGCCTACTGAAACTGTTTGATAGAGCAAATATCCTCAACTTAAAGCTTTGCTAATGTGATGAAACTTGTGTGAATTGCCTAGACTTTCAAAATGAAAATAAACTCTTAGGAAGGGTCAAATTGGAGCGCCTTGGTAGCTGAATGGTTACGGCACGTAATCACAGTGTCCCTGGTTAGTTTCTGTCTGGGGACCTTTGCTGCATGCCATTCCTCCCACTTTTCTCCCATGTTTCCTGTCTGCCAGCCGACTAAAACTATCAAAGAAATGTGAAGGAAAGAAAGGAAAAAAGGCCAAATTAAGATAAAAAAGTCCAAACTTCTAAAAGGTTTAAGTGAATGTCACATTATCCCAAAGAGTCTGTACAAATTAAACGGATCTGTGCAAGGTGCTGCTGCAGCCATCAGTGCACTATGTAATCTGACACAAAGCAATAAGAACAAGGAAAACAAAATCACAACGGCACAGAATGATCGCCCCTACTCGCTCAGAGAATAAACTGAGGGCAAACTGCCATCTTATTGTATCAGAAAAGTAGGAGGTAGAAGTATCAGTCTTGACAGTCTTATCTAGCAGTGAAACCCTAAAGCCAGGGTCCAGTGAAGGAAAAGGGAAAAATCCTGATCAATCTGCACGGATGCCTACACTGCCAAAGGGCCCGACTGATTGCATGCTACAGCCTTTTTATGATAACCAATCTTAACACTCTTCAAAGTAAAGGACACATGTACAAGTCTTCAAAAATAGCTTGGTGCACTGAATCTACATAACATACGGTATATTTTGCACTGAAATGTGACCTAAATAAGGATATGAATGTGAGAATAGGAATAAAATGGAACAACACATTTGAATTTTCATTTCAACACATTCGACAAACAGGAAAAAGAAGTAACAAAGGTGGTTTGTACTGTGGGCCATTAACTTGTCCTATATCAGGATTAGCTCTATCCTCTTCACCTGAATAGCTCCAGCTGCAAGGCTTCAATGTGTCATTCCTGTCAAAGAGATCAGGACCATCCACAGGCCATTCACACTGAGGACTGTTTTTTTCCCCCTCTCTCTCTCCAGGGATGACAGTGACACAAAGACATTCACATTTGCTGATCCCTTTAGCTGCTTCATGCAGCCAAAAACCAAAAAACAAAAAACAAAAACGACAACATAGATTTCTTTAGCTTTATGTGTTCTAGTCTAGCACGCTATTGTTTAAGGTGATTGTTTGTATAAACCATGGGTGTAGTAATTGATCAGGATGGTGGAGGGGTGGGGGTAGGGGAGAGACAGAGCTTATGTCAAACATCACATGCATGAGTCTAACCTAAAACACCTTGAGCTGTGCAGAGCAGAGTGAAGTTGCATTTTGAATTATTTACATTCAATCTCTATGTTAGTTTATTAATACGTGCACAGTGAATAGTAATTTATCGTGACGCCATCTCTCTGTGATTTCTGTGTTCATCGTCTAGTCAGACAGCTATAAATGTTTCCCTTGTGGGTCTTTCAGTCATTTTAGTTTTTTAGCATGTTCACTGCCCCTGGGTATCGCTCACTTTCTGAATTTGAGCTCAGAGGCGAGGAGGAGGTGACATTTTGTCTTGACACTGTGTTCACAATTGCGCCAAATGTGATTGTTCACACTAATATTTGGGTTAATAATACTCCTCTGACTGACTGCTTAGTCCCTCACACTGCACATATGCACAAGCCACATCCTATTCTATACAGAATTTGGCCCTTCATTTTGATAAAACCCCATGCACTTACCCCAGGCGATCCTACCTGGAAACCTTGCACAGTGATGCGCACCGTGTCCCCTACCTTTGCCCTACTGGGGGACATCAAGAGTTTAGGACCCTTAGGAGCAGCTGAAAAGAGAAAAAAAGACAAAGAGACAAAGGTCATTGAACTGAGCATGGGGAGCAAATCCTGCTGGACACCTGGTTTGTCACAGAAGGAGGGAGACAAATACAATTTCCTGTCAATTAAGGTCACAGGGCGAGAGACGAGGGACCCGTAGATTCTTTCATCCGAAAGACTGTGCTGGATTTATTCCACCTTAGAGAGAAAAGGAACTAAATTGGGTAGATACTCATTACTAGAGGAGAATGGGAGTGCACTGGGTGGAGTGTGGAGGCAGTGTGATAAGGGACACTCAGAGAGCTAATTCTCTTGTCGTGGTGTGGACAGCGGCCCCCAGATAGCTTTCATCTGGACCTTCTAAAACAATGAGGTGCGAGCACGAGGGAGCGCAGACAGATTCTAATATTCTACAATTGTGAGGGCCCAGTGAGCGTCCTGTGTGTACTGCTGAGATAAAACTAGTGATTTCCATAATGCTATAAGGAAGGTAACATATTTCATTACGGCTAAACTGCACAGCATACTGCATTATGGCCATGAAGACGAGTTCCTCTGAAGATAACTCGGTCACATATAGTACCGCTGCACATGTCAGACATGCATGAGAATCCAGCTAAGGGCATCATGTCATTAAAGCCTGTATAAGTCCACCCCAGGAGTTCTTCAATTACTTGGTTTGACGTCTCAATATAAATCACACTGGCTGCTTTGCTTTCATTGATGAGTTAAACTCAAGTATAAATATATAAAGAGATAAACGACCTGAGTTTTAGCTATTAATCTGGAAACAAACTGTCCACTGTGGCTAATGAAGCACAGCCTTTTCTTAGGCACTCATTGACTACAAGCCTGCAGCAGACTAATGGATTAGGACACATCCTACCTGTAAACAGGACTGGACATCTGGCATTGCTCATGTTTCCTTACTAGAGCTAGTGATCACCACACAACAGAAGCAAATTGCACTGAATTGTATGGAATGGCAAGAGAAAATTAAGGTAATTCATTTATTTAAATTTTAGAAAACCTTCAGCACCAGTTGACAACTTGTTATTTCGTTTAAACAGATTGATTTGTCCAGAACATCTAGGTATTGCTGCAGAACTGGTATAAAGTCTTTTATAGGGCTAAAGCAAAATATTCATGTTTTCATACTGGCAACCCAACCAGAGACACCAGTTTAGCAGTTCGACAAGTCTAAGTGTTTCATCTCATGCCGAATGTGGATGACATTTCACAGGCTAGTTTTGGGATGCCAGTGTGAAGCAATATCTCTCCAACACCCACACACTAACGGAAGGGTATTTTTAAATACTGGTGTCATGGCGTCACATAGAGATTGCAAGGCATATGGTAGGGGAAGATGATGGCTGATTTCTGGGATTTGCTCCAACAGTGACAGTTGGCATCCTACGTCACCACCTTTGATTAGGGCAGCTTGCGGGGTGATGGACATAACGCGGCCTGTCTCTGAGGGTGAAGGTTTCACAGGGGAAATGAGCCACACTCCCACGAGAGCGTCACCTAAGCCCCAAACTTCTTCAGTTTGCAAGAAGGAACTGTTATCACTTCAGGTAGGGTCAGAGAATAAACATGCCCTCCAGAAAAACAACTGCGCACCCTGCATCAGGTGTGCTTTAATACCAAGCCAAGACATCAACAGGTCTGCCCAGCTGCACAACAGACTTACGCAGTTGAAGGGGAACCTGTCGCATTAGCTGGGTGACTGGCTCTGTTGAAACAGAGAATCTGGAGAGGCAAGCAACAGAATTTAAAAGGCCTGAGTGACTGCTGGACCACTCTGTTGTGGTGAATCCAGAGTTGTGTAATGTCTTTCATGGAGACAACTAACACACTGGACGAGGTGACCTGAAGCAGACAGATAAAACACATTTGTGACTGTCGAACTGAGCTGCAGACACACAAACACGAACAGAGCTATTTTTGCATAATCAAACTGAAAAGGACACACAGACATTTGAATTAACCAAACACATACATGTGTGCACAAACACAGATCGCAGCAATCTTTCTGAAACTATGCATCTGCTCTTTGATTGTCACAGTGTAGACGTAAGGAGGTCTGGATCTCTTCTCACTGCTGTACAGTGTATGAAATGAGGATTCCAACACTTGTCTTTCAGTGCTGCATAATACACACCTCGCCTATGTAAATCTAAAGACTGTCTTTGATGCACTATTCATGAACGTAATCCGCGAGTGCAGAATAGACTGGCCCGGCTATTATCCTCATGACCTCATCGAGGTGTAGCACTTTTTAGCCCCCTCAAGGCTCACTGCCAGCTTCAGGTCCATTTTCATGGTGAGCACAGAGCCAGTCATGAATATTCATGAAATGTAATACAACACTGGTCGATTGTCAGACCATCGCTCTGTCTCATGTGGCAATATTAAATCTCTGAAAGATTTATTACTTATGGGCACTGTAAGACCTCCTTTTCATTTCCTGACCAAACATACCTGAGAGAACTGAGAGAAGGTGCGTCTGTGGAGACCATGTGTGCATGTACATACAGTAAGGCAGATACTGAGCACAATTATTCACTTATAGCTGCATAATATAAACGAATACGTAATGAGAATCCTCGTGTGTGTTTTACGTGGTCCCATTCGATTTGAGTTAAACAATGCTCAAGTAGGCACACTAAAATTAGTCCGCCATTTTGTCTATGATATGAGCCAAGTCTAATTTCTATTGTAGTCTTGTAGTCTGACGTCCAAACAGAATTACAACCATTTCTTTTTTGTGCTCTTCCATTCCAAGATGGATCGAGTTCCAAGCAGGTCTGCGAATGCTTTGAATTTCAAGTGCGCTCTAATTAGAATCAACAAATGCACATTTTCTGTTCTTTTTTTTAGGTGGTGGGGGGGAAAAAAAAACATGTCTGGTGATGCTGCTTCCATCTCTTCAAAAGAACAAAGGTGGTGATAAATTAATGACTTCAAACACACTGAGAGAAAGGCTTGTCAAAATATTAGCACCTTTGACATTTAGCAAGAGTTTCACAGGGCCTATTTCCCTCAGGGTGTGTCATCTGTTTTATCATCAACATGTGACAGAGGCAAAGAGCTGTAAGAATCCGCACTGCAATACTTTATCTGGAGAAGACAGCTCATACCATTATACCTTCAAATAATGCTCCCGTCTTCGTCTTGCATGTGATGAATGGTATTTCTATCCACTTGGGGAATATGACAGTGACAGTAATTACAGTTTAAAATATGCTTTTCTGGTTTGAGGTTTTCCTATTCGAACAAAGATAACAATATCAAGTGCAACAATAGTTTTTAAGATGATGGCTAAAGGGCTTTTTTAGACACTGGATTGTCTCATCTGCTTAAATATGGTTGAACGATGTATTTCAACACGTTTTATAGAAAAAGAGCAAAAGAAAACACAACACAAGGAAAACCAAGTCAAACGGCACGGTTTGAAAGGAGTGAAAGCTCACTGTATTATTATAAACATGATCACTGTCATTTATTTTTAGTAGGGCTGTCAACTTCAAGGTGTTAACACGTGGTTAAACTAGACATTTTTATGCATTACTATTTTTTAACACAGTGCGGATGGTTACATGGCAGCGTGTGGTTAAGGACCAGTCCAAAGTGGATAATGCGATGACATCACTCGGTGTGCTGAACAGCACACAAACCTGTGTGCACATGCTGCAGTGATGGTCTGCCCTTTGATCCAAGCAAAACAAGTTTTAAGTACCATCTTTGGGCCAACCACATTTTTGCTGATGCTTGCAAAGATGCTAGTGCTGAGACAAGTTCAACAAGCTGTGCTCGCCAAAGGACATTGACGAAGTGCAGCCAGAGTCAACCAAAATGACAACAGCAAAGCGAACTAATGCCAACATTAAATGGATGGGCACAGACTGCAGGCTGCAGATCTCAAGACATCGCTCAGATCGCCATAGGTGACCCAACGTACGAGCTTCCTTCGTGAAGAACTAGTGTTACGTTAATTTCATTACACTGAAAAGTTACAAAAGGGAGGAAGTTGGCAGAAGCTACTTTTATTGCACTTGCTCACATTTGTAATACAGTTCAAGTATTTTAATGTTGAGATTAATTAACAGCCTATGACTGTGATTAATTGATGGATTGTGTTTTTTTTTTATTTATTGACAGCAGTAATTTAAAGTCAGTCCCATATACACTCTCCAAAAAATGGATCCAATGTGTATTAATAAAAATACGTTTCCAACAAATGAACTATATATCTTGTTTTAGTAAACTTTGCCAAAAACATTTGTCAAACAAGCTTTTTTTTTAATGTACTTAGCTTATAAAAGTTAAGCAATGCTGACTTTGTAAGACAGACAAGAAAGACTGTTTTTAAATAGGATTTTATGACAAAAAGAGACAACCTGGTCTTTAAATCTGTCCTGCACCAGGTTTTTATCTAAAACAAACAAACAAAACAAAACAACACACAAGCGTCTCCTCAGTCTGACTAATTGATTCAAAATGTACAACAGGAAGGAGTGGTCCTGCCTCACTAATTGAGACCCTGTAGATTCACCCTGTTTATCCAGATGTGTATATGGATTCTGGCAGGAAATGTTTTTGGCACATGAGAAGCGAAGAACTGAAACAGGCCCAAAATCCAAAGCCTTTTTTTTTTTTTTTACTCCCGTCAAATAACAATCTGTGAGTGCACCATCAATAGAAAGCTGGCCTGATGGCATTGTCCTGCAATTGTCCTTTTCAGTCACAAAGTTCTGATCCAATTACCCCTTTATAGAGTTTCAAACAATGTTCAGCGTCCTTTCTAAGCTGCTACTTGGGACGACATTACACCACACACACACAGACACACACACACACACACTACTGTGTATTGTTGATTTATACCAATAACGTCAACAAGTTTTCCTTAAGAACAATGGACCATGTTTAAGGTAAAAGTTCTGTTGTGCCTTGTTTGCATGAGAATTTGAATCCCTACGTGTCATTTTGTAAACCCATTAAACATTTTTACATTTCTAGATAATAGTGACAGTTTCTATACATCAACTCAGAGTGACCACAGCCGCTCAGCGCCACAGTTAAACGGGTGTGTTTAATTAGACGAAAGGTGGTGATGTGAGATAAAATACTGACAGCGCCACAATGCAGCAGCCAGTCTCCTCATCCAGATTCGCTTTCTGCCTTCAACCACAGCATCTCGTGGCAGATAACGTCTGTGTTTATCATGTCAGGATAGCGTGGCTCGTCTCCAGGAAGACCATGCCAACGTATTGCCTTTGAAGTGTTAATTGGATGTGCTGGAAGCCATCTTTATTTTCAGAAAACAAAAATCTCAGAGTGTGCGTCTCTCTTGAACAGACACTATTAAAACTTAAAGCGAACTTTTCCCTTCAAGTATGACTCCTGTTCTCTGAATTTAGCATCTACATCACTACTTCTTCGATAGCTTGCAGATGAATAAACAAATAACCCCAACGCCATGCTGTTTCTCTCCTTGAAATAAAGTGATGAAATGCAGAGGCGATGCTTCTGTTTGAAACACTAAAGAATGAGCTTAAGGGGGTGCGTTGAGGGGTGTTCATTGAAGTTCGAAGAAGCAAAGCATCTCTGAGATCGTCTTTCCAGTGGTATAACACTGGTCAGCGTGCCTACATTCTTATTTGACTTCTCTAATTTAGGTTGACTTTTTCAATAACGCTACTGAGTTAACTCAATCTAGCAACAGACAGCTCGATGAATTGCCCTGTCAGTCACTTGGAGTTTTGCATTTGCAGCTAAACTCGCAATCTGCTCGGCTTTAACACAATTAAGTGGCATCAAATGAAAATCAGTGTTGTTCTGAGTACATTTGCAAGAGAGACATAAGGGGGCCTCGCTGGTTTCTAAGTGTGGCAAGGGGATACAAGGAGACAGCAGGAGATTAAAGGGGAGAAGAAATGAGAAGAAAGGTGTGTGCAACTGGGGAGTTTTGGGTGGGTGGGTGGGTGTGAGGGAGGTAGAAAAGATGACAGATGAGAAAAAGGGCTGATGAATGAGAATATCATGCAAAAGTTACTCACCCAGAGTAACCTCTGTCTGCATGGGCATGGACAGTGCTGGGTGCTTGACTTCACAGCTGAACAGAGCGTCATTATCCAGCTGAGGGTTGAGGGTCCAAGTGAGTCGAGCCTGCACCACCACAGAGCCATCACTCTGAGGGATGTGAGTGTGGCTGAAGTAGTAGAGAGGGTCGGTGCTGTGCACCCAGCGGGGGAACTCGCGGCTCACCACCGTCTCGGGGATGACCTCTGTCGCAGGGCTCGGCTCGTACGCTTGCTGACCCTGAGTGTGGACTCGCTGGGGGGTCTCAGTGTACAGACGAGCCGACCGACTTTCGGGGTCCAGAAGGGAGAGGGACCGCTGCAGCTTAGTGTCATCGAGGTCCCTGCTGATGAGCGGTCTGGCTCCTCTCACCCCTGCTGCACCACCTCCCTGCTCACTGGTGGAGGATTGAGTGTATGAGATCACTTCTATCAGCTCGCCATCACGCTTGAAGTACACCTTAAAAAGAAAGAAAGAAACATAAACATATTTTATTTCTATTTTTAAATGAACACTAGAAAATTATGCACAACTTTATATTTACAGGCCTCTAGGGGGCAGCACAACAAAATCCTCGGGGCCCCTTGTGGCCCATGAAGGCATCGCATGATGATGTTAATGAATGTAGTTTCTGTAGTAAATTAACTGGAAAGAGTAAAAACTAAATGATCAAGTTAAGAAATGCAAAAATGGTAACCAGGGCTGAAAGGGAGTGCGCACCTTTTACATTTAACATATATTTGTCAATTGTTAATATCCATATTTAGTTTAATATAGCTTTAAGAATCACTTTTAGATGGAGTTTCCTAAACATTTAATGAGTCTATTACCCCACTCGTTGTCCAAACTCCTGACAGGGAATTTATGCTCCCATTCAGCACACAACCTCCAGATATTAGCATTGAAATAAGCTTGAATAGTTACTGCTAAGCTGTTGATATTTTGGAAACAGATGCATTATTTTTTGTTGCAGAAGAAAATAAAACAGAGACTTTCAGGGACATTTGGCCATTTAAATTAAATTCCACAAACAATTCACTTCCGTATAATTACTCAGATGTTTTGTGAAGGGCAGTGTTTATTTGACACCTGATTTTAATTTAGTTTTTCAAAGATTTAAAAAAAATGTAAACTTCAAAATATGTTAATTTGATTTCAGTCTTGGTTAAGTGAACAAAACATAAAGACATTTTAAAATTTACAATAGGGATGTATCCATCCCCGCATGAACCGTAATCTAACCATATTTCCCAGTTTCATTCAATTTGACTTTTACTGTAGAAACTTCATTTTAAAGTACTGATGGATGGGGTCTGTCTAACTTGGCCCAACTTGTTGGTGAGGTTATGTTTACCAGACCAGATCATCATATTACAAGCTGTGTGGCACTGCTGGCTTGTTAAAGCCAGCTCTAAAAGTTTTTTAATGTGACCCATCACAGCAGGTCCACATGGGGCCAAGTGCCCTTGCTCAAAGGCGTAGAGCAGCCCTGTGGTCTGTACATGCATAAATAAAAAAAGAAGTAAAAATACAACTTTTAACTACTCATCCTAACCAACCTGCTGCACTTACTTACAGTACGAGCCCTGAACTGCTCTGTGGCCCCATCTACCTGCAGTGCACTTTCAATACAAAAGTAGAGTTTAAACTTTTTTGTTTAGAACTTTTAGTGTATATTTTGGGATGTGCCTGTTTAAATTTGGTTGTACTTCTCATTAGAGGAAAACCAGATTTTAGTATTTGAAGTGTTTTTTCCCCCCATTCAGTCTATCATGTCTAAATGACCCTTGTTGGAGAAATTCTGAACTCTCATACTGGTGCAATCTGTTGTTAAAAGATAATTACTATGCCTATAACCTCAGGTTTTAATTAGTGCACACACACACACACACACACACACACACAGGATACTGCTATAAAAATAAATAAATAAAAAAGCCTTCTCCAAAGGGTAAGTGTAGCCAAGATTTATGGCACACACAGGTGCAAAGAAAAGGTATTATTTATTTTCACATCACTGTCCACTTGTAAACCTTTGTAATTAAAGTCCTCTGAGTGTATGGATCAATACAGTTATTGCACAGGCTAATTTACAACTTTCCCCGCTGATTAACATTTTCCGTCTGTTGAATTTTTCCATGTGAAAGCATTCAATAGCCAGCATCCCTTTTCTGCATTAACCTTTTGTACTCTGCAAAACCATACTTCAGAATGTATTAAAACGCAATAGGAAACGAAACATCAACCTCAAATCCACGATGACCCCATTGCGTCTGCTGCTAACTCCTACAGCTACCCGGCAACTTGCAAAGCGAAGAAGCTTTTTCACTGTGTATTAAAACACCTCATTAATTATCACAGCAGGTGGAGGGAGAGCAGTGTGGATTAGAACGATCCATGCACCTGTTCTGTAGCTTTTGTTGGACAAAATGGTGTGGGTACACAAAAACACCTGTGTTGCTGTGATATGGATTGGTGGGGAATTAATTCTTTAAGCCTAGATAACTGATTGTTTCTGTAAACGGTAACAGACAATTTAATTTATAGGCAGTATTAATAAAAGAGTCTTCAAGACTTAATACAATGCGTGGATGCATGTCATCCATGCATTAACCTTCACTGAGGAGCTGCTTCCAACGAAATATTAAGCATCCCTTTATCTAGTCATACTCATCCCACATGACTAAATATCATTCTTTGCCGCTTGCATGTGTGTGAGGTACAAGAAAAGGAATCAATGAATGTTTCATCAATGACATGAATGAATGGGATGACACAAGTGCACTGTAACTGCAAGCAGTGAGTGGAGTGTTATTTCTGTCATTATCCTGCAGTTCTGCTCCTTCCTCACTCCCCTTTTTATTACTAGCAAGCAGATCACAAATAGTATATGGGTATGGAAATAGTACAGGCAGTGATATAAATAGCCATGTATAGAAAATAGCATGAATAGTTGAGTGAGCTGAGTCATGTGTTCCAGATAGGGTTGATTGTGATTTGTGACCAGTCTTCCTGTTTGTCAGGGCATTTTTTTCAGCGTTAAACATCTTTCATCAATGACATTCCCATGATACTGTGCATATTTTTGCAGTGTTAGTGACTGATGCAGCAACAATGGAGGCAGCAACTTTGAAATAAAAGTGAATCATATTAAATTGAAGGCCTTTGAGCAGGTCTTGGATTTAATAGAGCACTCACAATCACTATTATTACAAACTAGTTAAAAATGAAACACTGGCACTTCTGCCCTTGTGTTGAACATATTATGTTCAGAAATGATTTGGAATTATCTGTCTGAGTGGAATATATCTCTGTTTTAAAAACAGAAAGTTTGAAAAATGTGTTTTGAAATGACACAAAGGGCCCAATGCCATGTGCACAAACAGTGTGACACCAGGATGACACCTGTATCTTTGTAAATATGAATATGAATCAATCTCTAATTCATCAGTTAAGGCGGCATCTGTCATCACTGTAAACCTGCGCTGTATTCCTTTAAGTTGTCACATCCTACATTTTCCAAACTTGTTTGACAGGCAGAGATAACTGAAAACGCACGGCTTCTTGCATTCTGTTCAAATGGAAGAGCAGACACTGATTAATTTTCCACAAGTGATTATAAAGCTGCCAAAATAACAGTGGAGACGTCGCTCACTGTGATACATGTCACCGATAAATGGTTGCATTTCACAAAATGACACAGGCACTTCTGTTGGTTAATATTTTAGAGATGCTGATTATCTGCCATCTTTATGTATTGAAAAAAGAAGATTCTTTGTTGCTGTTGTTGCTGTACAATAAAATAAAATGGTTATTGATTAGTAATTAAACAGTTATTGTCTGTCAATTAGCTTTAAAACATTATAGTTTAATCGTTAAATTTCAAAATGTTTCCTCTCAGGCACTTACTGTATGATTTTGGGTGTTGAAGAAGGTGCATAATGGCCATGAGGTAATTCAACATAATGACTTGTTGTGTAAAAAACACTGCCGGTCCAATAGCCCATATTCCAAGATGAGACGTGTCTCACTGCTGTAGGATTCAGAAACTAGTGCTTGATCTAATGTAAAAAGGGATTTTAACTGTTTCTGTCATTGCTCTTGTACTGTCTTTCTACCGCCAGGGTTACTCAATGGAATAAAGTGATTATCAATCAAGGCTCAGTTATAAATGCTAAAATACTTCACATCCCAATAGATGCAGACAATGAAACCAGGCATCAATCCCGTACTTTATTCTGAAATTAATTAACACAGAAAAAAAGGGAAGATGTAATTGTAAGCAGCAGTCAATGCACAATGCAATAGCAGTGGTGAAATTAAACTGGTATGGCATAAGAAGAAAGCTTTTGCATTTTTCTTGTGAATAGACAGTGATGAAAGCACCTGCACTCTGCACATTGCCAAACCTCCCCCACTTCACAAACATCTCAAATCTGAATCTCTTTTTGAAACTGTAACAATCATGCATTGGTTCATATACACCTTTATGTTGCTGCAATTAATCATGGCTGTGTCAAAAGGACAAGGCTGTAATTTTCATGGTGACAATGATTCAATGAGGAGAAGCAAGCGAAAATGGGTGAGAAAGAAGACAGAGGAAGAGAGACGGATCCTGGTTATGACATGATCAGCTTTCCTTCTTATTATTAACTGTCATTATCTTTCCTCTTTTCAATCAGTGCTTGCTTGTGCTCTGAGGATGTTCTAATGAGTGGTACTGGGAAGCTATTATTGATATGTCACCAGCTTGCTTCAGTGGCATCAGATGCCAACAGATCTTGAAACATAATACCAGACACTTTTAACACATGCAATCCATTATACCCAGCTCTCTTAAAGCTCTGCTAGGGGAATTTGGCATGTTGGGTTTCTCCCAAAAGTGGTGAGAAGTGGCAGCTTTGGAATAAATCTAAACTTCAAGACACAGAGGTTATGTAACAAACAGGATCAAGCTGCGGTAGAGGTTCCTATAGGAAAATTGTCATGTCAGTTGATGTGATACAGCATGATTATTGTAGTAATAGCTGTAGTTTTCAGTGGCTGTAACTAGGCATCTTGTTTGCTGTGTAGAAATATGACAAACATATGCATTAATACTGCTTTATATGCAGGTAGAAACTGCTGTAAATGAGCACAACAGCAGACCTATTTGAATCTCAAATAGTAGATTTGTTCGGTGATTCAAAGGTCTGCAACCAGGCTACTGCTTCAATTAAATACCAAATAAATTTTAAATATTTCACCTGTTAAGCATCTTACTTTGTTATGAAAGAAGGAAAAAATCCAAATCCCCTAATGATTTAACATTAACGACTGTGTGCATTCCCATGTTAATTTTTTATTCAGTCCTGATGTGACATTTGAAGAACCAATAAAAAGAACATAATGAGCCAGAAGAAGGAACAGTAGGAGCCTTGTAAAATGGCTTTTAAAATTAGTGCAGCTAGACCTGCAACAGTAGCAGTACTGGATGAAATTCAACACTTTCAAATGTCTACACTAAGTCAGAATGAAGTGTCAGACGTTACGCTGGATGCTGGAAAGACGAATAAGGATGTTGCATAGCAACAGGAAAGATTTTTTTTTTCCTTTGTGCAGGGCCAAAGCAAATTTATCCAAACAAACACAAAGCATATGTTTCTGTTCTGGATAAAAGAAATGTTGCATAAAATGCTGTCTAAGCTTTTTCTATTTTATAGATTGAGAAAAAGTTAAGGCTGTGGTTTGATCAAAGCAGTGCCAGGATATGGCTGTGCTGCATGTAATGAATAGAGAAAGACATTTAAAAAGGCATTTGTTCATTATTATTATCAATAATAATCATAATGATAATCAACTGATAAGGCAGATTAGTCTAAAGTTCTTTTTCAGGTTTTCCCCTTACTGTCTACACATCTAATTTGGATGATGGTTCATTACTTTATTTACTTTTATAATTAAAATATTAAGCTACAATAAGTAACAAAACAGAAAATATTGATAATTAGCTAATTAGTGTTAATCTGATTATGCAAAGTGTTAAAATTATTATTATAATTATGCAAAAATACAACATATGAAGGTGGAACATTGTGCAGCATCAGAAGCAGCTCGTCACTCATACTTAATCCTTCACGTGTGGCTGTCTCTTCAACACTTACTTACACTTACTTACCTACACTTACATGTATAAAACTGGCCAGAACATGGTGACAATGACACAAAAAAAGTATCAAGCAGCAAAAGATAACTGCAGACGAACGCTAATGTTGCTTTGTAACTGCTTTTTAAATCAGCAACTATTGTGACTGTTAATTATTTCTTTTCAATCTCATGTTTATAATGAATGGCAGGACAATTTTAGCACATTCGTTAGGGCTACAAAAACAGTAGATACCGAATTTTGTCTATTCTAAGTTAATATACAGTTGTGCTCAGAACCCTTTAGAATTTCCCTTTGAAATCTATTTCTGCATAAATATGAGCTGAAGCGTATTCACACAAGTCCTAAAACTAGATAAAGGGAACAGAATCAAACAGATGAGACAAAAATACACTTACTAGTTTATGTTTTGTGGACAGCTAGACAATTTTAAATATGACAAAATTAATATATATGATAGTGAATAAATAAGACAGGTGCCACAAACTTTCAAGCACCATTGGACTTTACACATGCAGGACACTCTTCATCTGCAGTATAATTTCAATCTTACATAAACTAAATTAAAAAATTTAAGAAACAAAAATTTGTAGCACAGAATTGAGATATTTAACAGCCGGCTCGATACATCGAGCCAAATTCTTTATAAGTTGTGAGCCACTGTTGAGACCAGGCTTGCAATGATATGACATTGAAAATAGAGCTGACAACAGCTCATTCTGCAACAAGCCCCCGGGCAGCAGCACCGACAAAGGCTAAATAAGTTTCATCAAAAAGCAAAGGAAGCCGTTTGAAGTTGCCGTTGCATAACTGGGCCAAAGCAACAGCAAATACTTACAAACCTAATAATAAGGTCTTGTTATGCAGCATGACCGTGGACAACAGAATAAATAGAACAAATAGTCACAGTTTCTGCTCATTCTAAAAACATAATAGGGATCAAGCAAACTGGAACCCTATGTAGACAATATAATGAAGAATAGCATCACAGTGGTGTGTCCTCTTTTGGAAACCTGTTACTTGCTACAGAATTAAACTGCTATGACACCGCACGAGAGAGCACGCACTGTATATACTGTATATAGGTTAACTTTTTTGTCATCTATATACCAGCGGACAAGTTCTCGCAGGCATTAAAGGCAGGTTTGATGGACTGAGAAGCCAAGTGTGACTTTATTTCTAAAATCTATCCTTGAGTTTCTTTAGTGTGTTTTGATTTGCTCCAACAGTACAAAGCAACTTTGACAGGCCATGATTAACCCCCCCTAAATGCAATGTGACTTTCAAAGTTGAAAATGTTTTCCTTCTTGTTTTTCTAAGCAGACAAGACTTTATATTATGCATCATTCCAGTGTAAACACTAACCTATACCGTGTGGCACAAAGCTAATTAGCATTGCAATTTGTTGTCATTCAAGCACGAGGTGCAAGATGGTCCCCACCTTGTGGTTTCCACACAATGGTTCACAAATGTAATTTAAGCAAATACTTTCCGCGCTATGAGAGCACTTAGGTCCTTCACGCTCACACTCACACACAGGTGTTTGCACTTATGTTGGCTGATTAAGCCTCTTCTCAGGACTGTGGGCGTGTACAAACTGTGCTTGAACATCTGACTCTCCTTTTAGTTTTGCTTTGTTGTATCTAATACATTGGAATAACTTTTACTTTCATGAATTCTTTTTACTTTAAAACCAAATATGACCTTTGGTGACAAACTTCAAGCATGCTGTAGCTCCACCCACCTTCAAACAGAATAACTGAACACCTGTGTGAGTGCTCGGGACCTTTAAAGTCGACCAGTATTGTCTTTGCTTCACTAGCAAAAGGAGTTGGTTAAAAGAAACACTTAGGAAATAAAATAAGTCAATCTAAAATCGAGCTGGGTCTTCTTAATTTTTTTAAAAGGCATTCGATTCAGTGCCTTCTCTAAGATTAATGTCCAGAAGCTCCAGTATATGTATTCTGTTTTAAAATGGTTTTGCCTGAAGGCTGCTGGATCTCACTGGTGAACTGATCAACTCACTGTCACTTTTATAGATTCTGCAGTCAAACAGAGTCAACAATCATTCACAGACAACAGCCTCAAGTGTTCTTTTTAAATTAATGATTATATTGCCTTATCCTCAGTTACAGCATATGATCTCTGACATCCTGACAAGCTTATGCTTATTGTGTAACACTTGCAGTGTCTCTTGCACCAAATATTCCACATCTACTTCTACTGCTTACTATTCCCTCACTGCACCATTTCTGCATTCATTCTGCCTGGCCTCCTCCTGCACATAATCTACTTTAAATAAATAAATCAACACATATTTATATAATGCATTGTACATTTTCTTTAAAAACAAGAACAAATGTTTTCACTTTCTACTTACTGTTGATTTTTGTCTATTAAAAGTTAGAATTATAAAAAATAGAGTGCTCCTTTGGATTTCATAGCTACTTAAAGTGCCACTCTTATGTGATAAAACTACTTACCTTATATACTCTTTGCAGCAAAAAAAAAAGCTTCAGGCAAAAACTATATCTAAATCCTCCAATGTAAATTATAACAAAGCATTTTTCCTGTAGTGTGCAAACACACTAGTGAGTGATAAAACTGAAAAATTGTTTTTATTTCCATTCAGTGATTTGGCCACTTCCTTGTTGAGGCACAGACAAAGCTATCAGCAAAATCATCAGCAATCACAAGTGATGCAGAGTCTGTCAGACGTTACTGACCAGCTGAAACCTTTCAGACGTCTTTTACTCCATTAAATGTTGAAAAAAGCTTCCAGCAGGGTTGAGCTTTAGTTGGTTGAGATTACCCGTTATATCCCAACAGGGGGAGAACCTCACTCATGACACCATCAATCAGGAAGTACCTGAGAGACGGAAATCATATTCACCTTGTAGTCACCTCTCACTGGGCTCATAATTGCAGGAGATAGGTGTGCTCAGGGTCTGGAGTCCATTATCATACACCCATGGACGGTGATTAATGACCCAGTGGGAACAAACAGCAAGTGGTGGCTTTCAAACATCGTCTGCAGGCTCATACGCCACCAAACACAGGAGTACGATTCAAATATTTGCAAGACCTTGTGTTGCACTTGGGAAAGTTGAGAAAAAAGTGAATGTACAGTATGCAAACTTCTGACGTGTGTGTGGTTGATTGCACGTGTGCATTATGATACTGTACGGTGATGATTCTGTAGGTTACTGTCACTGTCAATGATGAATTGGTATGAATGTGACCAGTCACTCATGTGGCTCTTTACTAAATCTGATCTACCTTTTTTAAATGACATCATTACATGGCTAAATTAGTGCTGGTAATCAGTCACAGGGCAACAGCAACACAGGTGACGGCTACTTTAAATGACTGCATGAGTACAGCTGTGTGGCGTCGTCTGTATTGGAGCTTGTGTGTGTGAAAAGCAACGCGATTAAGGGTTGTATTGCCATCATGCAACTTCCTAGAACTCAAAACCTTTTTAAAAAGTCTATTTACTGGAATGTTAAAATCATTTCTTACTCCTTGTGGTCTGTGTACTGATACCAGCAAAATGCTATGCAGTCTCTTTTCATCTGTAAACAACATGGATCTGTGTGCTGTGAAGGCAGGTTCCTAGTTGACAAGCAGCATGGTGTATTTTCAACAGCAACTCACCGATGGGGCTGGTTTCCCCCCCTTCGCAGTGCAGACAAGAGTGAAATTCTGGGCTTGGTATCGACTGAATGGGGCTGGAGTGTTCTCTGCCACCACCGATATGTTGTTTGGAGGTGCTGTGAAGGACAGAAGTAAAGCTTAGTGAATCAATTTCTCAACACATTTGACCCAAAAAGCAACTTCAGATATTCTTAAACCGTTAGAAAACATCCACTTTGACTTGATCAGTTCATTCCAGGAGTTGTTTTATGTTGCCAACACTGACAGCATATGAGAGCAGAGAAAGAGCAACGCTGTCGTGTCCAGAGGTTTAACATAAAACAAATATTTAGACCTGCTCCAGCTATGTTCTGTATAGTATGTATTTTCAAGAGAAAGGAAGAGCCTGCTGAGAGAATCTCCATTTAACTGAACAGTTGGCACACTAACTTCAAAACTCCCGAGGGCTTGTGTGAGTCAGATAAGGCTGATAAGGTAGAAATCTCATACATATCATATCACCAACCTCAGTCTGAATCTCTCTCGAGATTCCAGCAAATATGTCATGGTAGTGTAAAGGGAAAACATGTGAGCAAGACTTCAAAGTATTATAGAGGAGCACTGGGAGGAGAAGAAGGTAATGAATAGAAATCTTCCACATCCCCCAGAAAATCAGCTGTTCAACATGCAGCAGTCTAGTCCATGTACGGCAGCTTAAATATGTGAATGTGAATACTTCACAGACCATACTGTGGCAGATTCTGAGTAATATCAACAAGCAAGTTTTAGCCGCCGACTCTGCGGCAGATAATAGCCAGATGCACAAGAACCAGTTGAATTTTGATGAGGACTGCTGAGTATCGAAGACACTTTTCATAACATTAACTGAAGAGGTTTTAAGATGCCGCATTTTTCTTATGTTCTGTATATCTAAATGTCTTTATGATCCTTTTCGTGCCCGACCGCATGCAGGCACTGATGTCATTTCTGTGTACACCTATCAAGTGGCGTTAAACAGACATGCCACAGCAATTAATTGATTAAAGGCAGGTGGGGGTTTGAGGGATTTAGCTGCTGGCCTGGGTGCCTCTGTGTTTCCACACCTCTTAATTGCTTATTGATGGGATTCATAGGGTTGTAAATTAACCTTAGAACACTCCATTAGCTCACTGACAAGCCTGTCTCAACCTGGCATATGATAAGCTGTGAGAGGTGTCCGCTCCTGACCAATCATGCTCAAGTAGTCGACACAGTAAAAGGTGTCAAGTGGAGAAGCCACACGGGTAGTGAAGTTGCTGCAATATACAGAGCATATAATCAGACAATAATAATAAAAAAAACAATCTGACTTTATAGATTTATAATATTGATTGCTCTATTCCATAAAGCAGCATTCTGCTCCACTTTGGAAAAGCTTGCAGCGGTCTAGTAAATATATTCTTAACACCGTCGTTGGTTTCTTTCTCTGTAAAGTGCCTCAAGTGCTTCTATACTGTGCAGTTAAAAATTATGATTTGTTTTTATAATATTAGAAGCTGTAAATGCAACAAGATCAAGAGGGTTTTGCAGCAATCTGCAGAGATTTAAACACACCAAACCTCACACGTTTAATTTAGGCAAAGCTAATCTCATGAAATCCAATCTCATTAAAAATAATTACTGCCAAATTGCAAGTTTCCACTTGAGTGATAAGTATTGATAATCCTGTACCTACCTATCCAAAGGAGTGTTAACAAGGTGTTTTCTTAAGTTAGAATAAAATCACTATCACAACCTTGTAAATGCTGAGATAAATAATTAATCTCTCTGGTCAAGGTAGTTCAGGAGAGCCGCATATTGATCATGATGCTCCATTGTTTCTGCTATGCGGGTGAGAGGCCACCTAATGTGAGCTAAAGGAAGAGGCAGCAGTAAGCCTTGGAGAAATATTTGACATGATTAAAGCAAAACCTACAGTGTGCAGCACAAACACAACAGCCCTGTATAGGATTAAGATGCTTGTCTCAGATGATGAAGTCTAAGCCTTTCATACCTCATTTATCTGCTGCTTTCTCTTCACCCAATTGTTAAAGGTTGATCAAAAAAAAAAAAAAAAAAGGTTTGTGCTGCAGTTCTTTGTTTTAAGCCTATTTTGGGTGTGTTAAATGTGGACATCTGCTTCTCAGTGCAAAACACTCACTGAGACCTGCACAGTGAGCATTTAAAAACAACAGATAAATAATTTAATTTCTCACTTGACAAGGTTACTGTCTGATATGTTGATGCTGTTATGATGCTCATACAAAACAGGCAGAAAGCTATGAATTGAAATGCAAAAAAGCCACCACAGTAAAGTTTGCTGCTAAACAATAGAATGAAGTCTTGGGGAAAAATATCAAAAGCAAAGAAACTTTTAGAAAAAAAGAAATGTCAATATCTTTGACATTCTTCTGGAATGTTTTTCTAAAAACTCAAAAGATTCAAGTGTATAAAATTTCCAAGTCCTCGCCACAGCATCTCTCCCTATCCTTTACATAATGAAACTGCACAGCAACACCGTGTATTTCTATGTGTGGCATTGTGATTGCTACACATGTTTTTGGTCAGTCTACTGAATTTTAAGATAAATGTTCAATGTTGATGATCTATTTCCTTTAAGAAATATATCTTTCACCATGAGTAATATCTTTAACCTCAGGGAACTCTTTCAGTGAGTGTTGGAATAAGCTGATTTGAAATTTTGAAATTTCTATTTAAAAAAATCCTGAAATACTATTATCATGCTACAAACCTGCTTAGTATGTTCCATTAAATTATATGAATACAGATCCTAAAACTTACAAAGCCGGACTTTGAAAATGTGTACAAATGTGTACAAATGTGTACAAGGTGAGGTCTGTAGTCTTCTTTTTCTAATATTCAGAGTGCACTTGCACACCACTGCATTAAGAGGAACATTTATTTCCTTTTGTCCCTGGTCGTACTGCTGTGCCAGTTACATCAATAATGATCTCTCCTTCCATCTCTTGTTTACCACCTTCTGCTTCTTCTATATCCTCAAGCACCATTACACTGTTATCTGTAAAAAAAAAAAAAAAAACTGCAAATGGCATTGGTGTGAATGTGCAGAACTGTTAATGCTCCAAGAGACTGTTTTCCCTGGCCTCATAATTAAGGGATTTGGAGCTCTGGAGACAGCTGGACTCACAAGAAACACTCCCAGCATCCCATAGTACTAAGCACCCTGGCCTTGAGTCATGTCTAGGGGTTTATTTATAGGGAAAGAAGGTGGTGTGTGATTGCAAAGAAGGTCATCCTTGACTTACTTTCACTGACAGTAATTTAATGATAAGTATTTGATGAAGCTGTAGTTTGTTTTATTGTGAGCCCAAGGGTCCCAAAGTAATCAGTATGAATTTGGATGTTTCCCTCAAGCTAAATAATAGTGCACGGCATTTCATTTCTCAGGGTGATCCTAACCCAGTCAGTGGAGGATTACTTACTGTTTAAATGGTTAAGTTGAGTAACTGTTAAAACTATATACATAAAACAATGTATTACCTACTTTGTGTTCTGACATGCATTATTTTGGAGCTCTAAATTGTGCCTAGTTTTGCATTGGTTTGTCTGTGTTTCGTCTCTCACCCACTGCATCCTGGCATAGGCTTCAGACATCCTGAGTAACAAAACAGAATAAGTGGGTGGGAAAAAAAATCAATGGCACAACAAATAAATATAGTTTCAAACTACTGTAGTAATTAAATAAATGACTTTGGTTTCAAATGACCTGATCCCCCCTGCAGGTGAGCGCTGGCATTCCTAAACAGCAGCTAATCTTTGTCCCAAAATTAAGCTAGAAGTCAATTTAAATAGCAATCACAAAAAGAACATTAGTGCAATCGTTTAGCCAAGGTTCTCAGTTTCAGAGAGATCATGATTGCCTGCTGCTGCTGCTGCTGCTGCTGCTTTATACTTTGTTTACAGCATATTACTTTTTATGCACGACTTGTACTTGAGTCACCAACTATCCTATGTGGATGTGTGCCCTTTAGTCACAAAACGCTGGTTGAAAAAGCTTTAATGCACAGATTTGCTTTTAATAAAGCTTTCACACAATTTCCTTTAACATTTATTCAGGGTGTAATGTTTTTGACTTATTTCCACAATTAAGGAGGGACCATTAGATTTGCCTTATCAGAAGCGGATGCAGTGAATAGAGCCCGAGCCTTACCCTGGCATATTTCCGTGTATACAAGATACATGTTCATATATTTCCAACTGCACTAAAAGAAGGCCTCGGGGTGACACGGTGTCATCAATATGCAAAATAGTTTCATGTCTGAATTTAGAGAGGTTGTAGAGCTGAAAGAGGAAATAATAGCACAGACAGAGAGAGACACAAATGGACCCCAGAGAACATCAAAAAACATTTCTCTCCTCTTAGTGCCACAGTGAAAATATCACACTGTATCTCTAATATGCATCTGTAACAAAAGCTGGAAAAAGAATAGATATGGAAGGATCGGAGAGCATAAAAAACACAACACGTGGAGCTGTAAAGACAGAAGTTTTTTTTAAATTGTGTCTAATGCTATTAGTGCTACTAGTTTACCTTGGAAAGACTTTTCCTTTTGAATTCCCCAACACAGAAAGACCAGAGATCAGGTTTAGCTATAAAGCAGCATCCGTAAAGCTGCCAGGGATAAAAAAGAGACTTTGTTCACCAGCCTGAGCAGGACTACGTGATAAAATACTGACGTGCTTTTCATCACTTTTCTATTCTGCTGATTGCTCAGTGACACTTGTGCACCTCTAATACCATCTGACACAAGTGTACTATATATTTGCACATGACATGCACAACTTATTCAGCTGCCTGCGGCTCTCCACCAACGCCTCCAAGACAAACACATGTGCTTTTACTGTAGAATTCAGTTAATTGTTCAACCCAACATACCAACAGCTGTAAGGAGGACACTGGAAACTTTTGAGTGAGGTAGTGTATTATTTAGCTGCTTCTAAAGGTGATTGTAATTGGTCCCAAACACAAAAGAAAGAAGTAGTTAATCGCAAAGAGTGGGAACAGAAATGCCCATGACACATTACCTCAAATTAAGCAACTGGAAATTTAAAATGTCAATGTAATTGACTCTTGCACCTGAGATCCCTCCCTGTAGAGTCTTGAATGTAAGTTAATTGGTCCATTCCTGATCCAGTGCTATGATCTCAACTTTACTTTTAGGCTGGAGGATTGTGCCTGGCATCCAAAAATCAAAACAACTTTTACGCTGCCAGCTCTTGGCAACCCACACAACATATGTCCCACTGCTACTACATTTTTATTATAAGGCTAAGATGGTTCATATCTACCTGGTTAGTGGAAATAGTGTGTTTGTGTACGTACAGTATGTTACTTCTTATGAATGGGGAGAAACAGACATACATCCTAAGAGTTAAGCTGAGTAAAACATAAAATGTCTTATTTTGAGAAGTCATGCAGTTGGATGGGCTGTGATTGTGTCAGTGAGGGAGATAGAAGGCAGCCTAAAAAACAATCAAAGTTAAGTCCTCTCAAGAAGGATAAAAAAAACATGTTGAAATGAGCACTGGCACGGGTCCTCAATACCTAAGTCGGCTTCTATTGAAAGCCTTTGTTCCCTAGCACGAGCAGCACCAAGAGATAAAAGGCACTGAAATGCTTTTTAATCCCATTTCTATTGTGCTTTTATCATTTGCATTTACACCCTACCCTGTTAATTTGCATGGGTTATTACTGTGCTGTCAGCTCATATCGCATCCTCCCGCCCCAGCCAACCATCCAGCAGCACTGTAGCTAGTAAGGAAGAGAGGGAGACTCTGGTGGCTGTCAGGAAGAGGAAGGGGGTGACACACAGAGACAAAAGCTTGTGTCACACTGAACAAGTTCCCTAGTTCCGAGGCCCATTAATCATACCGATGCAGTAAGCACATATACTACATGCCTGCATGCTTGGAACTGTCTGTGTGTTTAAAAGAGTGAGAAATGTGTTTGAGCGTTCTTGTCTGGGGAAACATATGGTTTCATCGATGCATCACTGAGCAATGGCAGCTATTTAGCAACTGGCCTACTCTCAAGTGGACATAATATCGTGGTCTACCTCAGAGAGACACAGTCCGTATCACTCACATGGAGTATACCAAAGCGTCAGCGTCAACAGAACTCACAGGTTGATGCAGCTTTCATTGAAAAATAAGATAAAAATTACACATAACTCTTCCTTGAAAGAGTAAGAGCTTAGACGCAATTCTGCCTTTTTCGGCTTCTCTGTTCCCGTATGATAGGAAATACGATATGTCATGGCTGTATATGGCTTTCCCCAGTCTCTCCCCAAGCTTCCGTTCTCTGAGGGTAAACAAGACTTGGACTTAGAGCTTTGTGCTTATAATGAGGACAAGGGGGACAGAAGAGAGGATTTTGCCAGCACAGTTTGAAGGCTCGATTTAGATAGGACAAAACGGAAAGCTCTTTTTTTTGTCAGTGGCAGATGGGACTTACCCTGTACCCAGCACTACATCAATTATACAGTCACTGGCACCCTCATCCCTAAAGTCCATTTTTTGCTTAAGGGCAGGGGTTTATGGTTGGCAGTCTGTTACAATTTGCTCCTTTTACCTCTAGCCCTCTCCAGCCTCACTCATTCTCCTATTTGGCAGCACTGACATAGATACACTTTTAAGATCACTGGTCCAGATACAATTCTTGATTAGTGTGCCTGTTGTGATGCTTTTCTTTTTCATTTTATGACACATCATTTACAGACGAAAAGGGTGAAATGAGACTGTGAAGTTATATGAGGCCAAAGAGAGTCACTTGAGGTGGAAAAGTATCCATCGTTCAATTCTCAGTTCTGGCCTTCGACCACATGAACAATCCCCAAAGACATATTTGAGAAAATCTACATCAAATGCCCGCAGCCAGACGGCCACAAGCTCCACAAATGTCGATAGAGTATACACAGCATTCAGGGACAGGGAGGAGAATTCATATTTCAAGTTGACATGAAAGGGTTGTTGATGGGGCAGTTACGACCAAGATGAATAGGTGACCATGCATCAAGGGTTTTTCTTCAAAAAAAAAAAAAAAAAAAGCAACAGAATGACTTTTATTATCTTGACACATTTAACCTGCTCTGGATGCTTCTTCAATTTAGTATTAGATGCAATAGATGATAGTTTACTATTTGAAATATTTAGTACAGGCAACACAATAATAATATATTCTTTATTACTTCATTAATTTAGGTGATTTACTATATTTTAGATCCATCATATTTCATTCTCTTGTGTTTTTTATATCTGAAACAAACTAAAGTTAATGATTAATCCACTAAATAGAAGAGGTATAAATAACTATTATATAACTATCGTGTTGTAGGTTCACTGGAGGAAACAGAGACTTCAAAGTGAGTTTCTATTTAGAAAACTGAAAGTGTTACAGGGCAGGATGAATTATTCATTTAGATGTGAATGGCAGGTGATCAGCAGAAACCACTGGTCTGTCTTATATACTGTTCACAAATTGAATATTTTAAAGAACAAATCTGCAGGTGAACACGTGAACACTGGAATTTAAAGTGGGTTCCAGTGTTTTTAGGCAAAATATGCTTCCTATGTATGTGTATGTCTTGAAAAAATGTTTAACAGTTCTATAATTCTATTATTTAGGTGAGTTTAAGTTGTCCTGCCATGGGAAATGTTTGAATCAGAGGGAACTTCAATATTGAATTTAGTAAATGCAAAAATGTACAAATTGTCACAACATTTCAGGAGAGCTTCCTTTTTGGCTGCAGGTTTGCATTTGCAGGCATGTGTGCTTGGGTTTGAGACAATTTGTGTAATTAAATCCTACAAGAGCCCAAAATAATAATTTGGCAGGTCTTCTGTAGGCCTACTTGTATGTTCCCAGTCTTATACACAGCACACAGAAGCTGTCAAATATTTTATTCAAACAATAAAAAGAAGCATGATGGCTATGCTAAACCTCCTTCTAGATTTGTAGATGTAGAAAGATTTTGCAGAAGGTGTAAAATCAAATCAGAGTGCAGATTCTATGGTGATGCCAAACAGAACTGTATTGTGGCTTTCTTCCTTTTGGTAGCGCGTTTTAGAAGCCAACAACTGATTTAACAAACTCAAACGAGCACCATCTGGGCATGAGAGCTCATTACCCGCTGTTTTTGGTAATAAATAATGCCAAAGAAATTCACCATTCACTGAGAAAGTCTTCAGGAGCCATGGTGTACCAATCACCCACTAACTCACACTATCGCCCACCAGCTCATGCCATAAATAAAGTGATACGCCATGCAATTACACCTGTAAAAACAAAATATCTTTCATATTTCTCCTGGTTTTGTTTCACTTTATATTTTAAGCATCTGCCAAATCTTAGTCTCACAGCAGCCTAATGAGCAATTTCTAAACAGCGTGCCAGTCTTTTAAAATATTTATGGCATTTGTGGCTCAGAATATAGTTGAATAGTGGCAACAGGAAGCAGCAGGAATAATGAGGAGAAGGAGAGGATGTGACAAAGTCATTTAGTCGTCTGTGGTGATGAGCAACCTCAGGTGTGTGTTGCACGTTCTTATTTGACCAAATAGAAAAAATGCCATAGGTTTCAAATCCTATAGGAATACAAAAATGTCTATTAATGAACAATTCACTTGGGTGGCAGTGTTTACTCATGACAAATCATCCCACTCTATAGTCCAAATCTTAAATTATTAGATGACTAAATTCTGAATCAACAGCTTTATGTGCACAACTGGGTCAGCAATTAGTTAACAGCGAATCACTGCTTGAAAAAAAAATGAAGAAAAAATGCAAAGTAGCTACCAAGTGCTGTCTGCTCTCCATAGTGTCAGCCCGTTCCTTAGGGACACGGGCAAACGGGGGATGTTTGAAGTGTGTAACTTCACACATTAGAGGGATAAAAAGCTTCATCAAGTGTGAATAATGTCTCTTGTGTTGCATTTGATTGATGGATTCTTTCTGGTGAGTAATCCACTCTGACAAGAATAGGAACTTATAGCTGATGGCATGTTTCAGCAATGTTCATCAAAGTGTGCGGCACATGAAGACTTTGAATGGTGCTGGACTTTTCCTGCACACTTGTAACATATGTTAAATTGAGTAGTGTAGTAGTCATGTGCTCAATGACCCTGGGGTCCTGCTGTGTGTTATTGTGGTCTTGTATATGAGTGATGTTACATCTGACTAGCAGGGTTTATTTGGACGGCTTTGGGGTTCAGTGCTTCGTCCAGAGACACTTCAACATATGGTCAGGAGGAGTCGGGCCTCCAGGAATCCTCATTAGACGACCACTTTACTTACAGAGCCACTGCCACCCCAGTTTGATACTCTAACATTAAAAAACTGTATTAAACATCTGAAATGATCTAAAACAAAACGAGTTAATCGGCTCATGTTGCCAATTAAATCTGGTTAAACACACCCACAGAGTTCCACAGAGGCTTAGAGCGAAAAACCTTACAAACAATATGAAAGTGTTTGTTATTTCAGAGAAAGGTTAAGTTGTGAGTCTCATTTCAGCCTCGTATTTGTTTTTATGTTATCTGATGTTTCTCCTAAAATGTACTAGAAAAAATAAGTGAGATTTGTTTCTCTCATGTTTCTCGTGAATTTTAGAACAAAATAAAAACTAAAATGAGGCTAAAATGAGAATCACGGTTTTGTTTTCGAGCAGTAGAAGGGCGAACTTTGAACAGTAGTGTTTTGCTCTGGTTGTTAAGTCTGGATGAGAATTCAGTGTGTGATTGTGGAGAGCCCCTAAATCGTCCGTCTGAGCTCTGCATGAGATGCATAAATGGGATGAGAATAGATTGAGTTCATAAAGAGAGCTCTCTGCCTGAGATCAAAATGAAGTGCAGAAAGTGGGAAAATCTGAGCATTATTTTAGCGCTTGATAAGACATGTTTGGAAATTTAAAAAGAGTTTTTTTAGTTGTGAAGAGTCAATGAGCGACAGCAGAAATTAGCAATTGTCTCACTTTGGTTTAATTTGGACTTCATAGTTTTCTAGGATAAAAACAACAAGTTATTGTTGAGCGCTCTTTTCTCTGGCCGTTTACCACGACCAAAGACATTTGATACAATTCCTTAAACAAATTATTTGCTATCTGCCATTGTTTATTTTAGGACAACATGATTTTTGGAGGGACGAGATCCCACACTCGGCGAGGCACACCCTGCACTCAGTACACCTGCATTTTCCCAGCTTCATTACTGTGGTGCATCTATCAATATTTACTGGGAGCAGCAAATATTATGACTGACATTCACACTCCTCCCCTCAAAAAGACAAAATCCACAAACAGAAGTTGATTTAATTTCTCAAAGGACTAAGCCTAGGTTATTGATCCAAGCACTTTTCTCTGATTTGTCTTGTCATACAACTGTGTTGCTTATCTTATCTTTTGTTTGTTTGCCTGCTTCAGAAGTGATTACATGATGCACTATGATGATTCAAATTGGAAGCTCAAGATAAATATGCTCTATTTACAGTGCATTATACTCTGGAAAGGTTTGATGAAAATTATTTTGTCAAACAGTCCAGGATATAAATAATCAGTTTGCAGAGCTGGTTGGAATCCTTTGACACCTGCATTTTTAAGATAGACGATTTTCAGTTCGAGTAATCAAAACTGTTGCATATAATATTAGCTTTTTAAGCTTTAGTTATTTTAAAAAAGACCTTAGGATAAAGAGTCGAAAAATTAATGAATAAATCCATGAATGAATAAATGAATCTGTCAAACACCTTTCATTTCATTTCCTACTTGCGATACTAAATGTAAATCAATCATTAGCATGGAAATTACATTAGATTACTGCATGATGACATTACATCTTCAATTCCTAAATATTCATGAACGTGTTGGCTCTGATTTTGGCCTTACAAAATATTAGAATTACATGGGGAATGAAAACATATTTCATTTTCAAAATAAATTGGACTCGAGTGGCGCAGCAGCTTTTTTCAAAGTGGAAATGATGACTGCCATACTGGCGATCCTAACCTCCCACTGCGCCACTTCAACTTCCCACTTTTAAACTTTTTATCACTCATTCATTGTACTGTAAAGCTTCTAGTAGCCGGTACTGGATATAGTGGTAATTTATTCCATACTCATTTTTTTCTATTTTGATAAATGAATCTTTGAACATGGCAATTCAAAGACTTTGTCATAACATCCCATGGCTGCTAATTCCATCACATAACTGTAGCCAAAAATCCCATTTTCTACTTGAGTTATTTCACACTCAGCAGATTGGTAAACGTTCTCAATTAAATCTGAAGCGTTTGCTTCGAGACATGTGGGTTTTGTTTCAAGGGTGCCTTTAATTGCTAAACTAGTTAGAAATTTCATTGACATTCCAAGGGTAAAGGCAGTCGTTGAATTGACCGGCACAGAAAGATCAGGCTGAGAAATGTGAGCAGTACTTATGAAAGTCCCAATGACAAAATAAAAGCCTTGTTAACGGTTGATTCATGCCCTGGTCTGTGCCCGCATGGCCTTTTCATAATAATAGTAAAATACTAAGTACTGTTCAATTCAGCTCTATGAAGACAAAGAAAAAGGGCTGAACTGTAAAGTCATGGTCTGCTGTATGATAAATGTGTTGTGGCCCTTGTTAAAAAGCAGGTTTAACAACTGTGCCATACAACACTACACCTGCTGCTTCACATTCTTTGTATAATGATCCAGTTCCCCACAATACCAGGCAGAGCAACACCTCTGCAGTGTCCATCTGAAAATGACCAAGTTTAGAGACAGAAAAAGACGAGGGCTGACCTCATGGCTGCTGTGCACTGCATTCAAAGGTCATAAATTTGCAATTTCACGCCTTCATATTAACTGCACATGAAGAGAACCACTTCACTGCAGCACCCTGCAGCCTGAGGTTTTGATTACAGCTTTCCTTGAGTACCTCACCAGTTTCCTATACAGCACACCATAATTAGGATGACCAGATTGCTCTGATTCACCCCGGAGTTTGGTCTGTACAAGTGTGTTTTCACTTGTGGGTGTGAGTGTTTTGTGTGTGTGAATGTGTGCACGCATTTGTATGTACAGCTGCATTTGCATGAATATTTATGCATGTGTTTGTGTTTACTGATGCAAGAATCTTTCAGCATACTGGTGTATGTAGCTGTGTATAACTGTAGACGTGTACAGTCATAATTTCCAGGCTCAGAACTCTAATTTTCCCGCCCAAACAAATGTGAAAGATGTAGATGTGGATATGGAACGAAGGCTGCAGGATTCAGAGCTCTTTACATAATAAAGAAAAAGTATTTTGCTTGTATTTATGTTCTTCTATATAACAAAATCTCAGCATACAGATACAGAGATACAGCCCTCTAAAAGAACTGGAACAGATTTTTTGACATCTGCCATCCCACATCCTTTTTTTTTAAAATCTTATTGCCATCACTGTTGTTTTTTCTTTATTTGTGATCTTCATTTACAGTTTTCATTGTATTCCATCTACAAATACATTTAGCATTTTTAAAATCACATCTGTTCAAGTTATTTTCTTAACATATTCAAAAGGATTTTACTGAATATGAAAAAGGTTGGTTTCACATATTGGAGACACTTGAATTAACACATGCCAGCGACACAACCCTATCATTGCTAAGTCTTGGGTTAACTGGTACATTTCATGCATTGAGTGCAGGAACACTGCACCAAGTCTCCAGATTTTAGCATTTCTTCTGTCTCAAAACCACAGTAGAAAAAAAAGCAAGTAGCAGCACTTTCCAGTGAGGCTGAATTACAAATGCTGTACAGCCTATGATACTTTAATCAAGCTCAGATGCCTGCTACTGACAAAATAATCCATATTTCTAGCCAGGACTTTTAAATTAGCTATTTTACATGTAAAAACACAGAAATTGTTGGATTGAGAAAATGCTCAGATTCCTGGCCACATAGGGATTTTGGGGATTTTTGTTGAAATGAAACTGAAGCTTAAGGAGTCAGCACTGACATGTGCTAATCAATGCAAAAAAAAAAAAAAAAAAAAAAAGAAGGGTCTGCCACGGCACCGCAACTGGCATTGCAATATGTCACTGGGAAAACTCAAACTCAATTCTCCATTTTCCTGACAGATGTGCATATGCGAACTGCTCACATTTTTAAAGTCTATGTCAGGGAAAAAAAAAAAACAAAAACGACTGTTTGTTAATACACCAAGATGATTTATTTGCAATTCAACTCAGTGCTGAGGAGGCACAACATTTCCTAAAGTCACTCAACCAGAAAACTGATGCACAAGCATCCATATCTCTTCTTTCACAAAAACAATATCGCACTATTATGGTGATTTAAACTGGCAAATTTTCAGAACACTGAATTCATTTACGATGGAAAGAGACTGAAAGATTGACGGAACCAAGCCATAAACTCAATGCCGGCCATGATGAACAGCTATTACTGATTGCTGAGCAATTTGGCATTTCAAATATACTCTCTAATGTGGCATTGATAGAAAAGTCTACATAAAACACAGCAGTCAAAACAATGATGGGTTCATGGACTACTTACTCCAAGAACAAACCTCACGTTATGAAGAGACTAAAGCTGATTCCTTAATGTCCCAAATGTCTCAGATTAGTGCTGTGCAAGCCCTGATTTCTTTCTGGCTTACTGTATTATGTTGATGCCACATGTATAACTGTAGTCGGAGCATTAACAATATGGCTGCATAAAGAGCCTGAAAAACACAAGGGCAATGTATTACATAATTAGCTGTCAAAAAGGTCACAGTGATTCACGGCGCCTAGTGTGAACATTAATAAGAGAATTTAGGCAGTACATTTGGGTAGAATCACAACATGCATTAAACTGTTGTGACTACAGCCGAGTCACTAACATCACAGGAGGTATTGCTCAGACTGTATAAACAGTGAGTTACTGTGAGAGCACCACAGTCATCCACCAATAAGCAGAAATCTGTGGCAAATACACCCCACTAACATGAGTATGTTATAAAAAACCATCAGAAACACTTCTAATAGTAGAGCTGTTAGATTTTACCGTATGTGAAGTGTTTTCTATAGATTGATGAGAGCTTGAGAGAAAAGAGAAGCAAAGAAACTGGTTTTATCTGGTCACATAATTGTATTTTAGTGTCAATATTGTTTATGCAGTGGCCATTTTCTGTTCAGTCGAATACATTTTTATATTTTTTTAACCACTGTGTTTTATAATGTTGGACTGAAATCAATTTTGCTGACAAACCCAACTTGAAAATAGGACCAGTTGTCTAGCTTGCCTTCAGGCTTTGTTTGGTGTACTCTCTGTGGCACGATAATGTTCTGTTTATGGCATGTGTAGAAACTCAATCTCTGGACACACCTTTCTGTCCACAGACGTGAATTTCTGGGTACATTCACATAAATTTACTTGTCTTCACTTCCAAGGCTAGTGTGGAAAGAGTATTAGTTTGTCCACCACATTTATATCAATGAGACTAGATAAATAATAAACACCTCAGTGTATAATGCAGTACAGTTGTACAGTACAAACTACATCCTCCAACATAATGAAACAGTTGAATCAACACTAAAGGTTGTCTTCTCCATGAAGGATGACTAATTGCAAGAGTCTTGCAATAATCTGCAAAATAGTTTATTTTAGTGGCACTTTGTAGCTTTGGAGTTGAAACGAAGTCTCCATGGCTGCTGTGAATGAGGAGAGCCGAGATGCCGTGATGGAAAAAGCATGATTTAAACCGAGTTAACAAATCTGTCTATATTTGTCTTCATATCAGCTGAACAAAAACACAGGGGCAGAGACAACCTCTTGTGTCCTGACAGAAATAGCCCAGCTATAATTGTAAGTCAGGTTGTGAGCCTGTTTCCATTCCACAGTCATTCAGTCACAATAGGATAGAACAAGTAAGAATATGGTCTCGGGCAAAGTCACAGCCAGCAGCAAGAGCCAGCTGAAAGAGTCTTCATTATATGGAACAAGGAATCATTTGTGGAGCACTGTTGCTCTCTTCAGGGGCAATCTGACAAACATATTGACTTTGGCACACATGAGGTTGCAGATACAGTATCTCCGCAGTCCGCACCTACTTTCCATTATGGCATAATTTGATTTATTTGGAGCCCCAGCTCTGTAGCAAGCTTTCATTCTAGCACCTCATAAAATGTTGGATATTGTGCATTTCACGAGGATATTTACTTTCCATGTTCTGAAAAGAATGATTATCAATTCTATGCAACATGAATCACCCTTCTCCCCGAAATACAATGTGATATACATTAAGTTTTATGTATATAAGCATTTCACTGCTGATCTAGTGAGATTGTAAGAAAATTCTAAAGGGTTCATTATTCAAGAAATGGCCTTCACTGATTGTGTGTCATCTCTGACAGCCACTGCAGTTAAAAACATTTGCTTTTGTTTGTTGGGTTTGAAAGAAAGCTTTTCCACCATCCACCAGCACACGTCAAGATTTCATATCAGTTTCCGACTCAAATCTGCTTTTGGCTCATGGCCACTTCAACAATTTACTCTGTAACATATTGAATTATTCAAGATCTGATCACAGATTGAGGCTACCTCAAGATCTTAAATCTCTACTTAATCCTTAGCCAAAAGCAGCACACATCCATCAAACTGTAAACCTATGATGGCAACAATGTTCAGAATACCCAGCATATCAAAAAATAATACAGTACCAGTTTATTAACACATAGCTCAAAGCAAGCAAGCTCCAAGCATTCCTACAAATGTACATTATTTAGTTACCCGATGGAGCACTTGTACCAATGGAGCCTGACTCCATTGGTACAATATAAACTGCAGGCAATAAACTAACTATTGCAGGATCTTTTCACATAATTTACAGTGATGTGTGTGATAGCTTTCTTGTGTAATGAAAAACACTGTGGTAGACAGCATCCACAGATTTAAGGGTGGTGGCTGCAGCATGAGAATATCTTATCTTCAGCATTTGAATGCAGAAAGTTAACACCAGAAGTATCGTCAGCTACTATTCTGGCAGAAACCAGCTTCACTCTGAATTAATAAGAGCAAATGCTGAGAGTGTCAAATTATTATTTTTGTTCAAATGTCATGTGTTAATGTTGTACACATCTTCAAATTAATCTGCACTTACAATTGTATAATCATTCAGTGACTTTGCTCAAACGTTTTGACAAAAAGTAAAACTGTTAAGTGTTAAGTCAGGTTTAAAGCTTCTGCAAGTTTATTTTCTCAGAGGACATAGAACACCTGTAAGTGGGAACACAAAGCTTTTTTACAACTAACATGTGAACAATAGAGCTATGGCATGCTTTGAAAAACAGTTAATATGGAAGTTGAAGTTACGGCGATGAGGCACGATGAGGCCTTTAAGGCTGTTAAGAAACTCATCAAACATTTCAAAGACCGTCTGTCTCATTTGCATAAAGTTGATCAGAGCCAAGTCAAGGATTGGTCTCTTCATGTGTGTTCCTGCCAACAGCACTCTGCGCAGTCTGCTGTCTGTTTCTGATAGAGTGCATCATCTTTTCACCTGTATTTAAAGAATCATTCCAGGATGCAGAAAAGCTCGGCCATTTTTGTCTTAGAAGTGGGCTCAACTATTTGTAATAAATTCCTCTCAGGATTCCCCAGAATGTCTATAAATCAATACAGTTCATTCATAATGCTGCTGCTGAGCTTTTAAGTGGAGGAAAAAAAACTCTAAAGACATCACTTGCTTCCAATTAGTCTCAGCATAGATTCTTTTTTTTAAGATCCTGGGTACTTTCAGCTATTAATCCATGAATAGACCTGCTCCTGACTATACCACTGATAGGCTGTCAAAATAGATTATTATCATTACATTATCTACCCTCTCTGCTACGTACAGTGAAGCTAGCTTCTCACATGTGGAAGAGTGTCTGGATGTCAGAGCAGCATCATCAATAAACATTTTAAAGTTTATAGTCTATATTTATAGTGTTAATTTAGTCTGTTTGCTACCTAGTGTCCAGTGGGTACATGTTTTTTTAAACAATGTTGAGTCATTAAGCTAAAAAAAAGCCCTACAACTACATATCAATTCAGAACTGTATCACAAGGTCCCTTCTGATTTCCTTCTCTCTATTTCCTGAGTGCAGTAATCTTTCTTTTTGTGCAATCAATCATTTCAAGAACAGGGATCGCCCCTGTCAGGAGTTCGATTTCTGATTTTGGAACAAGATTTTAGATCTTTATGCTCCCACACAGGCAACACCTGCCCCCCACTGGAGCCTATGCCAGCACCACATGTCGTGCCACCAGGGCTTGAAATTAACATTTACCAACTCGCCAAGTATGGGCAAAGAATTGGCAAGTGCTAAGTCAATTCTACAGGCTACTTTGGCAGGTGAGGTTTTTGATCTTGCCTCTGTACGAACACAAAGCTTTTTTTAAAACTAAGCCTTCGACTGCTGTGTCCTCTTGTGTGCTTCCTTTAAAACACACAGTATATACATTTTTTTTAAATGACTATTGATTTGCTTTCATTATATTCATCCTTGGTGTGCTGTGACACTAAGGTTGAAACAGCAGTCAATTAAATTCAGTTCTCCACAGTGTGGGAGCAGCTTTCTTGTAGCTGAAGCACACAGCATATCATAAATATGGGCAAAAAAAGAAAACAGATTGATTGTGTGACTACATTTCCATAAACAGTCTATCCTCTTCCTAACACGGCTGCTATGAGCGTATCAGCTATGCGAGATCTGCTCTTGTGATGCAGACAAATGTAGTATCCACACTATACTTCCCAATTTATAGCTCACCACATCACATAACAAACGTGAATTCACTTGCACATGGTCTATAATATATGATAGTTGGTGTAAAGGAAAAAGTAACATAGCAAAACAAAATGGTATGATCATACATTTATTTTGTCTTTGGATTTGGTGGCAGCATTTCACTACAACATGGCACCCATAAGAATACGTTTTATATCCCTATATAAAAATCCTGAATGGTTTTCACTTCAAGAAGCCAAAATATTTGCAAAACAGTTCCCAATGGAACAATTACTGCTACTAAAATATGAAGCAGAAAAAGGAGCCAGAGAGAGTGGAGTTAACTCGAATGGACCAATTAATGGTTAATTCTCAAAATAAAGCAGAATCATTAAGCTGCGTTTGGCTCCTCTAGAGCGGTCACGTTTCACAAGCTTTCACTCTGAGTTCTATATTTATCCACATTTTTGTTTTGGTTTGTGCCCTTTGAAAAACCTGAATATGTAAGTTTTACAATCTCAAATAAGTTATTTTTAGAATAGGCTATTTTGTTAATTAGCAAGTCTACCTTAACAACACGTCTTTCATGATTGGATGTTCTATTTGGGACAAACTTGCCCACAAAACTACAACACATAACAACCACAGACATTTACACAATTAATCCAAGCTGCCATACCTCCCATAAATTTGTTAGATTTTGAGAGGACAGAATAATATAATATGAATTTCCAGTTTCATTTTTCCTTTCAGTTTCCCTTCCATTCCTATTCCAGTTTAGAAAAATTGACCCACTGAAAGGAAATCCATTCGATCCATGCCCACAGGCTGCTTTCAGGGACTCCTAAACCTGTATTTCTTCTTTTTCCATAAATTTATTGTGTGTCTCACAGTCCTTTGTTCAGCAACAAAGATGAGTGTCAAATCTTAAAGAGCTAAGGCCACAGTGAAAGGTACTTAGCGCCACATTTGGCAGTATCAGTCCGTTTCTGCCCTTCAAGTGTGACACTGGAAAGATGAACTAAACTAAATGACATTCACAAACCACACCTGTGCAGCTTATGCACTGAATTGTGAAAGAATGATCTATTGAATAATGTTTAATAGTGCATGTTTTCATAAAAACATTCTACTAAAATATGAAAACACAAAAGAGACAATTTGAAGTCAGACAAACATTCATATGCAGGAAACTTGCAAAGAGAAAGGAATGCATCTTGACTTTTACAAACAGATAACATGAGACAATGTGTCAACAAAAAGGATTGAATTTGAAGGCTTTTGACCATGTTCATTGAATTTCTCTTCCAAATAGCAAGAACAAAACTATTGTTAGTATTGGTAGTTAGAAATGAAAACATTAGCACTATCTTTTCTCAGCCACATGCTGCTGTGAAAGTCTGAAATGAAAACTAATCTGTTTTGTGCTTTTGGAGCATTGATATTACACGCTATCCATTCTGGTGTGCTACACAGAACAGTTTTAAGGGAGTCGACATAATGAAATATTTTGATAGAGGGCACACAAGGGATAGACTGCAGGAGCAAATACTTAAAGAACATTCATCACAAAATAAATGTTACCAGAGGAAAGCAAATAGGCTATAAATGACATGCAGGTTATTCAACATCTTTGTATTCCCCTGTAGTAGCTACACATCTTACAATCACATTGAGCTAAGCTAAAAATAAATCAAATGACATATTTATTCCACAAGACTGCAATGATATCACAGACTAGGGAGTCGTCCTGGCTGTTTATACCCTGCCTGCCTCTTTTTATTTGACCTTATTCAGGATTTTGGGGTTACTCCCTTGAGAAATCAATTAAAGTTAAAATACAACACAAACTATTTACGTGAATGAATTTATTTCTTTACAGGGGAGAAAAAAAGATAGCATTGTCTTATAAGTTTTGTCAGACTTGTTCAGAAAACCTGTGAAGCTAGAAACTATTTTAGTGGGATCACTTCGTAGGAAAGGAGACTTATCAAGCAAGGTGATATTGAGGTAAAAAGTTAGAGACACAAAGAGGTTTTCTCATCCTTCAGTACAATCAGTGGCATGTCTCCAGGGAGGCGAAGCTGTTTCTCCTCTGTCGCCTTCTCAGTCACCCACGCTAAAAAGGAGGGACCTTGGTGAGGAGCAGAGCGCAGCAAGTGATGAAGACATCCTTAGTGAGGGGGATTGAAGGAAATGAGGGAGACTGTGCCACAAGAAATGAAACCTACACTTCACAGCATTCTGAGAACCACAAGGAGACATCAGGGGAGGCACTGTGTTCAATATCAGACATGCAAGCCTGAGGATGAAGGAATGAATGCTACCCAAGGAAACAATAAAGGGCTGCATCATGAAAGACATCACAAGGTTATTCTAAAGTGATCGTTTAAAGACAGTTGGAAGCTTTTGAAGATGTATACTTCAGGTTTTAGTGTGGTGCTTTGGAAAAAAGTGACAACTCTGAGTTTATTAATGAAACAACCTTGACTTGACCATTATTTGACATGGCTCATTGACTTCAACTGATATCTCATTCTCCATCAGGCATAACAGTACATAAGAGAAATGCCACACAGCACAGAAAGAGCTTCACACGATGTCCTCCACTGTTGCTGCTGTGCCATGACAGGGACTCTGTATCAGGTGACGGGCATTCCCCAATGATTAATGGATTACAAACAGAACATACTCTGTCTTATGAGGTTTATTAAACATCCCTCGGTGTCACACAGAGCATTTGTTGTAGTGTAGTCAGCACAATCCTAATTTGTGCTCTTTAACAATAGCACCATATGGTGGTGGAAGCAGCAGGGTCTATTTAGGACATGCCTACGTTCAAAATGAGAAGCCAAACTTTTAATGTGCCTGCAGGGCCTCTTGCCATTAAGTGAGAGCAGTGAGGAGAGGAAGAAATTATCTACTGTACTTTTGTGCATTTTGTTAAACTTTGGCAAAACTAAAACAAAGGTCCAATATTGGAGTTTGAAAGCAGAACATGAACTAAAACAAAACATGATATCAGTCTTCATTATAGCAAAATTTGCCTCTTCCCGATTATGTAAGTGCATAAATACAGTAAGTGCATATGGCATTAATCTATGTGTACAGCTTGAAGCATAGACCACAGGGTTGGATAGAACATCTGCTCTGAATAAAAGGCTGGAATGAATCAGTGCTTTTCTCAGAACTGGCACTTTAAACAAGCCAAACGGTATTGACCATTGATTGTCACCCTCTCCCACTGACTGCTGCCTGCAGGAGCATTTGACATTCAACAACATCACGTGCGTGTCACAAGTTAACAGTGAAACTAAACTGTAGCCTACATGTGCATTCATGCTTACTCGGCGTGAAAACGAAGAGACTGAATCAGACATTGAGAACCCTGAGTTACAGTGGTGCCAAGCTGTGGCTATCTAACTTACTTCCAGTGCAAGCCACAAGACCAAGTCTGAGAGCCACTGTTAAGTGAATGCTGAGGGATTTTAAAATCACAGCATAGTCTCACAAAGAACTGAACTGAACTTCAACTAAAGATTTGGGTGCAGACTGCTGTAATTCTTCTACTACTCTGCTATCTATGGTTCCATGCATGAAAATCCAAATTAATCAGCGCAGAGAAAAAGTGTGCATAAGTGAGTCCAGGTCTTAGCTGATAAACAATATCAGAGGCCAAAATATTGCCTCAGAGAGGTTTTAATGGACAGAATATGAGCAGAGGATATGATGAAACCATCAGATGCTTGTTTTTTGTTTGTTGTGTGAAATCTCTGGGTATGAAAACAGGCTTACTCATGAGGCTACAGCCTTGGCGCGCATCAGCTGCCCCGCTGATGAGTGCCTGGTGAATGTCAACTGAATGAGGCACTGAATGAGCTAGAGGGTAAAAATGGCTTGTTGTTAATGCTGCCTCAAATTAGATACAGTATGACTGGAAATATGATTTCAAGGTTGTGCCATAACCCAGTTGATGCTAATTGGTAGCAAGATGGTAGCAATAAATTTCACTGTTTGTCAAAATGAAGATACACATTATCCTGCTAAATTAATAAAAAATGGCAGATCTGTGGGTTTTGAGGGACAAAGGGAAGATCAGGTAAAAAGGAAAACAGACATATTTTCCCTGACAAAACTCAGACAGCAAAAAAGTCAGACAGAAATTCTTTAGCACAAAAGTGATGCACAGACTACTAGTTCAATGTTGGGTAGAGAAATCCTTGAGGAAGCCCATGGGTTGTTTATTTTTGCCTCAATTATCACCCCAGGGTTTCACTCAAAGACAGGCATTTAATAATTCATCTGCTCTTTGAATTAATGTAATTCTTTTTTCCTTCACTGGGCTGCAAGCCAACATGTTTTATTGGTGCTGTAAGATTCTCCCAGTCAGCAAACCTGGTCTAATAAAGGGCAAGGAGGAGTCACACAATTTTAAAATCCCCAAAAAAAGATAAAATTAGGGAGTCTTTACGGTTAATAATGAACAAAATACAAGATAGACAAGGTTTATTCCATGTGGACAACAGCTGATACACTATGTTGACAAATCAGAGAATGGTGTGCTATCAGCATCACAACATGTCGTGATGCTGATAGCACACTGTAGGACATTAAGTGTGATGAGCAGAAAGGTGACAGAGGATAAATGAAAGAGTAATCGAGAATCATGTCAAGGGCTCTTGAACAATCCCCCGTGGTGACCCGAGGTGTGCTAAAAGATGATACGGCAAACACTTCAGAATGCAACTGAAGGGTCTGACAAAATTGGCATCCTCTCTCAGAGCTCAGAATCAGGCCACCGTGTTGAGTCATTCCATGTGTCGATGCTGGCCAAGATGTTCTTTCCTCTTCCCAAACAAGTACAGGACACGGAGGGAAAGGCCACTCCCAAACAATCTATCAAACCCACCACCCAAACAAGCCTCTCCACATACAAGCACACAAACTTTCAGTCTCACACACAGTCCCTGAGCTCTTCCTGCTAGCACACTGAACTGCTGTGTCTGCAGGCGTTGCTGTCTTTGGGCTTGGCTTGTACACCATTAATCCCACCCATTTATAAACGAGTGCCTAAATATACACAGCGCTTAATTAAAGTTGGGCATCCATTATTGAAGCGAATCCCAGTTTCATGGGATGAGAAGGTAATTAGTCCCTCTACACCTTAGCGCTCATGTCTATTTCTACAGGTTATAAATACCAGCCCTGCCGCCTCATGAAGAGTATCCTTTAAATTACAACCTCATGCTTTATAAAAAGGTTAGAGGAAAGGATTTCTGGAATTACGTGACATGATGTTTAAACGCTAGGGCTATTAAGATGTTCTTCATCCAGCAGAGGAGTCACATCCCAGTTCAGACAACACCCCAACCTTAGTAGTCTTGGACACCATGCACAGATCAAACAGAAGCTAGCTTCCCAAGGTCAGACTTTTCTGAAGAGACAAATAACCTTTCCTTGTAATCTATGGAATGTCGCATAGGAATCACTTTGGGTAATAACAAATAATGACCCTATCTCTACCTTTGGGGAAAGAGGTATTGATTTCTTTTACCCACCAAAGCCTGAAATTATGACCTTAGCTTTACAGGGATGGCTATGTCACTGCAAGCAGAATGAAATATCTATTTTATGTGATTGTTTATGGGTCAGAGGTCTATCCCCTGAAGTGTTAAGATCACCGCATATTTACAGTAATGCATTGTGCTATAATAACATTATTTTGCTTTAAAATGCCAGCTGCCTAAAAGAAAAGTTTTACTTGCTAACAGAAACATGTCATTGTTAATGCAGACTTTGATTGTTTTGATAATTTGCTGGATTGAACTTGTGCTGCTGTTATTAGAAAATGAAAATACAATTCACATGCCTTCAATGCTATTGTATAACTTCTACAAATAAGTCATTTATATATATATATATGTGTGTGTGTGTATTAATGTGGGTTTCTTTTAAATATATATATATATATATAAATATATAAAAGTTTCCAAATATTACAAGTGGAAATGAGTACTTCAAATGTGTGAGTTTCTGATCACATATATAATAAAGTTGTTTTTTAAAGTCAAATATTTTAATCGGTATTAGTATGTAAATTATAACACTCGGCATTCAGTAGCACTGTGCTGTCTTTCGTTTCATACAGATTTTTTTGCACACATGAGAATCCCAAGCCTCTAGTCTGCAGATTTCTGTGACTCCTCTTTTTCTTCTCTGAAACCATAACAGAGAGAAAGGAGGTCAAAAGGCCAAACTCTATAACATTGTCAATTCTCTGCCCAGTGTGCATTTACATCTTGTTGGATGTATCCTCTGCAGACTGAGAATGTTTTGACAGTAAATTTAAAAACCTAATAAAGATTCCGTCCATCAGTCTAGTTCTGATGGATTATTTTGCCACACTGAACTTCTCATCCATAACCTTTCAGTTCAGACGTTGATAACAACAGAGTGCCTAATCATAAATTATTACAGAGTAATGCATCAATAATTGCATTTAAAGGCACAGATTACCATAACAGCTATGGCTAAGGTTAAGGGGTAAAATGTAGCTCACGCAGTGCATAATTAAGTGTCCTGGTGATGGGAATGTCTGTGTTCTGCACCTTCTTCATGTTTCTAGTCATTCGTATGCTGTGTACAACCAAATATCAAAAATAAACAAACCAGTCAGAACTTTTTATTATTTTAATATTGATATAAAAAATACTGTATATTAAACCTTTTCCTTAATTTTCCCAAAAATCACTAATTAAATATGATTAACTCAATTCATTACTAGACGCAGCTTCAGCTAAATAGTTGGCCGTTTTTTCTTCATGGCTTCAGGCTTAATAAAGCAAACATATGTTCATGTAGAGGAACAAGAAATGCTGAGACTTTTCAAACTTTCCAGAGAGTGAAGGACAGTAGCGGAGGTACCAAGAGTTCAGGGTTTAGCCTTTTAAAACTGGATGATTGAATTTCTTGGCAGGGGATTCATTAAAATGATAATTCTTATTTATGAAGCCCTTTAAAAAATTAAAATACTCTCCGTGTACTGCTTCCTATTAATTAACTTTTTTCCCTCTCATTTTCTTTCTCCTCTCTACTTTTTTCTTTACTTCTCACTGAACTTGACACACTAATAGGTTATGAATAATTCTGTTTCAGTTTAGACGGCAATTAGCCACAATGCCAGAGGCCATTCTTCTTCCTCTCTTGTGGAGTGGTGATTTAAGACCCAGCAGAGTTAAGGTGCTTCAGCTATCCCACGACTACAGTACATCCTTCACATCTCCCCACCCAGTGCTCTCTCTAACGAGAAAGAGTTAACTGAGTAAATCCCCTCCTATTGATAAAGTCTGTCACTAACGTCAGTGTGGGAAGTACTTTAACAGAGGCCTGAGAGCGGCCATCAGAAAAGAACAGAACAGCGGATCAAGGACTTAGGACTATCTCTATGAAAGAAAAAATAAAAACATCCAACCAAAGGCAGAAGTACAAAATAATGTGAGTGATAATAGAGCAATATCGTGGCACAGTGTCTCTCGCTGGTGTTCCGCTGAAAAATTTCACCATTGCTAATTAGCCCTAGGACCACATGGAGAACAGCATGTCTTTGCTGGAATTGATACATCAGAGGCAAATGAAGCAGCTGTCGTTAGGGGGACTTACAATACAATAATTACAGCACAGACTAAGCAATAGGCTATGGGCTCACAATCTCCTCTGGTGATTGAATGAAATGTCATTGCAACCGAATAATGGTAATAGAGGTTGTATCACAGAGCCAATAAGGTTTGACGCAAATATGATCAACAATAGATCACAGACCCCTTTGCTTTTGCATACTTCGTGTATGCAAAGATCTAATTGTGACTGGAGTTTACCTGTGGCAAACACAGTTGACTGGACAAAGTGTTGAAAGGGTTACACGTCTCCATAAGGCCCCACAACTCACACTATGAACTGCACTGCTCATCACTTGGTTAATACCAACCCTGCACTTGAGTATTATAATTTTAGCCAACTACAGAGAGGTCCTTTAAGGTCCTTTCAGAATGCACACACCTTGAGACAGGTGCGACGAATCACCTTTTAGAATGACAATAACCCAAAGCACACAGCCATGACAATACTGGAGTGACTTTGGGACAAGTCTTAGACAGTCCTTGAGTGTTCCCACCAAAGCCCAGACTTAAACCCAATAGAAGATGACCTGGAGATGGCAGTTCACATACATTTCTCATCCAATCTGATGGAGCTTGAGAGGATCTGTCAGGAAGAATGGAATAAACTGCCCAAATCCCAGTGTGCAAAGCCTGTGGAGATTCAAGAAGACTTAAAGCTGTAATAGCTGCCGAAGGGGCTTCTACAAAGTATTGAATTAAGGGGCAAAAATGACCATTTTTAATTAAATCTACAGCTCAAGATAGTGTGCAAAAATGAAAGTGTCTGAAAAGTTTTTGAAGTCAATAGACGGACTGAGAAAACATTGAGTGTTTTGTAATTAAAGTATGTTCATAAAAAAACACAGATCATTAAAAAAAGGGTCTACTTTACACAACAGCATCAACAACTCAGCATTTGCTTTTACAGCAAAAATAAAATTAGTAGTAGTATCAGTAACGGTTTACAGCTGAATCAATTGCTTGACTTGCTTAGGATTACAAATAAAATCTATTTCTGTTGGGTTCACAGTGATCCATTATTCTGTAGCTAAAGGCCAATGCGACCTCAGATTTTTAAGGAAATATGTTTATTAATTCTTTAAGCTATAGAGGTATGACAGCAGGATGAAAACGTATCCACTGTAGAGAATGCAAATACAAATAATCGTCATTAATACTGTATAAACCTGAAAAATCACCTCTGTGTAAAATATCTTCAGTATTCATGGGTGAGAGTGATTAATCCACTTGTTGTCTGCAGTGCCATTGTTTTCTCCTGTGAGCCAACATCCATTTAAGAGGCGTGTCATTTTTCACACAAAAGCTCGACACGCATCAGAAAGAGCTGATGAGTGTTCTCAAATTCATACCAGGCTGGTGTAAGACAACTGATCAGTGGTATTGGAACAAACCAATTAACTGAACATCAGCTTTTATTCCAGCACGAGTCTTTCTTCTTTAGTTCCACCACATCTAATGATCAGGGTGTGTGGGTAATGTTTTTGCACACTGTTGCACATTTAGTGCAGAGACAAAACCAACAAGCCAATAATCCAAATGATTATTGGGGAGGTCTGACCTTTTCACATTCCTGATGCAAGGCAGTAAAGCTTCAACTTTTCACTAGAGACACAGTATGTGAGTCACCTAAATACTTTAATTACTAAGCAATGATGGTCTTTGCAGAATTTAATACTGAATTGATTTCACATTATTTCTTCTTATCATATCCAACCACCGGTGTCAGTTTTAAAACACCCCCCTTCCACTTACACCTCACATAAAACTTGAAACCTTACTTTTCTGAGTGATCAAGCAGGCTTTGTCTCCTGCCTGCAGGCCTGCACCCATCCAGGTTTTCAATTTTTGTCATACGATCCAACCGGCTGACTTTGAACTGTCTCTTTCCTTTACACACCAGTATCCTGCTTGTCTATCGCAAGACACCACCAAAAGATCGTTTCTTGGGTTTAAAATATAGATAAAGTGCAGTGATAATACTCACACATAACAGTAAGAAAAACATTCCCTGAAGCCAGGACAACCTTCTCCCTTGTTGCCCGGTCATAGATGCCCACGTGGCATTCGTAAGGCCCGTTGTCTGAGATCCGTACCTCTGGGAGCCTGTAAAATACAACAGTTGATGTAAGAATTATAACAATACTAAGACTAAATTTAAACATAGAGGGTAGATGATGCCTATCAGAAAACAACTGTGCACACACAGCGAGGGGACTGGGAGTGTCTGTGATGGTTTTAGACATTTTCTGTATAAATTATAATATAAATAGAGTTTTATGCCCTAAATTATTTTTGAGGATTCAGTTATAATTTGTCAACTTTGCTAATGTATTTAATTTAGCCTAATATAATAGGTATATCAACTATTATTTTGACTCTGTGTCTAAAGATAATCAACTACACACTACACTACATTGGATTTTTATAAGCTCATATTAAACAGAGGCCATGATGAATCAATTATAAACTCATGTACTATTAATTAAAAGTGCATTATTATTGCTGATTTATCAGTGATGCCCTTGTATTTCTTGTCAATTCAGTTGTTCACTGTTGTTAATGATAATATGAAATCATCACTAAATGTATTTACTTGTTCTGAATAATTGAGGCTACAGTGAATGGTTCAACATGATCTGATCATTTGAATTTAAGCTTATCAAAGATGTATAGATGTTTACTAAAATCATATTTAACCATATTGACAGATAGATAAAAACAAAAAGGATGATGCCGACTAAATTCATGCTGAAAACCTCTTTGATTCCAAAACCTGCTTGTTAACAGTGTTACAATCAGTAATTTTCTGAGCTACAGTTCTGAAACTAAAAGAAGGGTATGTTAGATGACACATGAAATGGTTGAGTCATCAGAATTATTATTGTCAATGTAAAGTCTAAACCATGACACAGAATTAACATGATTATAGTCGTCTTGCCGAAATAACACAGAAATAAAGTATAATGTATTACTTGTTTTGTCATTTCTCTAGAGTGAATGTATTTTTAATGTACAGACTTAATGCTTTCTGAGCACATACTGTTTCCTGTTATTTATTCATTTATTGGAATGGTATGAGGCCAACACAACCATTTATCAGAAATCCAATGATACCTGAGATTATTAAAGAGATAGATTTTCATAAAACCATAATTTAGTTAATACTGCAAAAGCAGCAAAAGCAGTTTTATCCCTACATTTTTATCGCTGTTGGTAATTCTCCCACAGGGTACATACTGTCTGTCCGTCAAACAAGAGTGGAGTGAACTACATCTTACCAATCATATTTACAGATTTACTTTTTTTTTTCATTGGTACATTATGGTTAAAACTAATGTGGAGTTTTATGGCTTAATGATTTGAGTGTTTTTACTTAAACACAACTGTACACTGTTGTACAACATGTTTCTTCCCTCACATTGGTGCCCACAATTCCCCAAAGAAACAACAACCTGGAGTTATTTAGTTAGTATTGGCAGATGACCATTTGTGAAGCTAGGGAGCACAATCTGTATTCAGTGCTCAGCTAATATGTCAACAGTGATAATCAAAGTGAGACACCACTGTTACATTTAGCTCCTGTGATTTATTCCCACAAAACAGGAACAATTGTCCTTGCTGCCCGGGTGTTTCTGATGGGGACCTCTATTAGAACAGCAGCAGGGCAATCACATTAGCCAGGTTTTAATGAGTTCAGCTGTGTGTGTGTGTTGAGAAGAGCAGATCACTCTTTTGGAGAGCACTCAGACCTATGCACCAACCAGAGATACATACAGTACAGTATTCTCCCCTTTCTCAACACATTTAAGCTTCCCCTGTGCAAGGCACTTCATCAATTGAAAAACCCCATAGCATAACATGGAGTAAATGCAATTTATCTAGATATCTAGCAATCTTTAACTCGTTTTTCTTTTCTCTCTCCACTTTTCATTCAGCGCAACCGGTGGAGGCAGATAGCCGCCCACCCTGAGCAAGTTTCTTCTGGAGGGAGTTTTTCCTCTCCACGCTCCCCTGCTGGCTCTAGTAGGACTTGTTAGGTTTTATATTGAACTGTTTTTCATGTCTTCAAACACTGATTGTTTGACGAACGAGGAGTGCTTGTGATGGGCAGGTGAACCCTTCAAATGTAAAGAAGCATTCTGTGTTTTGTTGGTGACATACAGCCTTTTGAAATCTGCAAAGAATTAACAAATTCTAATGTAAGGTGACTAAAGGCTATCTACCTATTGCTAACATGTCTCAACAGGACAATTGGGATTATCAGGAAATAAGATCAGTTTGACCTATGTTTCAGTGCATAAAAAAAGTCCTAAGAAAGTTCACTCAGGGCACAAGAAAGTAAAGTTATCCTGAATGACTCAATCATAAACAAATGTTTAAAAAAGCTAAGTATATATGAAATAGACAGAGCACCTCGAGATATAAAGCAAGACTGTCTCCATCAGCACTTCCTCGAGGGATAAGCATAAAACAAGTCTTCTTTTCACCACAGTGCAAAATGATGAGAAGAGTGAATCTCTCTATGGGGGTGGGGGAGAGGTAATTGGCTTTGTCTAGGCTGGCGACATTATAGTAAACGCTGATGTAGCCCATTGCTTTGTTTTTACAAACAAAGCCATACAGTTCTGTTAGCCCCTTTCCTCAAGGCTGTGTTCATGGATTCAAACCAAGCCAAGTGTAGAGAAAAGAGCCCACAGATAAGATAATTCAGGGTATGGAAGTATTGTAGGAAACAGGGTGAGAAGGCCACAAAGAAAGCCCCAACCACAGCATTTCAGAGTGGCTGCTTGCTTCTGAAGTCTCCACCAGTTTGGCAGCAAGACACGTCCTTCAGAATTAGAAGGAAAAGAGGAAAGGTTCTCCTCGTAACATTGAGACTTCTGTTAAATGTTAAGACTGGTGGAATTAATTATTTAGGGTCTCCTCTAATCTTTGATGTCAAGCATTTCAGAGGCACTAGTCCATTGACAATCTGTTCACAAAAAGGCAACATGTGACTTGGAGTCTTCAGACTTTTTTTTCCTTGCTGTCTCTCATTGGATATTAATGAGTCTGCTAATGTTTGAAATCTCAACTAAAATTCTATCATAATTTAAATGGAATAATTAAATAAGACCTCAGATTGCCAGATTTCTTTCTCCTGATTATTACTCTGATTACACCTATAAATCAGGCCTGCCGCACAGTAATAACTATTTCATGCAATATAAGTAAATAGCAGTTTTGAGACTACTTAAACTGTACTGCAAACATTTATGGGAGTCAGTGCATGATTTCCAGTCGTCAGTTGTGCAGAGCATATTTACTGTTCAGCTCACATTTTGCTAGATGATACCCTGTGTACCTCCCTTCTGCAATTTTCTTTCACCATTTTGTGTGTTTTATTGTTTATTTTCAGGCCATTTATAAATCCTTTTACTTTGTTTTGAAATTATGAACCTCATTAATCGGTGAGTTCTAAAAAGCTGATTAGCAATGAAGGTAGATGCTGTATGACTGTAGGATGAAAGAAAATAAAGGACTTTATCTACAGCCTTACAAACAAATAAAAAAATATTAGCACAACTTAGATATTATAAATAAGCTACCAAGTGAATAGGTAATTGAATAAACAGATGATTTCCAGCAAAAAACACTGCAGAATCTTCCCTGTACACCGAAAAACAGCACATACACGATGGAGATCAATAGCAATGGGCCCCTATGGAGAAGCAGCAAAAACAGCACATCGCAAAGAGAGATCGATTGTCCCCTAGGAGTTGCATCTGAAAGCTCTTTCCTGTTATGTAGGCCTTCCTCCAGAACTCCTCCTGCCTACAAATGCAACTGCCTAGATTCAGAGTGAAAAGAG